>NW_024420490.1:5171694-5482998 GCF_014898765.1 Herpailurus yagouaroundi | reverse complement strand
AGAGCAGAACACTAGGGGAGCTTCAGCAGCAGGTGACGTTCGGGGGGTGGCTGTTCCTCAAACTTGCCTTTAATGTGGGGGGGGGCAGGCAGGAAGGTATTATGCATGTAGGGGGTAGGTAATGTGCTATTTTAGGATTCTGTATTTATTCAAAACTCTCTTGCAGTAGATTTGCTGTAAGGGTTTGTTTTAGTGATTTCCTTTTATCTCCTGCCAGTGGTAATTTTGCAAAAAGGTTTTCCATGAAATGGCTTAAGGGGGCACAGCTGTGATCCCACAGCCACACCGGGCCCTAAAGGGAGTCTTACCTGCGGAAAGAAACCAGGTTTGAGGACAGGCTGATGAATGCCTCCTTCTTTTCCCCTGCCCTGCTTCTGCCCTGAGCTGAGGGGATCCAGCCGAGGTTCGCTCTAATGCAGAAGGAAGCCCAGGACCAGCATTTTCTGCAGGTCAAGGCAGTACTGAGCTCCCCCTGGTGTCAGTGGCAGCAGCCCGCTCCGTGTGCCTGTAATGTTGGTGGCAGGAGAGAAGGAAATATTGTGAGATGTGAGGAAAGCAGGTGAGGTGGAGAGGAAGGACCTCATAGAGGGAGAAGATCCACTCAGCTGATTGTGTCAATTAGATGAGTCACCCCTTGACTCACCCATTTGGTAGGAAGCATCTGGCACATTCCAATCGCCGGTCCCCTTAATGTTGATCCCAGAAAGCTTTCCAGCCCCTGAGATGAATATTAAGACATCCAAGGGGCACTTGGATGGCTCAGTCAGTTAAGTGTCCGACTCGTGATTTTGGCTCAGGTCAGGATCCCACGGTTCGTGAGTTTGAGCCCCGCATTGGGCTCTGTGCTGGCAGCATGGGATTCTCTCTCCTTTCCCTCCTTCTGTCCCCCCCCCCCCTCAAGGTAAATAAGTAAACTTGAAATAAATAAATAAACTTAAAAAAAAAGATACCCAAGAACTAACTAGCTTTTCATGTTTTTGACCTTCTAGGATGAAATATTAGCACATTTTGATTTAAAAGAATCTGTTGTTCTCTGGCTTAAGCCTTCATACTGTTATTTTAAGTGGAAATAGCATACAGTGAAGTGCAGAGATCATATACATAAACATAGTTCAAAGAAGCTTTAGGCGTGTATACGCCTGTGCAACCTTCGCCTAGACCGAGTTATAGAACCTCCCAGTTATTACCTTCCCAAGGGCAACTGCTGTTTGGAGATGTCTCACCATTGATGAGTTCTGCCTATTGGTAAACTTTGCACAACAGAATCATAGCGTATGTGATCTTCTTGGTCGGGCTTCTTTCACTCAGAGTCCTGACTATGATGTTCATCTGTTTTGTTAGGTGTCATTCTTTTTTTTAATAGCACTTGCTGTTTTATGATGACCAAGATGACAATAAATAATCAATTTGTATACTACTCTCCAATTTACTCTTTGACCCTGAAGACACATCTGTGATGGTACCAAAGCTTTTAGCATTAGACTTCTTTTAGAAGTGACAAAAGAGCTGCTGAGAGGCTTTCAGTATTGTCCCCAAGGTCATCCACCTAATAAATGATGATGCCAGTACTAGTTGTTGTTTGTTTTTGTTTTGTTTTTGTTTTTACTCACCCGTCATTCTCTCCATTTACTGTGAAGGCTGCATCTCAACTTGTGTCAAGGTTGGTAGTAGGATGAGAGGAGGGAGGGACTCCTAGACTGGACTTTCATTGATGTTTTACTGTGGAGTATTTTGGTTCATTGAAAGAAGGCAAGTTTCAACCAGGCCACTCCCCGGCACCTGTGCAGTACATAATGGATGAGGGGGCTGAGGAGAAAAGAGGGAAAGCTAACTTCGCAGCCACATCCGGGCAACTCCACTCATCGGAAGGCAGACTATGCTGGTCTAGTTTCCAGTTGTGTACAAATTATGCATTTCCTTGGTGAGGCTATTGTTCACAGGCTGCTAAATGTGTCATGGCAAGTTTTTCTAGAGTGGCATTATTGGGGCTTTTTGGCCTCCAAATGTGGGTGAGCCCTCTTGGGCTCTGATCAGTGTAGTGCTTTGGGAAACAGGAATGGTATGAGTTCTCCTCTCCCTTCACTCAGGTTGTCCTCGTGACACAGTTTGAGTGTTATTGCAACATTGATATCTTACTGATGGCCTCAGTTCTGCTGTACATGCTGAGTTTCACTGTTGAGGCATCAGATTTGAGACAAAGAGAAGCTAGGTTTCCTTTACCGCATAAAGAGGTTTGCCGATACCCTGATGATTTTGTAGTGTTTTAAAACAAGTACAATCATGGCTGATTTATATATGTGGGGATGTGTGAATTTCTCTAAGCCCCCATGGCCCACAATTCTGGCCCAGGGCGTGGCCTCTACCACTGGGATAGCAGAATCCAGGTTCTTAAATGGTTACAAATATAGGCCTAGTGTTAGAAAGTGGAGATTGAGGGTTGGGCTAGGGACACTCAGACCCAGGAGATCCAGAGTCGCATGACATGGATCAGAACCTCGGATAGCTCCAGCTAGCCGGATGCTGGCAGCTACAGGCAGGAAGGAGTCACTCCAGTGCCAAGTCCACCCTCCTCTGCAGCAAAGAGCTTTTATGTGTGGATGAGAAAGGACTTCAAGGATTTGGGCCTCGGTATTGGTGGGTTTATGGATGAAACGGTACCTTATATTCTTGAGCTGTGGAGGGAAGTGAAAATTCCCACTGGGGCCATGGGTGGGGTGATTTTGAGTCTTCCTTCTATAGCCATGACGCTAGTTTTTCTTCAGAGCTGAGGTGTAGTGGGAGAGCCCTGCCAGAAGGCCCAGAGTTGGGTCCACGGCTCCCCATTGATAGCTTTGTGGCCTTTGGCTGCTCTTGCATCCTCTCTGACTGGGTCTCACAATTCTTTTGTTTTTTTTTTTTTTAAGTTTGTTTGTTTGTTTAGAGATAGAGCAGGGGGAGGGGCAGAGGGAGAGAGGAAGAGAATCCCAAGCAGGCTCCACACTGTCAGTGCTAAACCCAATGTGGGGCTCTAGCTCACAAACTGTGAGATCATGACCTGAGCCGAATTCAAGAGTTGGACGCGTAACCAACGGAGCCACCCAGGCGCCCCTGGTCTCTGACTCTTATATGCAAAAATATGTCAGTCTGGAAGAATAAAGGTTTTATTTATTTTTTCAATAACACAATGACAGTGTTACTGTGAGGAACAAGTGAAGAAATATCCGCTAAAACACTTTAGTTTCTATAAGCCTCTGCCAGTGTGAGGTTGTGTCATTGTCAGCATCATCACCTAATTTTAGAGCCTACCAAGAGGACTCCATGACATCAGATGTCTGTGAAAGTCGAGGTGTCGTGAAAGAAGTGCATTCCCATCTTACATTTGCACGGTAATTGGTTCCATGGCGTCAGCATGCATGTTGGATAGCTTGAGCCAGAACCCAGGACACAGGGATTTGTGGTTTACTATTCAAATTTAAAAAGTTTTTAGATGAAAGGGCATGTCTTATGGTCTTTTGGAAGTAACGGGAGGATTTCAATAGGGGAGTGACAAGTTCATACCTTTGTTTTGGGAGAGTATCTCTGGTGGCAGTGTGGAGGCTGATGTGGAAGAGGCCAGAGGCAGGGAGATATTATTGTCACTCCGGCAGGACTCAGAAAGAGTGGTTAAGAGATGAGCTTTGGGGGAGCCTGGGTGGCTCAGTCAGCTAAGCGTCTGACTCTTGACTTCGGCTCAGGTCATGATCTCACAGTTTGTGGGTTCAAGCCTGATGTCGGGCTCTGTGATGGCAGTACAGAGCCCGCTTGTGTTCTCTCTTTCTCCCTCTCTCTCTCAGCCCCTCCCCTGCTTGTGTGCTCTGTCTCTCTCTCTCAAAATAAATAAATAAACTTAAAAAAAAATTGGCTTTGGAGTGAGACAGGTTGGGTTCCAATTCTGGCTCCTATTTATTTGGCAAGCTTCCTTAATGCCCTGTGTCTTGGTGTGTGCATCATTGGTGAATAGGGTTGTTGTTCAGGCTACAAGTTGCCATCCAGGTGAAGCTCTCAGAGCACATCTGTTCAGCACGTGGCATGTACTAACATGTTAGCTGGTGTTCATGTGTATGTGTTCTTATGGGAAAATATGTGAGCAGGGGAGGGGCAGCGAGGGAGGGAGACACAGAATGTAAAGCAGGCTCCAGGCTGTCAGTGTAGAGCCTGATGTGGGGCTCAAACTCACGAACCGCGAGATCAGGACTTGAGTTGAAGTCGGATGCTCAACTGACTGAGCCACCCAGGCACCCCGCGATTTTAACCATTTAAAATATACAGTTCAGTGGCATTAGCTACATTAACAATGTGCAACAGTTGTCATTATCTCTGTCTAAAACTTTTTGGTCACCCCAAACAGGTATTTGGTGACCATTAAACATTGACTCCCATCCCCCCTCCCACTCCCTGGTAACCTCCAGTCGTTTTGTCTCTATGAATTTGCCTAGTCTGACTGCATTATATAAGTGGAATCATAGAATATTTGTCCTTTTGTGTCTGGCTTATTTCACTTAGCACATTGGTCTTTAGGCTCATTCATATTGTAGCATGTATCAAAACTTGACTCCCCTTTGAGGCTGAATAACATTCCACTGTATGTACAGACCACATCTTGTTTTTCCTTTCATCTGTTGATGGACATTTAGGTTATTTCCACCTTTTGGCTATTGTGAATAATGCTGCAGTAAATGTTGGCCTACAACTATCTCTTTGAGTCCCTGATGGCAGTACTTTAGGGTGTGTACCTAGGGGTGGAATTGCTTGGTCACATGGTGGTTCTTTGTTTAACTTTGAGGAACTACCATATTGTTTTCCACTGTGGTTGCACCATTTTATATTTCCACCAGCAATATACAGTGGTTCCCGTTCCTCCACATCCTCATCAATACTTATTTTCCTTTTTAACAAATTCTAGCCATATGTGTGTCTTTTGGAAGAAATGTCTCTGTAAGTTCTTTGCCTGGTATCCGTGGTTTTAAGGCAGTATAGGAGGAATAGAGAGAAACTGAGAGGTTGAGGAAGTAGATAGAGCCCAACTGGGTGACTGGTTAGGTAGGAGGGTTAACACTGAGTTTTTTAGCCTGGGTAAGTGGGTAGATGTGGACTGTCAAGCAAGATAGCTCCCTTCTGTTCCAGAAAAGGGACAGGTCAGGGGGAAGATGTTGCGTTTGTAGGGGGGGGCTGCATTGAGCCTGGTGTACCTAGATGTTGTACAGGTGGAGCCTACAGGATGCAATGCCATACCCATGTGTCTGGTTTCTCTGGAAAGATACAGGGCATATTTTAAGTTTTGTCTCCTCCCTGCTTCAATCTAAGAGGGAACTTAAGAAATGTGGGCATTGTTAGGCTTCTCTGTGTGGCAAATTTAAACAGTCATTGGGGGGGGGGGCAGTGGAATCTGGGATTTATGAACCAACCTCTCTCCTAGTGCTGTTGTCTTAGCCCTTAAGCACCTGCTTGATCAGGTCAGTCCTTCCGTCCTCATGGGGTGCTGCTCTGAAGCCTTGGGTTTGAGTATTCTTAGAATCACAGCTTCTAGGGGTGCCTGGCTGGCTCAGTGACTGTAGAATGCGACTCTTGATCTTGGGGGTGTGAGTTTGAGCCCCACGTTGGGTGTGGAGATTACTTTAAAACAAACAAAACAGTCATAGCTTCTAAAGCTCTAGTGACCACTCCAGTCTCTCAAACATTTGCACCTTCCTCACCCTTTCCCATCTGCATGTCTTTAGCAGTTAGTGCCAAGCAAATGCTTGACATGTTGCCCACGACGCACTGAAGTTTTCTGAATTAGTCCTTGGTAACACCAGATGTTGTATCACCATGTTCTGTGGTGTCCAGGTGGGAAATTTGTGTGTGCACAGTCCTGTCCACACTGCAGTGGATGGTGAAGTTTGAGCAGCTGTTCTACCACAAAGAAACAACCTCAGGGGAATGAGCCCCATGGTGGCTTGTTTTTTTTTTTTTTTTTTTTACTTCTCAGGCCATAGCAGCCTGGCATCCATCCCTAAGAAAGCCACCCCACATGTGGCTCACATGGGCAGTGTTTGTAGATTGTCCCCTGATGCCGTCTGCCTGTGAGGCTGTAGAACCCCCCTGCAACTGCTGTTCTAGCAGGTGGTGCGACTACCAAGGTGGGAGTCCGTGTATGTACACATGCGTGCACACAGCTTTGTGCTGGCTTGGCCTAGAACACCAGCTGAAACTCTCAACCCACCAAAGCGACAGCTGCAGTTACTGGTTTCCGGTGGGGCCCTGGTGAGGGGAGGGAGGGTGAGGCTGCTGTGAACTGAGCCAGCAACTGGGGAATTGGATATGGTAACTAACACTCAGGTGTGTAGGAAGCTGCCGGCAGTGGCTGTGTTTTAACAAGCTTTTTTTCTTTCTTTGTGCCTCTGCCCTCTACCCAGGCTGAATCTCAGCCCCCTACCTAATTTACCGTCTTCATGTTCATTCCATAGAAGGAACCCATCCACATTTCTTGCCCCATGTTCTTCCTAAAGAACACATGTCTCATCCTTGAGCCCTTCCTGCCACTCAGCCACACTCTGGGTCTAGCCCCATAGCTTTCACTTTTGCTCAAGTCAGCATGATCATGGGCTCAGACAAGCCCAGAAACCCTCCACTCCAGACTTGCAGTTTGTGAGTTACTATCATTTCAAGGTATTGATGCTTTCAGAAATAATGATGTAAATTATTAGACTAATTTGAAATAATTCTATCAGCCATCAGGTTTTTAAATTCTGTATCTTAATGGATCTTGGATAAGAGACCCCCGAGAGCAAACTTTTCCCTAAAGGGCCAAGTATTTTAGGCTTTGATGTCCATTCCAAATACTCCGCTCTGCCATCATTTTCTAGTAGCCCTAGAAAATACCTCAATGGATGTAGGTGGTTGTGCTGTAATGAAACTTTCCTTACAAAACCATGTGGTGGGCTGTAGTTTGCTGACCCCTGGCCTGGACTGATAGTCTTTATTTCTGTTTGTCAAGAGTTAAGGAAAGCCAGAGGAACTTGCTGACTGTAAATGAACTTAAATCATCTTCTTTTGGGTTTAGCATAATTGTCAGACAGTGGTGATTTGGAATATATTTCTCTAAACCCTTGTTGGGAAGGATAGAAACCAGAATTGCCTAAAGCTTGTCATTGTTCAAAAACTAGGACAGGCTGTCGCTTAGAGCTGAGTAGTGGCCTTTAGTATCACTCACTCTCTTTGTGGTCACTTGGAATGGCCATAGTCACATAAGGTCATGTCACCATACTGGACATTGTTTTCCTTTGTAGGAGTAGGTGCTTCGGTAATAAATGTAAGGAAAATGAGCTACAGCAATAGAGGAAATGGTATTCTTCAAGGCTCATGTTATATTGAGTTGAGGTCATCATAGTTCATTTCCAGAAAGCTGAAGCTTAAGATAATCAAAGAGCCATTTTCAAATTTCAAAAAACTATCTTATTTTCCTTTTATCTTCACAGGAAATAAAGAAAGAGATGAAGAAAGACCCTCTCTCCAGCAAAGCTCCAGAAAAACCCATGCACGAAGTATCCGGTGGAAATGTTTTGCTGTCTTCCGAAACAATTCTAAGAACCAATAAGAGAGGTATGGAAACAAAGAACAAGCCCCCTCCCCACACACAACCCCAAACTGGAAACTTCTGGGTGAACTGTGTCAAATTTGGAATTGCTGAAACATTGAATGGCATTTGCCCTTTTGTTTTTTTGTATAAGTTTGGACACACACACACAGAGCGAGTAATGATGTAACTATAATAAAGGGAACTAACAGAATTTTTTTTATAATGAGAAAGTAGACTAAATCCGTAAATGATGATTTTCCTAGGACTTTAGCTTTCGCTCTCATATCTATTTTTATGGATGAAAGGTGACTTTAGAGAATGCTATGGTGCAGGCTGAGCTGTGAGTGTCTGGCCATGTTCTCTTTTTAATTTAAGGGCAGGCTTTATCAGGGTCTTTTCTCTCTACCTGCTGGGCTCCCAAACATAGACTGTGTCTCTCCTGGTTTCGCAGGCAGTACATGCAAAGATATAGCCCGTACATCCATCCGACCAAGGGAACGTTAACCATTTTGTTTCCCTGTTTTGAGACGTCAAGGCAGGTTTTCAGGTATTAGCTCCTTGGGGTTTTGTTTTCTCCCACATCCCTCCCTTGTGACACTGTTGTTTGAAATGATAGGAGAGAGAATATAAGATTGCAGGGAGGACTCGACTCACTTCTACTGGGGTCGCACGAGATTTCCTCGGTTTTTCCTGACCCAACCCTCTCTGTGCATCCAGCGGGGCTCACACTGAGCGTGCCCACGGTAGGGTAGCCTTCAACTGCAGGCTTTTCACGGGCTTATTACTTCCTTAAAGAGAAATAGCTGGTCGGAAGCAGGAGCAGGAAATGTATTAGCCAAGAGTTCCATTAAAAAGAAAAAAGAAGGCAAGTTTACATAACCACAGGGAAGAACAGCTAATCTTTCATAAAATTTAGACAGCATAAGAATTTGTCCAATAAACTGCCCATTGATCGTAGTGCTTGAGACATTAGCTTTGTGTCTCTCTTCCTTCCTGCTTCTTCCTCTACCCCCTCCAGCTGCCCTGGGTTACATTTGCTTTTTTGAATTATTCAGATGAAGCATTGGCTGCAGGCCCACGCTGGTTAGCAGCTATAGGATTTTCTTTCTTTTCTTGTTTTCTTTCTTTTTTTTTTTTTTTTAAAGCCCATCGTACCAGTGCAGGGGATTTCCCATTTTAAGAATTAAGCGTACTTTGCTGTAAAACTGCAGCCATCCCCCAAAGCCCCTCCTGCATTCTTGCACGTAAGTTCCAGAACTCTTGAGGCCTGCCCTCGTCAGTTTCAGAGAGCCAGAAGTCCGTGTGTCTTTCTCCATTCCCACAGCTCGCTCGCTGGTCTGAGCCGTTCCTGTTCCTCCTCACGCTCCCTGGGTCCGTGAGCCAAGGACGGGCGGGCTTCTCCTGCCGGCCCTGCTTTCGTAAAGTGAATAAGAGAATTAAGGTAATTAATTAACTTAACAAGCTAAGGAATTAATTAAGTTAAAGAATTAAGGTAATTATCCAGATGAGTTTGGTAAAAATTACCTGAGAACTTGAAATCAAAGAAAGAATAAAACTTTTCAGATAATTGCCTTTTTACATCTAAAAATCTGGCCTCTGAGGTCCTCTGCGGAATTCTTCATGATCCCGCAAAAGGCATTAAAAGGGGTGGCCTACCGACTGATGTTTTTTTCTCAAGTCTCCACCTTAGGCCTGCAGCCGGATTACGACCAACCTTCTACGCTGGGGTATTTTATATAAGGAATCTGCCAGTGGATCTGAGACTTGGGCACATGGAGGCATTCTGTAAATACGAAATGCATAAAATACCATCTTCATTCTGTCCCAGGCTTCACACTGACCCCCGGGTCACCTGGGCCAAACATAAATTCCCAGTTGAAGAGAAGCATTGTGTACCCGAGGCCAGTGCCGTGTTTGGCCCTGCCCCCACCCGTCTCAATACTAACAGTATCCTACTACTCCTTATAATAAACAGCAGGGTGGATTGATTGGCCTTGTCAGGCCAGATAAATAGTTCATTGTGCTGAGCTCAAAAGCTACATTTTTTCCCCATCCCAAATCAATGAAAAACCACTTTTTTTTCCCCCTTAGAACAAGGATCAGAGGCTAAATCTGTGGGATGATTCTAGTTACTTGTAAACACTTCCGTCCGACTGATTTTTCAAGTTTTGTGACTTATTGTAAATGACCCAAGTCTTCTCCTTCTCTTTGTTTCTACCAAGCTTTGTCCCTAGAAATCTCTGGATGTTTTTATCATTTGCTGTTGTTATGGAGGGAAGTTGCTTTCAGAGTTTAGTAACAGACTGCTTTGTTTCATTAACATAGGATCCTTCTGAGAGTATATGAGTCCTCCTTGTGATTCAGCCTTGGACCCTGTGAGAATTTAATACAGTTAACACAAGTTCTTTTTCTTTTAATAAAGAAAGATCAAAATCTATTTCTGTTATGAGTTTGAAATTGAGCTATTTCGTTGGGTCCTGAACTTGAGGTAGATGTCACTGGAGAAGTTTGCCCAGTTGTGGCCAGCGGTTTGGGACATGCCTCACTTTGTGGCAGTGGGGAGTGGATTGTAGAACCTCACGGAGTGGGATGAGTTTACCCTCCCTAGGCCCCTGTATAAGGTCAAGAGATACCCTAGGTTTGAACAAAGCTAGTAATCGCCTTGAGAAAGGGCCAGACCATGGAAACAGTTTGGGGACCAATTAGTTTCAGTTTTCAACTTTAACCTTTGCACATTTCTGCAGAGGTGATTTAGGGAGGTACTGGAATGACTCCATGTGCTTTTCATTTGAGAAAAAGATGTGACTGAAATTGAGAAAGACACACACACACACACACACACAGAGACAGAGAGACAGAGAGACAGAGAGAAAGAACATTTCCTGCAGATGGCTTGACAGCAGTCACCCGAGTCCTAGTGAAGGAGCTTTTCCTTTAAAACAAGCTTTTCCCAGGGAGCAAGAAGTCAGTTTTCATTTACACTTGCAGCATGGCTGTTGTGTATCCTGAAGTTATCCCAGACTCCAGAATGTTGACAAATTATAGCCTGAGAATCTGAAAAATTTTTTGGAGCCAAATGACATTCTCATGAACCAGACACAAAAAGGTTGTTTCCTTCCGAGAATGATTTATTCTTTTGTTTCTTCTCTCATTAAGCCCATTTGGAAGGCTGATGAGCCCTCCTAAATTGGAATATTGATGTATGGAGAAATGTATGAAAAGCATTCTATCCTTGAGTTTAAAAGCAAAACTGAACAAAATGGACATCTTAATAGTTAACAGCAAATACATTCAATACATACTTGAACATGAGTACAGAGGACTTTGTCCATTTCTACTTGAATTAAAATGAAATAAAAAAAATCAGTTGGTTTCATCCTTAGAAGGGTTTCCCAACCCACTTTATTCATGGGATAGGTTAAGCATCCAGGCTGTGATCAATAGTGCCCTGGCCTTCGTAAGGACCAGCTTGTGTTTCAGGGACCTAGTGTCTCACTTTTGCATCATCAGCAGACCTCATGGGGAAGGCCGCCCCTCCCAGACCCTTCCTGCTGCCCGGGATTCTGGGTGTTGTTCCCTCCACGCCTTGACATGGATGCTAATGAGAGTTCAATAGCGCCTGTATACTGTGCGCCTGGCCCTGTGTTTGGTGCTGGGGCAGATCGGAAGACCAGAAAAACCCCAGCCAGTCCTGCCTGCAAGCACGTTCAGTCTATTGTATCACTTGGGAAATGTTAAGAAAGTGGTGTGCATTTCTTAAATCTTTTATATGGCAAGTTGGGGGTATGTCTCTTATTTACTTCTGTCATTCTGAATGTGAAGCCACTCCGTGGGTTTCTGGTTGGCTTTATGTGTCCTTGTTTCTATTTCCAGTTTATCATGAATTCAGTGTTTGGTAAGTCTCTATTGTATTTTGCACACTTATTCTTTGCTATTATTATTGTTATTATTATTGTTATGCTGTCCTGATATAAAATGTCTTTTATAATCACCTTCTTAAGTCGCTCTGCTCCTTTGGCATCTGCCTTCTGAAAGATAAACTGCTTTTACCATCTTTATTTAAGGTTTGTTGTGCATTTGCATTTTACTGCCCCTTCCAAGGATTAATGCCGAAAGATCTGATGGTCTTAAAAGATGTTATTTGTAACAGGTCTAGCACTGATGCTCCAACATGACATTCAAGTTGAGCTGGTCGGGAGGGTTGTTGGGGGAATTGCTGTGTGGCTATGACTTGGATTGTAGAACATGACTCTGTGGGCTCATTTGTCGTGTATTTAGTCCTTCAGACAGGTTTAATTCAAAAGTTTTCCTTAACAGAGGGACCAACAGCTGCTCTGCCTCTGGTGACACACTGTTGCTTTAAAAGTTAAGGCAGAAATTCTTCAGAATTCATTTTGTGTGTGGATGGGCGATACATACATGCCCCTCGGCATAACACGGGCCCCGTGTTTGCCGCACGGAAGGGTTCTCCATTGTGGTCTGCTGGCTGTAGCCAGAGTGTGCCTAATGTTTATCTTTCTTTTCCCCTCCCAGTTTCAGCCCTGGTCATTCAAGTCCCTAAACATATCTGTCCATAGTGACCTCCCTCCCTTGTCTCTACTAAAGGGGAAATGTGTTTTGAGCTCTCACTTCTTTGGCATTTCTTTGGCTACTTGGAATAACGTTCTCGAGGTATCTGTTGGCCTGTTAGGACGTGAGTGTGTGTGTGTGTGCACGAACATGCACCTGCTGCCGTGGAACTCTGTTGGCTCGGAGGCGGTGGCCTGGTTCTCTTGATAGGCTGTGGGCTCTTTGTTTGAAATGAAGCTGTAAACAAAGGATGGAGAAAGCGTGTCTTTAATAAAGGAAATGTCAACTCCTTTGGTTTTCCAGTGCTTTGTTGTTCAAGGTAGATGTGAGTCCTGGGAATTTGTTTATAGAAATAAGACGTTTTTCCTTTCAAATTTCCTTTTGAAGCAACAAATGTGAATTATCCTGGCTAGCTAGGAATCTGAAAATGCAGCATGTTGGGTCGGATTTTCTCCAACTCTCCAAATCACCTGCTGACTTTACCTAAATTGCTGCCTTTCATGGACAGATGGAAGAGTAAGAAGTAAGAGAAGGCATTATTGTTGTATGTGGAAGCTCTTGGCTATCACCTGACTGGACTTTCCCGTGGGGAGATGAAAATAAAGCTGGCCATCTGGCAGTGAACCTGGATGGATAGAATTCGTACATCAATAATACATACGTACATCTGTGTAAATGTATCTGTATGTGCATTTATCATCTTTTTTCCCAGGGGGCCTTCATTCTTGTAAGTTTGATAGTAAAAGGGCCATAAAGAGATCTTGTAAAGTAATTGATCCCTGGTTGCATTACTGACAGGTTCTACTGGGAGCCTGTGTTATTGGCTCTGTGGGACCAGTAGTTGCTGTTAAAGCATGTTGCCCCAGTTCACTTTCTTATCGGAGTATTACTGCCTCTTGGACCGAGAGATGGTGGTGAAATGGGTGGAAAATGCCATTTTGGGTGGGTGTTGCCATCATATATTTCCATACATTTTTATGTGTGGGTCATTGTCAAACTTGGTTTTAAGA
Organism: Herpailurus yagouaroundi; assembly: GCF_014898765.1. NCBI lineage: Eukaryota > Metazoa > Chordata > Mammalia > Carnivora > Felidae > Herpailurus > Herpailurus yagouaroundi. Next base: position 5,469,843 of record NW_024420490.1, on the reverse strand, counting down.
AGTTTTCTTGTATTATATTTATCTCTTTTCAATCTCTGTGTCCTGGTTCCAAGATGTTAACACTAGAGGAATTAGTGTCCCATGGAATAATTATTTAGACTTCTACAGCACTCCTGCTGGGTTTCCACCCAAGTCCAACCAGAGGAGGAGCCAAGTGGTGGTTTATGGTAGTGGCTCCACCTGGTGGCTATCCTAGGAAACGCCTTCTTCTGCCCACCTCTTTCTCCTGGTGGGAAATGCCTGTGGGTCCTCTGACTTAGTGTTCTCAATTCATGCTTTTCCATCTTAGACCCATAGCTTCTCTTTGTTCCCTTCTAATTTCTTTTCTCTTCTAATTTTTGTTCATTGAACTCATAGAATCCGTTTCTCCATCCTTGTCCCATCTGTTACACCCCTGCTGACCAAGATCATTGTTGATAAGCATTTAAAAAAAAAAAAAGGACTCCTGTAGTCATGACTCTAGGTGTAGATAGTAATTTGAACACAGTATAAAGAAGTACACTAAAATCCCTGTAGGTAAGCCAGAGTCTCCTCCTTAGTAGCTCTAAGTACCCCTAACTACTTCTTTACTTCTTGTTGAGCCCAGTTTTCCTCAAAGGAGCAATATTTTATGACTGATGTTGTTTTCAGTTGTCAGCAGGCGGCTAAATAAAAAGCCAACTGACTTTGTTGGCTTCATTATCATTTGTCAGTTCTCTACAGGAAGCCCCTTCTCGCCTGGGCCTGGGCGTGGGCCACCCACCCTTACTCCCACCCTGCCCTGCTCCCCTCTGGGTATACCACGGAGCATAAGTATTCTTGATAAATATAAATGTTTCTTTTTTCATTATCTTGTGTTTTGGGGTTTTGTTAGTTGATGACATTGCAGATGTGTTTTAGCTACATTGTGGGTTAGTCTGAGAACTTAATCCCCACTTATGACTTTGTTTCTATGAGAAAAAGCATTTGGAATTTCAAACACTGCATCATGCATAACCCACTTGTAAATCTGACTTCTTACTTTGATTTTTATATTACTGGCCTGAAGCCCTAGGTACTTTTTAAAAGCAGAGAGGGGCGCCTGGGTGGCTCAGTCGGTTGAGCGTCCGACTTTGGCTCAGGTCATGATCTCGCGGTCCTTGAGTTCGAGCCCCACGTCAGGCTCTGTGCTGACAGCTCAGAGCCTGGAGCCTGCTTCGGATTCTGTGTCTCCCTCTCTCTCCGCCCCTCCCCCACTCAACACACACACACACACTCTCTCTCTCAAAAATAAATAAACATTAAAAAAATTAAAAAAAATAAATAAAAGCAGAGAGTCCATATAACTGGGGATGACAGCACTTTTCTCATGTAGAGGAGTTTAAAGGTCACTTGGTACAGAATGCTGGACAACACACCCAGCCCCGAGGATAGCGCTGGGCAACCACATTGCACACAGTGCTCATTTTCACCAGTTCTGAGTTGGACCTTGGTGCGCCCAAGCGTGTCTGTATATGGCATGTTCTAAAAGGGGGACTATTGTATATTTTCACCTACTAGAGAGGAGACCACGTAACATGTGTGGCATGCTCAGAATGACACCAGGCCAGCATTTCCCAATGTGTGTTGCACCGAATTATGGCCCTGCAAAATACTGCGCAAAAGAGGAATGGAGAGACAGATAAGGAGACGAAAGGGGAGAGAAAATTGGCTCTCTAGACAAGTACGTTTGGGCCACATCGGCGTGCACTAACACCCTCTTAGAGACTGACAGGCCTGTTAGCATATTGCAGGCTCTCTGATGCCCTGTGGTAAGGAAACCTGCTGATCTTTGATCATCAAAGCACATTTTACTGAATACTAGTTAGGACTCTGCTTTAGGATGTGCAGGACTTGAAAATGTAGGACAAGGACCTCTCAGCATCTCTGAGATCATCTTCAGATTCGACCTTGCACAGGGAATGTTAAAGTGAGTGGCGATGGCCATGCTGGCCCTGTGAAAAACACTGACGAAGCCTCTGAAGCCCCCAGCCGTGAAAACATAAGTTGGGCGATGCTGGGAGAACGTTCCTTGAATCTAAAGCTTGAAAGCCAGTCCTTTCGGTACGTTTTCAAGTGACAAGCTGAAAGGGATTTTTTTCTTTTGATCGTTTCTTGGGTTCCTGTGTCGAAGAGTGCCTGGGCTGGGCTTTGGCAGGAAAAGTGGACTGAGGGGGCTGACCCAGGGGACGCAGGGCTGGCTCTACCTGGAACTTGGGTCAGGATGGAACTGGTATTCCAGGGGCAGATTCTATAACGAAGACGAAACCATAGTCCTACACAGTCAGAAGAGTCCCATTGCCTTCTCTACCCGCTTCAATTGAAAGACGGGGAATCTTAGCTCTCCTTGACAACATTAAAACCCTGATGAGGCATAAAGAAGAGCTTCGTTCACTCTCTCCTCTTATTAGCGAAAGAGGCTGCCATTTCGAGTTCAGATAATGAGCCCACTTGTGGGGCTGTGAGGCAAATCCACTTAGCCTGCCATTTAGAGCTCTGGAATCTAGAATTCCTGAGGTGGCTGAGGTCCCTGATAGTGTCCCAGCCTTCAACCTGATGCAGGGACTCTCCTGTTGACATGCCAGGAAGGAGGATGTGGAACCTCTGCCCAGGGGACCTGAGAGGACACCCCTCTGATCTGGGGGACTGGACTTTGCTAAGGCCCACATGGGATTCTCTCTTCCAAAGAGAGGTTGTTCCGGGTAGAGAGCTGGTAGATTCATAAAAGGTAATTAATTAGAGGTATTGTATTGGGACAACAAGTGCCTTCACTTGTAGAAAGCCCTGGTAAAGGAGCCTTTTCTTCTGTAGCTTCCTCAGTTTCTTCTAATTACACCTGTTGATCTCTAGTCACAGCCTGGTTCCCCTGATGCCACCTGCAGCTTCAATTTAGTCTTTGGATTCATGGCTTTTTGTGCTTTTGAGGCCCCGGGACTGTTGTGCCCCGAACAATGAGGGCATTACCTGGCCCGCCTCCGTAACCCATGGTCAGGCGGACAGTGGGCCTGGCTGCAGTGCCAGGTGGACCACTGTCATTGTCCCCCACCAGGAAAGGAAAGAGAACTTCCTCTGTGTGGATGTGCATATGCATGTGCGCGTGCACGTGCCCTCAAGGAAGCACTTTGGAGGAGGACTGAACCGCTTGTTCTGTTTGTAGTTTTCTGGAGACCTGAATAAGCTCACTGGTAGTAGGGCCTTGTTGCAGGAAGAATGGCTGTTGGCAGACTCCAGCCCCCACTTCTGTTGCACCCCCAGAGTTTCCATGGGACTTAAGGCAAGTCTCATACTCTATTTTCCCATCTGTAAAATAAGGAGACTAGGCTTGTTAATTCCCTCAGGGAAACTGTCAGGATAAAAACGGGGAAAGAGAATAAAGCTTGGGGCAGAGGGTGTGAGAAAGTGAAATACTACTGAATATAGTAGTAGTTGTTACTAAGAGTGGTAAACTGCTGGGAAGACCCCAGGATGTTGGGAAGAAACTATACAAATTTATGGACACTCATAGTGAAGTGTTGTTTCCATGAAGCAATCAGTGATCAGATGCACGTGGAGCATTCTCCGGGGTAGACCATATGGTAGGCCATAAAAGAAGGCTCGGTAAATTTCAAAGAATTAAAATCATGCAGAGTATGTTCTCCAACCACAGTGGAATTAAATTAGAAGTCAACAACTGAAGGAAATTTGGGAAATTCACAAATATATGGAAATTAAGCAGCATACTCCCAAATAACCAGTGGGTCAAAGAAGAATCCCCAATGGAAATTTTGAAATATTTAGAAATGAGTGAAAATGAAAACACAATCACCAAAAATTGCCTGCGTGCAGCTAAAGCAACGCTTAGAGTAAAATTACAGCTGCAAATGTCTATGATCAAAAAGAAAACAGATTTCAAATCAATACCCCAACCTTCCTTTTTCCCCCCAGCTTCACTGAGATATCATTGATATTATAATATTGTGTAGATTTAAGGTGTAGAGCGTGATGATTTGATACCTGTATATATTGCAAAATGATTACCACACTAAGGCTAATTAACATGTCCCTCACCTCCCATAATTACCTTTTTTTTTAGTTGTTGCTGTGAGAACCTATAAAATTTGTCTTTCTCTAACATATTTTACTTAGCATAATGCCCTCAAGGGTCCATTCATGTCACAAATGGCAGGATTTCCTTTTTTTTTATGGCTAAAACGTATTTCCAGTGTGTGTGTGTGAGAGAGAGAGAGAGAGAGAGAGAGAGAGAGAGAGAGAGAGATTTCCTTTATCCATTCATCCATTGATGGACGCTTAGGTTGTTTCCATACATTGGCTATTGTGAGTAATGTTGCACTGAACACGGGGGTGCAGATATCTCTTTGAGAAAGTGATTTCATTAACTTTGGATATCTGCCCAGAAGTGGGATTGTCAATAATTTACTTTCTACCTTAAGAAACTAGGAAAAGAGAGGCACCAGGCTGGCTCAGTTGTGGAACATGTGACTCTTGGTCTCGGGGTTATGAGTTCCAGCGCCACATTGGGCATAGAGTTTACTTAATTAAAAAATATTAAAAGAAACTAGAAAAGGAACAGCAAAGTAAACTTGAAGCAAGCAGAAAGAAGGAAAAAAATAATGATTAGAAGTAAGTGAAATAGAGACTAGGAAGATAATACAGAAAATTACTAAAATCAAAAATTGGTTCCTTGAAGTAGTCAACAAATTGATAAATGTAGAAAGGAGAGCAGATTTCAAATACCAAAGGAGGAATTAAAAAGGGGACATCACTGGGGGGCCTGGGTGGCTCAGTCGGTTAAGCGTCCAACTTCGGCTCAGGTCATGATCTCGCGGTCCGCGGGTTCAAGCCCCGTGTCGGGCTCTGTGCTGACAGCTCAGAGCCTGGAGCCTGTTTCAGATTCTGTGTCTCCCTCTTTCTCTGACCCTCCCCTGTTTATGCTCTCTCTCTGTCTCAAAAATAAATAAATGTTAAAAAAAAATCAAAAAAAAAAAGGGGGACATCACTGCCAATCTTAGAGAAATTAAAGAGCTTGTGAAGGAATCCTGTGAACAACTTATGCATTCCTGGTGGGAATGTAAAATGGTGTAGCTCATTTGGAAAACGGTCTGGCCTTTCCTCAAACTGTTGAGTGTGGAGTTACCACATGACCCAGCATTCTATACCCAAGAGAAATGAAAACCTATGGCTACGTACAAACGTGTACACTAATGTTCATAGCAGCGTGACTCATAATGGCCTTGAAATGGAAACAACCCAAGTGTCCATCAGCTGAAAAGATGAACAAATAGTGGACTGTTATTTGGCAATAAAAGGAAATAAGTACCGATACATGCCAGAGCATGGATGGGCCTTGAAGACCCGATGCTAAATTGAAGAAGCCAGACACTAAAGGTCACATATTTTGTGATTCCATTTATGTGAAGTGTCCAGAAGAGACAAGTCCCTGGACATGGAAAATAGGTTAGTGTTTGCCCAGAGCTGGGTGTGAGAATGGAAAGTGACTGCTGATGGACAAGAAGTTACTGTTTGGGGTGATGGAGATGTTCTAAAATTAGGCTGTTGTGATGGTAGCACGACTCTCTGACTATAGAAAAACCATTTATTTAATCAGTTAAAATGGGTGAATTTGTATGGCATGTAAATTATATGTCAATAAAGCTGGGGTGGGTTTTTTTTTTTGACGATTACCACACAGTGGTGTTAAAATGCAGTGTCTGGCTGTGCCTGTCTGTCTGTCTGTTTGAATCTTTCCCTTTTACATCCCCTACCACTACCCCCTCCCAGCCGATGGACAAGATGTGTCATTCCGTTTATTCAAGTCTTTAAAAATTATATGTTTCTCAGTGATGCTTTCTATTTTTCTTCATTCAATCAGTTGCCTAGGAGATAGTGAGTGTGAGGGATCAAAAAGACACTGTTTTGCTGGGATGACCTAAATATTAGATAATCGATTTGAGAAGGGTAGAGAACTGACTGTGGCATTCTATTGTTCATTTCTTAGGAAAAAAAAATGAGATTCCCTGTAAATCAAAAGGCAAACCTCTTATATTCTGAATTCTGTGCTTCATAGAGAGAGCCTTTCCTGGAAAGGAAAGAATCCATTTAGGGTTCCAATTTTTCTTGCCATTGTAACTCTGCATTGGCTATTTTTGCTCATAAATCTTTTCCGCAGCCCTGATGATTTCTTTATGAAAGATTCTTAGATGTGGAATTACTGGACAAAAGCGTGTATGTATTTTACGGGACTTTAAGCCATTATTATGAAATTGATTTCTTGAAGGGTCGCACCAATTTACATCACCACTAGGAGTGGGAAGAGTGCTTGTTAGGGTTTCAAGCTTGAATTTCTTTGATTAACAGAGTTCTTGAGCATTTCTTCCCTTCTGTCATTTGTTTGTATTCTTTGCTCTCACATCGAGGTCTTTCTGTTTTTCTTACTGATTAGCGTATTATTCCTTGGTCATTTCTGGCAAATTGTGCTTCCCAGTTTGTTGGCTTTTCACTTTGTTTACAACTGGTTTTGATGTACAGAAATGGTACTTGTTTATGGGGATGAGAGTGTTAATTTCTTTCATGATTTCCGTGAGTAAATTCTCACCTAATTTTTCTTCTTTATACTGGCTTCATTTTTTACTTCTGATTTTTAATCTCTGTGGTATTTTGATGTATAGTATGTGGTTAGCATGCAAACTGATTTTTATTTTGAAATAGCCACTTTTCCAGGACCATTTATTGAATAATCCACCCATTCCCCCATGAACTGTGATGTCTCATTTATCATATGTTATTATATATGAGGCATTTTTCCTGGACTTTCACTTCTGTCCCATTAATTTGTCTTACCATTCTTGTACCAATGTAGTTAACTATCGTGGCTTTATAGGACATTTTAGTATATGATATGGCTTTTGTCCTTCCTGTTATCACATGTCATTTTCAAAGCTATTTTAGCTATTCTCGTTTGTTTTAAAATTATGTTACCCAGTTGTTAAAAACTCCATTAGGATTTGAATTACATTAACATTGCACATCGATTTACAAAGAACTGACATTCTTGCAACTTTTTTTGTTTAACAGTCTTGTATCGTGTCATATGAAATGTCTTTATGTATGATAGTGTATAAATGAAAGCCTCTTCTCCCGCGTGCCCTCCTCCTCTTCTGCAGATATCCTGGTGGGCCGGTTCTTGCAACTGTATCACCAAATTAAAATGTATATCCCTTCTGAATTCTAGACAGCTAATTCTAGTGACCCAGTGACAATAGGACATCACTCTGTTTAGTCAAGTGTCAGTTAATGTTTTATTTGTGCAGTCTTGCTTACTCCTTATGTCATTCCTACAGAGATTGGGGTTATTGTTGGCTTTTGCAAATAGAATCTTTTTCCCCTTGTATTTTTTTTTCTTATCACTGATCCACAGAAGAATTTAACTTTTGAATATTTATAATAGCTCTTTGTGGAACACTCTTGTTAATTGAAAAATGTTCCCCTGTAATATTGAGAGAACTGATAGTATTTATCGGTCCCTCGCTTTCAGAAGGCGGATGAATGGAAATTACAAAATGTTGTATTTTATTTAACAAATACATTTGATAGAAACCAAAATTCCTTAGCTCGGATAGAGCTTTCCGGTTTGTATATGTAGACAAGGACCGAAAGACTCACTCCCATCTTACACTAAGCCCATGAAGGTGGGGAGGGGGCAGTTGTCATTATAGGTGTGTTGTAAATATAAGGAAACTGAAGGGGGCAGAAGTGAAAATGACTTACGGGATGCCGCAGAAAGGCAGACCTGGAAGGTCTCTTACTGCCTTCATCTCAGCAAAATATAAGCAGTGATGAGTGATAGTGTCCAGAAAGCCTTAGGGAATGGCGCATCTTAAATGATGATTTTTGGACCCTTATAGCTGCATTCTATTCTGTTAATACACTTGTGTGCTTGTGTGTGTGTGCGTGTGTGTGTGTGTGTGTGTGTGTGTGAGTATCCATGTTTATACTTGGATTTTTTTTTACTAGATTATAAGCTCCTTGAAGAAAGAGGCCTTATTATATTCATTTTGGAGCCCACTTTATCAGATGGAAGTATATGCTTGTACTCACACACCCTAACCCTTTTGAGGAGTGAGTTATTGAAAAGAAAACTACCCGAGGGAGAAGAAGCTTTATATTTAGTTATATATTTAAGGAAAAGCTGTTGAAAGTCGGTGATTCAGAGCAATTGCCTTCGTTACTGAGTGCTGAGGGAGAGGGAAGACTTCTTAAGGGTCCGTTTTAGAAAGTGGATCATGAGAGTAAGTACTGAATCTAGCTCTCAGCCTCATAATGGGCCATTAGTAGAGTGAGAAAGCAAAAAAGGTTTCCGAAGGAGGAGATTCGAACTAGACTGAAAGTAGAATTAAGTTATGAGGGTAACTGTGTTTGAGAGACAGCTCCTCCATTTTTCCTGTTTCCTAGTATAACATGAGCTGAGAGCGAGGGAATATTTCCAGGGTATGGGAAGCTCTAGTTTCTGTCATCATTTTAATCTGTATTTGGTTTGTCACCCTTCCGCAAGGTTTTCTAAATAAAGTGTAGAGTCGAGTTTATTTTACATACAACAGTATGTCTGCTCTTCCCTTTTTTGTTGGAATACACAGACCAGACTTCGCTTTCCCTTCCTTTCTGCACTTCATCCTCTCTGAGATTTGATTGCTCATCATCACTCTCGTCAGAGCAAGGGAGGGAAAATGAAGATATTAATCAAGGGAGGTGGTTAGATTATGTGATTATATGTTAATTTTGTTCATCAGGAACCCATTATTACGAATTATCACTGATTAGTATTGTGTTTTCATATTTCTGTGTAACCACCTCCAGTTGGGTTGCTAGAGATGTTGGAAGTCTGGAGCGGGCCCTGCCCCGCCCCCCTCCCCCCCCACCGCCGCAGCCCTCACATACATACTCTCTCTTGCTTCTTTCCCTTCTCCCCACAGCCAGCTTGGATGGATTCTTCAGTATCGTCATTCCTTCCGAAGCAAAATCAGATTTCCAGAATGTTTTGTTATTGAGTTTCCCCCGTATTCTTTTTGACCCTTTTCTAGGCCATGCTGTTTGACAGATTAAAGCAAACAAATGAACGCAAGCATGCAGTTAATTGTTATCTTAAAAAAAAACACATTGTTTAGAAAAAAAAATGACATCAGTTTTATGTTTGACTTTTAAAAAGCTTTAAAACAACTCTTTGATAGTATCATCGGATGTAGGTTGTTTCTTTTGAAGAAGTTAGCTTCCTTTGTAATTTACTTTTGATGAAATCATTGAGATAAAAGATAAGACATATCTATACAAACAAAAAAAAGTTATATACAAAGAAAAAAGTAAGCAAGTTACTGATGTGTCTGACAACACTGTGGACAGGGACAGGCAAACAAAAAAGAGCCAGGAATGCAAATTCGGTATCTGTTTTGTGCATATCTGTATGCTTAAAAAAATACATCACCTTTCCTCTTAAACCTTGTCCCTATAGCTCTGACTTACTATTTTTTTTTATGGAATTCATGTGCAATTCAGTCATGTTTTGTTTTATTTTTTATTTTATTTAAAAATTTTTTAATGTTTATTTTCTTTTTTGAGAGAGAGAGAGAGAGACAGACAGACAGACAGACAGACAGACACAGCATGAGCAGGGGAGGGGCAGAGAGAGAGAGGAAGACACAAAATCCAAAGCAGACTCCAGGCTCTGAGCTGTCAGCACAGAGCCCGACACGGGGCTCGAACCCACAGACGATGAGATCATGACCTGAGCCGAAGTCAGACGCTTAACCAACTGAGTCCCCCACGTGCCCTCCCCCGTTTTGTTTTTTGTTAAATGTTTATTTATTTATGGGGCGCCTGGGGGGCTCAGTTGGTTAAGCGTCCGACTTCGGCTCAGGTCATGATCTTGTAGTTCATGGGTTCAGGCTCCATGTTGGGCTCTGTGCTGACAGCTCAGAGCCTGAAACCTGGTTTGGATTCTGTGTCTCCTTCTCTCTCTGCCTCTCTCCAGCTTGCACTCTCTCTGTCTCTGTCTCTCTCCCCAAAATCTCACGGTCCGTGAGTTCGAGTGCCGCGTCAAGCTCTGTGCTGACAGCTGAGGGCCTGGAGCCTACTTCTGGTTCTGTGTCTCCCACTCTGCCCCTTCCCTGATTGCACTCTGTCTCTCTCTCAAAATAATAAATCAATATTAAAAACAAAATTTAAAGAAATTAAAAAAATAAATGTTTAATCATTTATTTTGAGAGAGAGAGAGAGAACAAGCAGGGGAGAGGGGCAGAGGTGGGGAGAGAGAGAGAATCCCAAGCAGGCTCCATGCTCAGCACAGAGCCTGATGTGGGGCTCAATCCCACAAACCAGTGAGATCATGACCTGAGCCGAAATCAAGAGTCGGACACTTAACCGACTGAGCTACCCAGGTACCCCTGCAATCATGTTTAAGAGCTTTCTTCCTTCCTTCTCTCCCTGGCTCCTTTTCCATCCCTCTCTCCGTGATGACTTATTCTAAGCTCCATTCCATCCTGGATCAGGTCTCTAGGCTATGTACACGTATGTCATTAGCTTTTATTTACATTTGTACAGGCTTGACAGGAATACACGGATCGTTGAAATCCAGGATGATCCATGGAAACAGTGTTGCAGCTTAACCGTAAATCTTTTACTAGAAAAGTTTACGTAGGATGCGATTTAATTTTACTCCCTACTGATCCTCTCAAGTGGGTGTGTTAATACATTACAAAATGACCAAACCTAGGTGTCAAGGAAGAAAGGAGGAGGTGCAGGATAAATCTCTCCCTCCCTCCACATCTTCATAAATTCTGAACTGTATCGATCCATTCATATTGATGTATGAACTCATTCTATCAAAAGCCCAAGTTGAAGTGGAAAATGGAAAGTGATCATTTATTAGAGCTGTGTGTCAGCTTTATGCTGAAGCAAACCAAACAAACAAAACCACACAAGCCTGAATGGCCTCTCTTTCAACCCTTAGCTTGCGAATGGCCAGAGGCAGACAGGGCCTGCGCAACCAGCAAGACTTGATAATAGTTGACAAATATCCTGTCTGTTTTCAGTGGCTTAGAACTTGACTGTCAGTTTGTAGCAGCTGGAAGACCGCCGTGTTTCTTTTTCTTTCTCATACTTCTGCCCAGGATAATTCAGAGGCCCTGGTTGGAGAACTTCTGAGACATCCATGCGTTTCTCAGCTCTCTTGGCCTGTAGCCATTTCTGGAAGGTCATTTCACTGTTCATTTCTTTTTAAAAACATTTTATTTTTAAGTATTCTCTACACCCAAAGTGGGACCTGAACTCACAACCCCGAGATCAAGAGTCTCACGTTCCATTGACTGAGCCAGCCAGGTGCCCCTCATTTCACCTTTCCAAATGTCTATTTCTTTATCTACAAGTTGAAAGATTGAAAAGTTTTCAGTATTTTTTAAAGTTTATTTATTTTGAGAGAGAGGGAGGGAGGGAAAGAGAGAGAGAGAGAGCAAGTGCAAGCAGGGGAGGGGGAGAGAGAGAGGGAGAGAGAGAATCCCAAGCAGGCTCCACACTGTCAGCACAGAGTCCGATGTGGGGCTCAAACTCATGAACAATGAGATCATGACCTGAGCTGAAACCAAGAGTCTAACACTTAACTGACTGAGCCACCCAGGTGCCCTATCCAGTATTTTTTAACCTGAGGACCCTTTCTAAAAGTTTTTGACCCTTTTGATGGCAAATTTCTGGGTCTTCATTAGCACATAACTAGTTCTTCAAATTAGGCTCAAGGTGCTGTTTATAGATAGTCCTGCGAAGCTTTTTGCTCTGCGAACGCTCATTTTGGCTAGTAAGCCTTTTGGAATCTTAAAAAGTTTAAGGATTCCATTCTTTTCTTTCAAACCTTTTCCAGGGTCACTAGGAAGGAATATTCTGGTCTATGCTGCATATTCTCTGCAGCTCATTTGAGCTCCTACAGCCAACAAACATTTATTGGATGAATCAGCTTTCCACATGACCCGTCAGAAGCTTTGGGAGAACTTTAGAGAATTCTGGCTCTTTGCTGAGAAAGCCCTATGGCAATTTTATCGAGTGGTGAAGTTAAAACAGTGTTTTGCCGTTGGTAAACCACCCATTCTTGACCACCGCATGGCAGTGCAGTCTCTTTACTCTGCTTGATTGTGCTGGGTTGAATGGGTGGTGAGATGTGTACTCATTTTGCATTCAGTTCAGCATGTTTCAGAATCCTGTCTCCTCCAAAGGCTTTTCATATCCTTGCCATGTTTATTTCAGTGGGTTGGGGATTACATCATTCATGGTAAATTGGGTTGAATTGCAAACTCTAGGTACCAATCCCATCCCTTCAACTTGGCTAGATGACGCCTGAAGACTGCTAGCTAAGTGATGAGGTTTTTTTTTTTTTAGCATGTTTCAGGTTTCAAAATAAGATTTTAATAAAGATATATAAAATGGGGGCACCTGGGTGGCTCACTCGGTTAAGTGTCCGAATTTGGCTCAGATCATGATCTCACGGTTTGTGAGTTCAAGCCCTGTGTTGAGCTCTGTGCTGACAGCACAGAGCCTGGAGCCTGCTTTGGACTGACTCTGACTCTCTCTCTCTCTCTCTCTCTCCCTCCCTCCCTCCCTGCCCCTCCCCCACTCACACTCTGTCTCTCTCTCTCTCTCTTTCTCTCTCTTTCTCAAAATAAATAAAATTAAAAATTAAAAATATATATATATAATGAATCAAGAAGGGATATGAACAGATATTTGTATATACATGCTCATTGCAGCATTATTTACAGTAGGCAAATGGTGGAACCAACCCAGGCATCCATCAGCAGAAGAATAGATAAACAAAATGTGGTCTGCATACAATGAAATATTATTCAGCCTTAAAAAGAAAGACTGCTGTCAGCACGGAGCCCAACGTGGGGCTCAATCCCATGAACTGTGAGATCACAATTGAAATCAAGAGTCAGCTGCTCAGCTGACTTAGCCACCCAGCCGCCCCAAAAGAAAGAAATTCTTATATGTGCTTCGACATGAATGAACCTTGAGAACATTATGCTGAGTGAAATAAGCCAGTCATAAAAGGACAAATATTATATGATTTTATTTATATGAGGCATATAGAATAGTCATAGAGACAGAAAGCAGAGGTGCTGTTACCAGGGGATGGGGTGTGTGGGGGGACATGGGGACTTCATGTTTAACGGATACAGAGTTTTAGCCTGGGAACATGAAAGGGTAGATGGATGTACAGTAATGTGAATTTACTTAATGCCACTGAACTGTGCATTTTATGGTGGTTAAAGTGGTAAGTTGAGGGGGCCTGGGTGGCTCAGTCAGTTGGTTCAGCATCCGACTCTTTTTTTATTTTTTTTTAAATGTTTGTTTACTTTTGAGAGACAGAGGGAGACAGAGAGAGACAGAGGTGTGAATGGGGGAGGAGCAGAGAAAGAGGGAGACCAGACTCCAAAGCAGGCTCTAGGCTCGGAGCTGTCAGCACAGAGCCCGCGGGGCTCAAACTCACAGACCGTGAGATCAGGACCTGAGCTGAAGTCGGACGCTTAACTGACTGAGCCACCCAGGCGCCCCAGCATCTGACTCTTAATTTCAGCTCAGGTCATGATCTCATAGTTCGTGAGTTCGATCCCTACATTGGGCTCTGGGCTGACAGTGCAGAATCTGCTTGGGATTCTCTCTCTCTCTCTCTCTCTCTCTCTCTCTCTCTCTCTCTTTCCCTCTCCCTCTCCCTCTCCCTCTCCCTCTCCCTCTCCCTCTCCCTCTCTCTCTCTTTCTGCCCCTCCACTGCTCATTCTCTGTCTCTCTCTCTCAAAAATAAATAAAATTTTAAAAAATGGTAAATTTGATAGTATGTATGTTTTATGACAAAAAAAAAAGAATAATATGACAAATACCCAACAGCCTTCAACCCACTGTCAACTGAGAAATTTAAAAAATGGGGGGGGCACCTGGGTGGCTCAGTCGGTTAAGCGGCTGACTTTGGCTCAGGTCATGATCTCGTGGTCCGTGAGTTTGAGCCCCGCGTCGGGCTCTGTGCTGACAGCTCAGAGCCTGGAGCCTGTTTCGGATTCTGTGTCTCCCTCTCTCTGACCCTCCCCCGTTCATGCTCTGTCTCTCTCTGTCTCAAAAATGAATAAACGTTAAAAAAATTTTTTTTTAAAATAAATAAATAAAAAATGGAGAACTTCATGTCACCTGTGTTACCTGGTCTCAATTTCATTGTGTATATTTTGAGGAGGGAATGATGACGAGTCAGAGACTTCTTTGTAGAAGAGCTTTCTTTCTGCTTTATTTTCCGTCTGCATTTGTTAGCTAAAGATAAACATACTACAACAGGTAAGAAGTGAATAAACTTATTGTCCTTTAAAATTAGTGTTTCTAGAAACTTCTAAAAAGATTTTTTTTTTTATAAACTTCTTTTACCCTCTGGGCCTTCCTTAATATGGAGAAATAGTCCAGGGAAATAACACTCAACTTACCAGGACAGAAGACTAAGAGAAGATATTTTCTGGCCTTTTCCTCCCTGCATGTATGTTGTAAACATTTTTTGAGGATCTGCTCTGTGTCAGGCAGTGTCGTATCAGTTACCTGTTGCCACAGTTATGCTGCATAACAAACACCCACAAAACCTCGGTGGCCCAACAGTAAGCGTTTATTGCTTTTGAATCTGGGGCCAGCTGGAAGCTGGCTGGTGACTTTTCTGATTTTGACTGGGGTTCCTCCCGTGTCTTGAGGTCAGCTAGCCATTTGCCTTGACCTCAGCTGCACGCCTAGGGCACCGGCACTGTCTCGTGTATCTCGCATGCTCCAGCAGGCTGGCTTAAGCACGTTCACATAGCAGTGGTAGAGGCATGACTGAGAATGGAAACTTCCAAGTTCTCTTGAGGCCTGGGCTCCAGACTGGCACGCTGCCACTTCCTTTTCACTTTGTTTTCCAAAGCAAGTCCCATGGCTTGGGGAACCCTGCTCTGTCTTTAAGGGAAGCACTCTAAAGTCATGTGGCAAAGGGCATGGGTACATGAGAGGTGAAGAATTAGGGCTAAATGCGGTCAGCACACCCCACCCTGTGCAGAGCGTCACAGGAGAGACACGTAGGCGGTCCTCTTAACAACCCTGAGCCGAAGGTGGCGTCCTCCTAGCTTTACAGTCGGAGCAACGGAGGATCAGAGAGCTTCTGTGATGTATCCAGGCCACACTTGGAATGAGAGGTATAGTTTGAGTTTATACCGGGGTTTGTCCAACCTCTTCCTCTATGCTGCCTCTGACTCCACACAGCATCTTGGATTACTGCCTCTTTCTGGAAACATCTGCCTTGCCTATTGTGTCTGTGTATTTGCCCCCCTCACCCCCACTAGACCTCTTTATTTTGCTGGCTCCTCTTCTCAAGCTTCTTAAATGTAAGCTGCTTTTATGGTTCTGTCTTTGGCATCTTCTGTTGTCCCCTCGCTCCTGGGCTCAGCCAATGCCACAAAGCACACAGGCCCCAAAGCCAACCTCTCTGGGCCACACCTCCCTCCTTGCTTCCCTCACCCCTTACGTCCACTCTCAGACACTCTGTGCTGGTTAATGGTCTCTCAGCTGTAAGTCACAGTCACCCTGGCTTAACCTGGCTCAGGTCATAAGGAAATGTGCGTAACAAGTCCGAGGGCAAGGCAGGGACTCTGTCTGAGTTGGCTTCATGCTGTGGTCTTCCCTGCTTACATCTAGTGGGGGAAAGGGCAGGGGCTTCTCTTCTTGGAGATGGCCTGGGCCGGTCCATCTTCATCTCTCGCTGCCACCCTGCCGGTCCCTGAACCCATCCCTGGCCCTAGCCCAGGGCTAGTGGTCTGCAGTAGAGTGGCTGACGGGGCGACTACTGTGTCCCCAACTGTGCCCGCAGGATCGAGCAGCACATTCTCCTGCCTTGTCCTTCCCCTTCACCTGCTTCATCATTTGTTGTTTGTCCCTTTGGTTTTGAGGTCATTACTAAGGAACTGTTCAGGGTCGGGCTCTGGGAGAGCCTCTAGTAAACCCCAAGGAGGCTAACTCAGGTGCTGCTCATAGCAGCCTAGGATTTGAGAATCAGACCGTCCCGGGCAGCATGGGCAGGGTGAGGAGAGCACCCGTTGTGGTGGTCATAGGAGCACCTAACCCTGCCTCAAAGGCGGTCACAGATGGTGTCTGGGAGGGTGTCACATTTTTTTTCTTTAATTTTTTTTTAACGTTTATTTATTTTTGAGAGAGAGAGCAAGTAGGGGAGGGGCAGAGAGGGGGAGACACAGAATCTGAAGCAGGCCCCAGGCTCCAAGCTATCAGCACAGAGCCTGAAGTGGGGCTCAACCCCATGAACCGTGAGATGATGACCTGAACCGAAGTCAGACACTCAACCGACTGAGCCATCCAGGCGCCCCTGGGAGGGCGTCACTTCTAAGCTGATGATTCCACATTAGCGATGTCTCTCGTTCTTCCCTAAAACAAAAAAATCATCCCTGGTCTCTGATTTAGACCCTTATCACTTCTTGTAGACCAGAGATTGGCAAACCACAGCCTATGGGCCAAATCTGGTACTGTTTATTTTTATAAATAAAGTTTTATTGGCACACAGCCACACCCTTTGGTTTATGCATTATCTGTGTGGCTGCTCTTACTTTACAATAGCAGAGTTACACAGTTGCCACAGGGACTTCGAGGCTTGCAAAGCCTAAAATATTTATTCTCTGGTTCTTCACAGAACAGCTTTGCCAACCCCTGAGTTAGACGGGCAGAAAAACCCAATTCCTGCCCTCCAGGAGGTTTCATCTCGCAAGAGGAGACTTGATATAGAAAGCTTTATAATGAAGACTGTTGGGGAAAAGATATTTAAGTGCTGGAGCAAGTAGTACAGACACAAATCAGCGTCATTGGAAAAATCCATGCACATGTATTTCTCTCTTCTCCCCTCTGCTGTTCCTTTTTCTAGTCCATGAACAAATCCACATTCATTTTTCTTGCTTCAAGATTTCTAGATTGGCATTTTCTAGATTTGCAATTTCTAAATTTACACTTTTCGTGACTCTTAGTTCCTTGCCTCTGAGGGGGAGAGTAAAGGTGCACAGCAGTTTGGAAAATGAAAAGTCAGAGTACGAGAAACCATTTTTTAAATGCACCTTTGCCATTCTCCCATACTTAAAAGGAATGTAGGACTTGCTTAAATAAATGAGAAAAACCTTTATTTGCTTTCAACAAAGAGCTAATATATGCATTACTAACCTATTTGCTTGCAAAAAGTCTGCTCAGAAACCTGTCCTTTTCTAGATGACACCCCTGCACAGGGGCTTTGGCATCAAAACCATTTGGAGCCCCTAGAGGAAGCCCCTCATAATGGGATTTGTTGTTCTGATGACCACAGAATTGCCCCCTCAGAAGGCAGCTTTTGTGCTATTCTGTTGTTTAGACTTCACTGCTCTTTTTTTTTTTTTTTGGAAGATTTGAATTGTGCATTTTCTTTTAGACTCTTCCTAAGTTTTCTTAATTAGACTTAGTATTAAAATAATACATGGTTAGTATAAAATCTTAATAAAGGAAAGTTGGGGTATAAAGAGTCACATGGGGTGCCTTAGTGGCTCAATAGTTTGAGCATCTGACTCTTGATTTTGGCCAAGGTCACGATCTTGCGGTTCCTGAGATCGAACCCCTGTTGGGCTCTGTGCTGACAGTGTGGAGCCTGCTTGGGATTCTCTCTCTCCCTCTCACTCTGCCCCTCCATGTTCACATACGTGTCTGTGTGCACACCCTTTCTCTCTCTCAAATAAATAAATAAATAAATAAAAGTCACATAAGCCCTCACTCCTGCCCCCATGCATACTCCCTGGAGGAGACCTGGTTCATGGTTATCTCTTCAGATCTCCACACGTGCATTCAGACAAACCATAAGAATTTGCAGATATTCAACCATAAAATATCAATTTCAGATAGTATGACCTAATCCAAACACACAGTGATACAGACATGCTAATATTTAGAAAAATACAGATGGGATCATTCTATTTATGCTGTATTGTAATTAGTTATTATTAAGTTGAAGAGAATGTTGGAAATCTTGCTGTACCAGTTCACTTAGAGCTATACCACTCTTTTTTTTTAATTTTTTAAGTTTATTTTTATTTATTTTTGAGAGAAAGATAGCAAGTGGGGGAAGGTAGAGAGAGAGGGAGACAGAATTCCAAGCAGGCTCCCTGTTGTCAGTGCAGAGCCTGATGTGGGGCTTGAACCCACAAACCGAGAGATCACGACTTGAGCCAAGATCAAGAGTCAGACGCATGGGGTACCTGGGTGGCTCAGTCATTTAAGTGTCTGACTTTGGCTCAGGTCATGATCTCACTGTTTGTGAGTTCGAGCCCCCCGTTGGGCTCTGTGCTGACAGCTCAGAGCCTGGAGTCTGCTTCAGGTTCTGTGTCTCCCTCTCTCTCTGCCCCTCTTCTGCTTGCGCGCTCTTGCTCTCTCTCTCTCTCAAAAATAAACATTAAAAAAAGAAGTCAGACGCTTAACCGACTGAACTACCCAGGAGTCTCTACACAACTCTTGAATAGTCCATGTGTAGATACACCACAACTAGACTAACAAGTCCCCTAATTAAAGGACATTTAGGATAATTCTGGTTTTTCACTCTTCCGAATAAGGTGGCAGTGAACATTTTGCATTTATCATTGTACATTTCGTGTAAGTTATCTGAAGTATAACTTCTTAAAAGTGGCATTGCTATTTTTTTATTATTAAAAAAAAAGCTTTTTTGAAGAATTGGTCGGATGCCTCCAGTCTCAGTTGGACTTGCTGACCTTGCGGTCCTTTATCCTCAAGGGATACCACAAAGATGTGACTGTGGTAGAAGTCAGGCAGCCGCTCCAGGCAAATCCTGTGCGGTTACACGTATTAGCACAAACCTCCCTCCCTTCATGGAACATTTGCGCACTGGCTGCCCTGCAGGCGCTGGGGACCCGCAGGCAAAGAGTGACAGCACAGCTGACGAGAGCTGGGAGGAAGGTGTATATGAGGCTATGTGGGTACATGGAAGCCCAAGTGACCACTTTATCCCTGGCTGGGGGGACCTTGTAGAACCTTTTGTAACTTTACTAGCTAGCAAAGGGAGAGAAATGCAGGGCTTGGTTGGAGTGGGGACATTGAGGTGGTGGCAGGTGTCAGCCTGCAAATGAGCTGTCCTGGCCTTCGTGGAAGGGAGTGTGGCCATTGAGCTCAGCTGAGCCAAGGCGCCAGATGACAGAGCAGGGCTCTAGCCAGCCACTGACCTGGGTGATAAGAGGGCACTTGGCGAGCAGCTTCCTAAAGGCTGTGCCACACGGCTGCTCATGGATCGGGACCTGTGATGCGGCCCGATGTGCTGCTTTTGTCATGAGGTGCTGATCCAAAGCTTGTGAAACGTTCTAACAGAATGTAAGTGGTGTGTCAACTGCTTTATTTTATATACGTAACTCCCCCTTTGGGTTTCTGTGCAAACCATAATCTTGAAAATAGGAGTTCTTGGTTTTTTTTCTTTTTAATTGCTGTGAAATCTATTTGTCAGTCTGCTGAAACCTATGACCTCTATTCAGAATAATGTTTGTAAATGAATAAAACAAAATCCACAGTTGCAAAGGAAACCAATTATACCGAAATACAGTCATCAAAATACTGCAAACACATAAATAATGCATATTCTATATGGATGCGTTAAATAGCAAGTTCCAGCAGTGGGTCTAGAAGCCATCATAATTTTAAAGTAAGGAAGAGTGGAAATGATATTTCATGATAACTGCAGTGACCAGCATGTGAAATGAGAATGTCTATCCACATAGTAGGGAATAAAAATCCCTGGATGCTGCCAACACCAGTGTGGTTTGTTGCCTGTATTGCATAGTGAAAAGAAAGGCCAGATTTCAACCAGAGGATAGTAAGATTAAGGATGAAATCTTCTTCCCATCCGTATTTAGGCCCCTGAACTAACTCTGTCCACGAACCCCAGTTAAGAATCTCTGCTTTTAGATACAGAAGAAGGAATGGTGCACATACAAACCCCCTTTGCATCAAGAAAATTCATAAATACGTAGGCCTCCCCTGTCTTGATTCTGATGGAGATGAGAAGGGAAAAAAGTCAAAATTAGAAAAAAATCATTTTGACTAGCTGCAGTAAAGATCTCTCCTCTTCTGCCTCAAGAGAGAAATGTGGAATTTTCTGTCATTCTGTAAATTTCCCAGGACAATGGCTGTTTTGAGGACCGATTTTAAAAACTGGGAAACTCTGGATTTGTTTGTGGTAGGTATTTTCCCCAGAGAATCCTCTAAGCATAGGCGAGGGAGGTGGCCCCCAGATGAGGGTCTCTCAGATTTTCTAGACCTTTGTCACAGTTCCTAAGTAGGCATGTGCTCATGCGCACTCCCCCTCCCTGCACTTGTTCCCTCCCTCACTCCCCCCCCTTCGCTGTAAAAGTTAGGGGTCTGATCTCTTCATCAGCAGCAAAGTTTGAGAATGCCTTTAAAAATAGATGCGTTAGAGGGAGTGTGTTGGATCGAAGGGAGAAATCTTGTTTATGCTCAACAAATAACTTATATTTAGAACCTTCCTTCAGTTTTCCCTTTGAAAATCTGTATTCTCATTTCACTTGAATGACTCTGCATGGAGCATTTAAAAGTAGATCAAACAAAACTCTATAAATATGTTGAGTTCTTTTGGGCATTTTGCCAGAATAAGCCTTGCTAAAGTGGAGAAGAGCAGTGTGCTTTATGTATCAGATTTTCTCTTCTGAACGTCCAGACTCCCTTCCCCCAGAGAAAAGCGTCCTGGACTGGGGAACTCAGGCCAGGGACACTTGGGGAAGTGTCGCCCTGGTAAGGTCTGCTGTGGGTTGTTTAGATTAAAGAACATCCTGAAAGGCCAAAACCACCCCCTGGGACTGGCCTAGGGAAAGGGGAAGACCCGGAGACTGCTTAGCCACATCACTGACCGTGGTTTTCAGTATGGTTTCTTTATCTTGCTCCGATGGGGAGGGAAGGCCGGCAAAAAGAAAATTAGTTGAACTGGCATAAATCATTCACAAAGGTGCCTTTAAACACATTAACGAATGGTAAGACAAGTGGAAAAAAGGGAGGGTGTCAGGTGACAGCGAACCCTTCTGCGAAGTAGGTCCGTCCCGTTGTTCTGATTTGAGACATGAGAAAACTGAGGCGAAGGGCCACTCAGTGGCAAAGAGCATGAGGTAGTCGTAGTGCTGGTTATCCACTAGGTTATCTGTCGTTCCTGTGTCGTGAGTGAGCAGGCTCAGAAGATGGACACAGCCCCCCCCCCTTTCCCCCTCACCCCTCCCAGCCCCTGCCGCCGGGAGGGAGATGGCTACGCTGTGTGGTCTGTGCACTCAGGCCAGGGAAAACGACCTTGGATCCATAACTGATAGGATATGGTGGTGGCTCTGATCAGAGTAATAACTAGTCTGGGCTCCAGGTGTGGAGCTGTTTCTCCAGGCTCACACCTCCCATTGTCGTCCGGGACCAGCCGCAACCGGTTCAGAGCCCCCTTGATATTCAGCCCTTGGCAGCCACCTTTCTGCCTGATCCAGTGGCTTGGAGAATAGGAACTAACTTTACTCTTAATGTCATCAAAGCATAATCAGAAGAATTAAGTTTCATAAAGCATGATAATTATTTTAACAGGTGACCGTGATGATTTTTAAAAATTATTACAGTGTATTACTACATGTTCTCTGGAAAAACAAACCGATGTGCAGAAACATTTACATGAGTCTGTCTTCACACTCTGCTAATCCCCCTTTCCAAAAATACTACCGTTAATTTGGGGCATACCCTTCTATACCCTTTTCTATCCTTGCACAAGCGTGTTCTTGTACATACACACCCTTTATTTCACCCATTAAATTGTATTAGGCCCTCACATATTAACTGAATGTTGAATGAATCCATTTATTCATTAATAAACATTTCTTGAGCACATACTCTATGACTAGCCTCTGGGTGATAAGAGTAAATTTTGGAGTCTAGGGTGGAGGTTATAGAGGGAAGAAGGGAGTGTAGTGTGTATGTGTTTACAATGTCGGGAGTATATTTCACATATTAATGTATTATGGACGCCTTTTACATGTCAGTACACATGGAACCGCCTGCTTGATTTAAAAGGCTGCTCAGATCCTTGCGTGACCTGGATATACCATGTGGCCGTTCCCTCTCAGCGGACATTCAGGGTGTTTCCTGTACAGATCTCTGTGCACATATGCATTTACTATTAGATACAATGCTGCCCTGAACCTGCTTATGCATATATCCCTCCCTATTTAAGTATTTTCTGTCTTTTAATGGGACTACATTTAAAATCCAACATACATAATTTCTCGCTCAGGTAAATCCCTGCTCTGCTATCTGGTGTGGATGATTGACAGTGGACCATAAACGCGAGTATATCACGCATTGTTTAATATCACAGATGCTTCAGACTACAATGTTAGTGGAGAATGAGGCCCTTTTGACCCCATGGCAAGACGATGGGCCACCATCTTTCTGTCCTTATAGCTGCAAAAATTCAAGGTGGCATTGGCTTTTTGAAAAATTGTGGTGAAATACAATGTAAAATTTACCATCTTAGCCATTTTGGCATCGGCTTTTCAAAAAGCACACGTTGAGGCGTGCCCAGTTTAACACCAGGTTGAAGCTTTAACTGTTTACTTCTACCCTTTCCGTCCTTCTCTAGGACCCCTCTGACTGTCTACAAAATTTTTGTTCACAAAACAGTGACCCACAGACAGAATGTGGAATAGGTACTCATCAGTTCATTCATCCATCGATCCATCAAGAATGGATTGAGTGTCAAAAAAAAAAAAAAAAAGAATGGATTGAGTGTCTGCTCTAACAGGCACTGAGCTAGGTGCTGGGATCAAAGACCGGTGAAAGAGGGTCATTGGCCCCCAAAGGGGGCAGCAGAAACACATCAACTGATGATGATACTGTTGTTCAGGTTTTCATCATGTTTTTCAGACTTTCTCTGTCTTTCATTGTCTTCTTTTGGGCTGTCTGCCTGCTTCTAGGCTCCCTCCCCCAAGCCATCCTGCACACCTCTGACACCAGCCACTTCTCCCTACATCACTGTCCTCACCACATCTTGTTGTCATTTCTCTGTCCAGAAACGTCCTCTGGTCAAGTCCTCATCCTTAACTCATCATCCAGAGTACCCTGGAAATGCACACCTAATCTGCCTTCCTGGTATTATCTTGGGTTGGTGGAAGAAAAGAGCTGCAGACCACAACTTATTTAACTCATGTGCCTCCTACAAGTTATCCAGCCTTTCTGTGCCCATTCAGAAAGATGGGGCCAGCATCCCTAAGCTCACAGGGTTGGTGCAAGAACTTAAGCGAAGGCATGTGACATGCATAGCCCGGTTCTTGGCACATAGTGGACGCCTAATCAGTGTTTGTCTCCTTCATCTCCAACAAGACCCCGTTGATTTTCCTTATGTGACTTTTGACTTTACCTACCTCCCTTCCCATCCCCCATGGCTTAGAGGCCATAATAAATGGTTCCCTACTGAATCTACATTTTTCTCCTGTATTCTGGTGGGACTTGGGAGCAAATGAGCACTGGCATAATTATAACCTCTCTTCAGATGAACCTTCCCTTTTTGAAGTAGCAGGCACATGGATTTACTGTTTTCTGCCGTGCAACGATATTGATTATATAGCCCTAAGAGAATCAGGGAGGCTCATCTCCAGGGACCAAACAGTGCTGGTTAATTAAATACCATATGTTTCCGCTGTAATGGTCCAGCCACAGCCAGAGGGTTTGGCGACAAAGACCCACTAGTTCCTCATTTTTCTGGCATGCCATCAACCTCTGAAGTGTCCTTCTCTTCCTCTGAGTTATGTTACATTGAAACAGGATGAGGAGTAGGAATGTTCCCAGCAAAGGGTATGATGCTGGGTCCAGCAAGATCAGCCATTTAACTGTCTCTCTTTCCTTGCATGCCAAATCCACTGGATGTTTCAAGGAAAAGGGATGATTCTCCACATGTATTTTGTTTACTTGGTATTGTCTTTCTATCTTGAAATAGGAAACCTGGGCCCCTTGCATAAATTGAGGTTTCTGACTCAAGAATAGCCTCTTCAGGAATCTGGAATCTGCTCACTAACTTGGGGAGTTGCTGCACCCCCAGCACTAGTGGCTCATGAATCATAGCAGGGAGTGCCATCTTTTCCATCCCCCAGTCTCCCAGGAGCACACTTCCAGAGCTAGAGGCTGTTTGGTGCAACTTTTCCAAAGTTCTGTGAAATAAAAATCACAGCGTGGCAGCATTCACCTGGGTTATGTGTTAGGCTAATATTGCCAGATGAGATTGGTTTTTCTCCCTTTTGGGAAAAGAAGCTGCACGTTAGAACCTGTATAGCATTGTCCTGGAAAATCCCATGTCTTTTTGGACAGCTGATCTGTCTGGATGTCTCTCGATCCTGTTTGTTAGACTCACCTGAGGAGCTCTTAAAATACAGATGCCCAGGCTGCATCCCAGACCATTGATAAAGGGTGGGGTCTGGTCATTTGTATTTTTTCCTTTCCCCCTTCAAATTTTTATTTAGAAAAATTTCAACTGTACAGAAAAGTTATAACAGTATTACAGTGAACACCTATGTTAGCAATTTGCCACATTTGTTTTTTTCTCTCTATGTGTGTATGTATATGTATATGTATTGTGTACGTATACACACATACACACACACTCCTTTTCTCCTTAAACAATTTGAAAGGAAGTGACAGATACCAGGACACGTCATCCCTGAATACTGTGGAATAAGTTCATTCTCCTATGTAACTACAATAGGATGAACGGACACACTCCGGAAATGTAACATCAATATGATGCTATTATCTAGTATTAGTCCATATTCAGATTTCCCCAGTTCTCCTAATAATGCCCTTTATAACCTTTTTAAGAGAATCGAATGCAATTAAGGATTGCATTATATTTAGTTGTTGTATCTCTTTACTGTTTTTAAATCTAAAAGTTCCCTAGCCTTTTAAAAATTGTATGTGATAGTGACTTAAAAATATTTTTAATTTTTTTAAAGTTTATTTATTTTGAGAGAGAGAGAGAGCATGAGTGGGGAGGGGGAGGGAGGGAGAGAAAATCCCAAACAGGCTCCACTCTGTCAGCGCAGAGCCCCATGTGGGGCTCAAACTCACAAACCATGAGATCATGACATGGGCCGAAATCAGGAGTCAGACACTCAACCAATTGAGCCACCCAGGTGCCCCTTAAAAAAGACTTTTTAAAAAATTACGTCAGTTTCTGTAGACTGTCCATCGGTTTGGATTTGCATGATTGTTTTCTCACGGTCAGATTTAGGTGAAATATTTGGGGTGGAAGCATTCTGTAGGTGATGTTAAGTCCTTCTCCGCATGCCACATAAAGAATCCCATTATTGGCGATGTGAACTTTAAGGCTGTGTCTCTCCAGTTTCTCCATTCTAAGAAGACCATTTTCCTTTCGTAATTAATAAATAATCTGTGGGGAGATACTCTGAGACTCTTTACAAATCCTAATCTCCAACAAGCTTTCACCCAGTGGTTTTAGCAACCACTGATGCTGGCCAGAATCATTGGTTGCTATGATGGTTATAAAATGGTGATTGTCTATTTCTATCATTTCTGTATTTATCAGCTGACATTCTTTTTCTAAAGGAGAACTTTCCCTTCTTGCCCCGTACCTATCTATCAAATCTTACCCATTCACCTAGCTAGGTAGCTGGCAACCTACCTACCTCTTGAACTTATCAGTCTGGGCTCATGAATAATTTTGGAAGTGAACGAATCATTATACAACCTTCAGTACCTGCTGGAACTGTCCCCATCTTGGCCAGTGGAGGCCCCATCAAGCTGCTCTCTGTGTCCTCTTGAGATGACCCTTCCAGTGTTTGAGCACTTCATGGTGATAGCGTTCGTGCCTGCTCCATTCTCACTTTGTATTTGCTTTGCCCCAGCCTCGGGAAAAGCCGTTATTCTATGGAGACCTAGTTCCTCAAGGACTGCTGTTTAGAGTGTGGAAGGCTCCCCAGGTGATTTCAATATGCAGCCAAGCCTGAGAACCACTGGTTAGAGTCCTCTAAAGGGAGATCACCTGTTTCCACAAGGTGTTTTCTCCTAGTCACCAGCTGTTACCCGTTGTCACCTGTAATTAGTGGCACTGATTTGTTGTTGAGGTTTAGATTTTTTTGGGTAGTGTCACATGGTGAGTCAGGTTTAAATGCAGGTCCCTGACCCCAACTGCCCAGAGACTACAGTTCCATAGATCTTTCCTGCATTTCAACCTTCTGACATAGGTAGGTGGTCCCCAGGCCACATCTGGAGAAAATGCCAGAAGTAACTAACCCTGGAAACAAAATCGGGGGCTTTTTCTAATTTTCTCTTTGACCTTTATCAATGTTTTTTCTCTTGCAGTATGATCTCAGGATACTGCCATGTTCCCTAGGCATGCAGTGAGGATCCATTTGATTAATTCAGTGGGTTCCTTGAAAATCTCAAATGATTTAGACCCTTGTGGTTGCACTGGTGTTCTGTCAAAGGGGATATAAGATGTAAAAAAAAAAAAAAAGATTGTGTGGGTGTTGAAAGTTTTTAGTTGATCCAAATAATTTTTTCAACTACTACATTATTTGTTGTTAGATTTTTGTGGTCATTGAATGAATTGGCCTAGTAAAGTTTTCACATGTTGTAAGACCCTGGAAGGCTCTAAAATATAGATGAGTGTGCTGTCTGTACGTGGGTCATGGCACCCTTTTTAGTTTCTGCTATGTCATGTTTAGAGAGTGTGAGTGTACTTCATTTCCTCCCTTTCCAACCAGTTTTATTTCATTAAAATATCCGGCAGCTATATCCTCAGTATCCAGCAGCTGTAAGGAAATGCTCCTGATCTGTGGTTTTTCACTTCCTGGTTTCACATTTTAACCATGTCCCACATTGGCCCGGCGAGTCCTTTCTGCAGTCTCAAGACCTATAAGTGAGCATTCTTAAGAACAGTCAAACACGGGAGGTGGTGTCTCTGGAGTTGCATCTGCTCGCGAGCTGTAAGACCTCGGGTAGAACACGCAATCTCTGTGTTTCCTTGTTTGTGAGAAGGGGGTTCATTGTGAGAATTAAGTGGGGTAATACATACACAGTACTTAGCAGTGTCTGGCACACAATAAGTGCTCAATAAATGCTAGCTGTTATCATTTTATTAAACAAAGCTGACCATGAATGTAAGGTCACGGACGAATGGGGCCGAGTGAGGGAGACTGAGTGTGCCTGCCTTGCCCTCTGTGTGCCGATATTTCTACATATGAGTGCATGGTCATGCATGTGTATTTCGTGGCCATCGTGCAGTATGACAATAAAGGAGAGACATATCAAGTATCCCCTGTGAAGTCTGCCTTATCTATACATTTTTTTGGTAAGCCACGTGCACATATACATTTGCACATGTGTCCGTAAAACTTGTGTTTGTTACTTCTTGCAATTACATGTAAGGAGTTAATTGGTCCGGCCTAGAAAACGCACACAGTGACAAAGGATGGTGGCAATGGCCCTGATGTGAAGGAGGAAGAGCCTGTGTTCTCTCCTCTTTCTAGTTGTTCTAATACAGATTTGTCTTGTTGGCCGTGATCAGCAAGTAGATGTAAATTTCTCTCATGACTCAGTGTATCCCATAGAAAAAAAAAGCCCATTGTAATGTGTTAAAACTTGAGTTCACGTGAACTGGGCCCTGGGTGTGAACAGCTCAAACTAAGGGATCCTAAACCACGGCCTTGGGCAAGTCATACTCGTTTTTCTGCAGTTTATGCCGGCTGTTGAAACGAGATGACGTTGTTGTTGACATACCTTCTCAAGGAAGGTCAAGATGGACCAGTAAACATCAGTGAAATGCCAGGAGAGGAAGAAATGGCAAATGACATCTTTAAACTCCCTTAAGTTTTGGATGGACAGAGGCAACTGAAATGCAGTGTCTCCCATTGTCAGACACCCACCTCATTTTTTTCCTAATGTTTGTTTATTTTTGAGACAGAGTGTGAGCAGGGGAGGGGCAGAGAGAGAGGGAGCCACAGAATCCAAAGCAGGCTCCAGGCTCTGAGCTGTCAGCACAGAGCCTGATGCGGGGCTCAAACTCACGCGCCGTGAGATCGTGACCTGAGCCAAAGTCGGACGTTCAACCCACCGAGCCACCCAGGCACCCCCGTCAGACACCCACTTGAAACTGGACTTTAGGTTGGGTAGACCTGGTAACAGTGATGTGCAGAAGTTGAGACCTGGAAGAGCAGCAGTCCAGGAATTTGGGTACAAACCTCAGGCTGTGTTGCACAGTATTGCAGGAAGCAGTTAAGTACAGAATTGCCGAGAATTTGGGACAAGATATGAACAGAATTGGTTCATCCAGCATTGGAGGCGAGCTCTGAACTCAGACCAAGGAAATACTGCCACTCACTAGCTTGGTGTCTGTGGGTAAGTCATTGAGCCCCAGTTTTCTCATTTGCAAAGTGGTTGCTCATTCTGGCTCCTTTCTTTTTCTTTGCAAGCCATGTGGTTGGCAGGATGAGATATGGTGCTGGATACCAGAAGTGCTTTAGAAAAGATTGCCCGCTATCCCAGTGCCAGAGGGAAAAACTGTTACTACCTGGGGTAAGGTCGGGTGGCCTTTACCATCAGTACCCTCTGGATATCTCTCTGTGACTCGCTTTTCTTGGTCCTGTATGTTGGCATTGTGTTTTATAGGACTTTATGCCACCAATTAAATAAACTTCTTAGAGGCTTTTAAGAAATGTCGATTAGCCTGGCAGACAGAAACTAGGAAATGTGTCATTCTTCCTGATACCAGACAGGGCTTTATGGAAGTCTGATGCAGAGATTTGGTTCAAGAGAAATCTGATTATTCTGTTCCAGGTCTGTTCTGAGTCTGCGGTGTCAGTCTGTTGTTAAAGAATACATCACTCTCTCTTCCACCATTTGCGCACTACTGGGCTAGATGCTACTTTTTACAGAGGGTTTTGTGAATATATGAACCTGCATATAACTGTGTTTACCATTTCAGCTAACACTGGGTCTTCAGATGTTATTTTCAAGTCACTTTGGTGAGGGCTGGTGACTTCTGTGCTTATAAATGTTGGGTTGTAGACATTTGTCATGTTTACTTGTTCTGTGTTCAGATTTGTATCTGCAGAGTTTGGTTTTGATATAACATCGAGCGAATAAAGGTCTTAAAGATTTATAGTAGAACTTCATCTTCAGAGGTGTATGTGGGGGCAAGAGAGTCCCAGGGAGTAGGAGATGGGTGCCAAGACCGCCTCGTCGTCTAGACCTCCTCAGATAGGATGAGGGATCTGTACCCTTCACAACACAGAGCGCTGGAGTTGCCTTCCATCGCTTTGGACGCCATGGAACTGCGGTAGAGTTCTTTGCCCTGCAGACCCACTCTTCCTGACTCCCCACAGGGAGAAGCCATGCTCCGCGGGAGAGCCAGGCCCTCCATGGGTGGCCCTGTGCCACCTGCCAACAGTGCAGCCAGCGCCTGGCAGTTGGCCTGAGAGCTCTGCGTTTGTCCTCGTCAGGACCAGGGGGCTGGGGGTTCTGCGCCAAGGGGTGGAGTGTATTTGTGCAGTCGCCAGAGACGTGATTAGACAAGGTATCGATTCTGAACTCCTGCCCCCTTCCTTCTGTTCGACTCTGTTCTTCCTTAGTGAGGTTCGGGCAGAGAAAAATGGAACAGAGAGAACTAGGCCACTGGCTTTTGAAAAATATTGATCTGTGAGCGCATGAGATGTAGCCCAGACCTTCCCCTTTGTGTGATGTCATGCTGCACGGGGGCCTTAATGTGGCCTGTGATCGCTCCTGCAGGGATTTGCTTTCTTAGGGAAAAGACTAGAAAAGGAAAAGAGTCACTGTAGGCAGTATCCAAAAATAATGTCAGCGTTTCTAAATGCGTTGGCTTGAAGTCGGTGATCCCTTTGGTTTTCTAGGCCATGCGGTGGCAGGAGGGAGCACTGTGAGGTGGTCAGCTTTGAGCAACAAACTTCTGAGCAGTGCTGGTCCCAGTCCTTCTCTTTGGTCCACCTCTCCCCGGCTTGGGCCTCCACTGCTGTCTGTCTGTCTGTCTGTCTCCCCACCCCACCCCCATCACACATACCACATGCATGTTCTTTCTGCCCGCAGTGCATGTCTGTGGTGTGGACACTTGCATTTGTACTTGAACCAGCTCTGAGCCAGGGCCTCCCAGTTGGGCCGCTCTGCGTGAGTGAGATGCTGTACCCTTGAGTGTCCTCCGGTCAAGTGAAGTGTGGTCCTGGCTTTTATCTTGATTTGCCTGGGTTGGCTCTGTGTAAGCAGCCAGTCCTCCTGCTAATGGGTCCCCTGGGACAGAGGGAAGAGGACAGAAGTGGATTTGTTGAACCCCTCTGGGGCATTTGAAATGGCACCAAGAGCAGGCTGAAATCTAATCAGCTTTTGCTTATCAGGCCTGAGTTCCACCACATTGAAAGGGTGATGATTAGTAAGAAAAAGGCCAGGATGCTTTATCTTTTCCTTTGCACACTGGGAAAAATTTCCTCTGCCTTGCTAGCATTAGAAGCAGACCATTCTTTTTACTCTACCACGTCACATCAGCTTTCATTAAAAATCAACGGCAGCAGATACAAAGCCCCACCCACGGAAACGCGTTTAAGGCAACACTGTGCGCCAGCGCTTCGGGGCTGGGGTCTTTGCCTTCTGCACCAGCGGATCGGTTTCTCATCTCCATGCCTTTCGACCCAGCAGCTTTTAAAAGACCAAGAAGCATTGCTCTGCTTTCTACTGCCTCTCTCTGAGACCAGGGCTGCCGGGCGGGCCTCTAGCCATGTCCCAGAGAGCGTATTTGAGACAAGTCAGCTTAATTGCCTGCATGCCTAGGAAGCCTCTCTTTAAAATCTAATTTCGAGACAAGAGCTGTATCTAAATATCTTGCTTTTCCCGTTCAGGCGAGCGACGGAGGCGCCGCTGCCAGGTGGCATTCAGCTACCTGCCCCAGAACGATGACGAGCTCGAGCTGAAAGTGGGCGACATCATAGAGGTAGTAGGAGAGGTGAGTGTGCCACGCAGGGGGAGGGGGGTGGGTGGCCTCAGGTGGGCTGTCAGAACCCACCCCCGGTTGGCCTTGTTGTGGCGGATGTTAGAGCTTAAGGAGACCTTCGATGTTGTCTAGTCGAGTCTCTTCTCAGAGGAAGTGGGTTCCCAGAGAGGAACGCCACCAAGCCCATTAGGAGCAGGTGTGGGCCGTTGGAAATTACTGTCTTTGTTGAGTACTTCTGAGGTCCCAGCCCGCTGCCTGGCTTTTCTCCCCCGCTTCAATGGCTAGGAGACTCCTGCCATCCAGAGTGACCCTGAGCCATCTCTAGAGGGTGAATTCAGTCTTCGTGGTGGGGCACACTGTGGATTCACAGGGAAAGAAAAGCGACATTTATCGAAGACCTAGTATAAGACAGATGTGACAAGGTTCTTTGCACGTTGGCCCATTGGTGGCCCATCACAAGCGCCTCATTTTGTAGATGAGAAAAGAGACTCGAAAGACCCTAGAGGAGTCAGGGCCGAGTGTTAAAGCCAGGTCCACGTGGCTGGAGACCCTAGTTCTTTCCCCTGCACCACGTTCCCTTATTCCTCCTTGGTCCTGGCTGCTCAGAGCCAGCCCTGCTGGCGAAGTGCCCTGCCACACACTGGCACAGGCGTCTCAGACCCAACCCCTCCGTCCTGGGTGTTCGTGGATTTCAGACTTACAGCGTCATCATTCATTCTGATTCAACACATGTACCTGTATATAGAAATGCACTTCTCTGAGAGCCTTTGTTTCCTGAGTACCATTCGACCTTACAGAACCCCATGATTTACAAAAAAAAAAAACAAAAAAAAACAAAAAAAAACAAAGGAAGCTAGAAGTCAAGGAGGAGATTAAGCGAACTGTGGCATGGGTCCAAGTAGCAGGGCTGATGCTAGCCACCACATTCCCTGTTCATACAAACATAAAATGAGCATGCGTCAAAGCTTTATGTAACTCATTAATGAGGGGATCTGCAAGATGGTATGGCTGGCTCAAAGAGAATTGTGGAAGAGGAAGGTATTTATAATGACTTGAAAGAGAAAATACTTGATTAAGGTTGCTAAGTTGGATGCAAAACTACATCGTGTCCCCACGGGACAGTAAACTATACCCTTTGAGGTTATCTTTTCTAGGGGATAAGGCACTTGTATCTCTGGCAGTCAAGATTTATTTTCATTGCTATCTGAACAGAATCATTCTCATCACTTTTGCTTTTCTGCCAGTTTACACCCGCACTAACAGAATCATAAATAGTAAATAGGGCATCAAACAAAGATACCTGTCTCTAGAGAATCAGTTACCGGGACTCCCAGTATGGCACCTGGAGGACACAAAGTAAGCACGTGTGCCTATCTCCCACTTTTTGGAGAATTTGTATTCATGTGTCATTCGTTCACCATTTTGTATCCCTGTTGCCAAGTCGGGCACACGGGAGCCGTTTGTTGAAAGATGAATGAGCAAAACAGGAACGGGCAACAGAGGTGAAGGTTTATGCCAATGGTGAAAGGGACACATTCCTTTTTCCTTTTTTTAAAAAATGTTTATTTTTGAGAGAGAGAGGGAGAGCGGGGGAGGAGCAGAGAGACAGGGAGACTGAGGATTGGAAGCAGGCTCTGGGCTGACAGCAGAGAGCCTGGCGTGGGGCTCAGACTCACCCACTTTGAAATCATGACCTGAGCCAAAGTCAGACGCTTAACTGACTGAGCCACCCGGGTTCCCCAAGGGACACATTTCTTAAGACCAAACCCATGGAAGAAATTCCAAGAGAAATAATGAACAGTGTGACTAATTAAAAAAAAAGAATTAAAATTTTGGTATAATTTGCAGCGAGCTTAGCTAAAAAAAAAAAAAAAAGAACAACAGACAAAACATTTTGCAAGAAATCATAAAAAGTTATTATATATATCATATGAAAATATATTAAGAAGGTACTGTAACAATGATAAATGGTAGATAATTGTGTCATAGACCCAAAGCCCACAAGGGGAAAGAAAACTCTTTACCATGAGAAACTGTTCCACACTGCTATTAATGAAATAAATGCAAATTAAGACAATAATGGGTTCCTGCTTTTGAGAATCTCGAGAAAATACTTAGCGGTTAAGACTGTGGCTAATACTGAGAAATGGTGACTTTGTGCATATTTCTGATCCTAGTATGAAGCTATTTAGCAAGGTATGGCAAGAGCTGTTAAAATCTGAATTAACAACCTTTGAGCCAGTAATCTCACTCCCGGGAATTTATCCAAAGAAAATGGTTAACAGAAAAAAAAAAAATGTGAAACGCATAATTGCTTGTGATAATGAAAAATAATCAAGAGAGGGAATAGTTATGTGAATTAAGTGATATTATCCAGCTAGAAGATTGTGAAGACATTGATTGAGATGGTAAACCCAAGAGGCCTTTAAATCTTTATTTATTACAATACTGTGTTGTGATTTTCTGTTAAATTCTGCTAACCTGAGAGCTTTTCAACAGCAGGGATCTGGTTTTGATCGATCTTTCTATACATGGTACTGGAATAGTGCCTGAAACCTGATATGTACTTTAATAAATGCTTGCTGAATAAGTAAATGGAAGTATGAAAAGATTCTTTTACAAAATAAATGAATAGATCAGGACACAAACTTACATACACTAGGACACAGCTGTGTAAAATATATCTCCATGCATGTGATCAAAGACTGAAAGGGAACAATAATTGAAAATGCTTGTAGGGGTGCCTGGGTGGCTCAGTGGGTTGAGCGTCTGACTTCAGTTCAGGTCATGATCTCTCAGTGAGTGAGTTCGAGCCCCGAGTCGGGCTCTGTACTGACAGCTCAGAGCCCGGAGCCTGCTTCAGATTCTGTGTGCATCTCTCTCTCTGCCCCTCCCCTGCTCGTGCTCTGTCTCTCTCTCGCAAAAATGAATAAATGTTAAAAAAATTTTTTTTAAAGACTGTTAGTTAAAAAAAATGCTTGTGTCACAGAAGATGGTTTGTTCTTTAGTGTTGCAATAATGTTTTAAGAAATACAGATCAAGATAAGGAGAATCATTAACAGCTTTCTGGGAAGTCGTGCCCACCCTCACCTGCCTGTTGGCTGTAGGGAAGGCAGGTGCGGATCGCTGAAGGAGAGGATGGATTGCAGGTGTTCCTCTTCTCACCTAGATGACACAGGGTGCCCTTCGCACCTTCGGTGCTAGTCTCCTGTTCACTCACTGCCCTTTCATTGCTTGGCTTCATGAAGGGCTTGCTGCAAATTGGAAAAAGGAAAAATATGTAGCCTATGATAGTTATGTAAAACAAAATGTTAAGGTTGGCCTTTTAAACCATATTTTATTTTTTATTAAACAAATTTTTAATGTTTATTTTTGAGAGACAGAGAAAGAGCGTGAGTGGGGAGGGGCAGAGAGAGAGGGAGACACAGAATCCTAAGCAGGCTCCAGGCTCTGAGCTGGCAGCACAGACCCCGATGTGGGGCTCAAACCCATGAACCATGAGATCATGATCTGAGCTGAAGTCAGACGCACAACCCACTGAGCCACCTAGATACCCCTATTTTTTACTTTTTTAAAATTAGTTTATTATTTTTTTTAGAGAGAGAGAGGGCATGAGCTGGGGGAGGAGGGACAGAGGGAGCGAGAGCGAGAGCGAGAGCGAGAGCGAGAGAGAGAGAGAGAGAGAGAGAGAGAGAATCCCAAGCAGGCTCCACAGTCAGCATGGAGTCTGACATGGGGCTTGATCCCACAACCCTGGGATCATGACCTGAGCCAAAATCAAGAGTCAGACACTCAACTGACCGAGCCACCCATGCACCCCTAAACCATATTTAAAAAATTATATGATCAAAAATTAAATTCCCCATTATTCCATTTTACTTGCAATACTGCAGATTTTTGGCCCTTGTCACTGTATAATATAAACTATGCCTTTTTATAATGGATGTATAAATGTCAGTGGGTAGTTACTCTCTCATTCTACTGAAAACTAAAGATAAACATCCCAAATAAATAAAAGCTCTTCACTGACAGGAACAGATTGAGGTAGGGCCCTAGTATTAGCTTTGCAATACTATAGAATCAATCAATCCCTTCATCAGTAAAAATAGAACAGATGATGTCGTGTATGTGCATATAAATATGTTATATTCTTATTGATTGATTAATTGATTCTACAGTATTGCAAAGCTATACACACACACACACACAAATGCACACACACCCTCTTACCCCAAAGGAAAAAAAAAACCAAGACAACTCAGATTTTGTTTTTGGAGGTAGGGACTGCTGGTTTTTTTTTTTTAATGTTTTATTTATTTTTGAGAGAGAGAGAGAGAGAGAGAGCAAGCAGGTGAGGGGCAGAGAGAAAAAGGGACAGAGGATCCAAAGCAGGCTCCGTGCTGACAGCAGTGAGCCTGATGCAGGGCTCGAACCCACAAACTGTGAGATCATGACCTGAGCTGAAGTCAGGCTCAACCGACTGAGCCACCCAGGCATCCCTGGACTGGTTTTTTGAAAAAGGTTGAATCAAGTAGAGAATCTTAAAACATGATATTTTATAGATATAAATTAAATTAGATATATATCTTATTAACACAATTAATTTGATTAAGGTAAGTAATATATATCTTATATAATTTTACCTTAAAATAAAAAAAAATGTGCATTCATTTGCCATTTGTCATCTGGCTCATAGGGCCAAGGTGTTTTCCTTAAATATGGGTTTGCTGGTTTGAGTTCTAGCCTGTCTGCATCCATAGTGCATCCTCATGATTTCCTTCTTTTATTTTTAAATGGATTGACAATACTCCTACTAACATTCTACAGCCCACTGCCCCCACTCTCTTCTAGTTATCTCATCCACACCTGATTTGGCAGTTTGGTTTTTTTAACTTTCAGATTGTTTGCCATTATCCCTGTCACCACTCACTTTCTCTTCACACTTAGGTATTTTTGAGCAGTGTGTGTGACTGAATGGTGGGTGGGCTAGCAATCAGCGCAACGGGCTTAGGCAGGTCGGTAGACACAGCCTGACCCTCCTCTGACAGGAGTTGACTGCCAGCCCAGAATGCTCAGCCCGGACGGAGTGGGGAAAGCAGGGTTGTCCGGGCTGAGTGCACCTGGCAGAGTCACCTTGCTCCAGAGAGCACTTAACATGCCTCTGCCTCCTGGCTAGACTTTGGTTCTGCTCTCATCATTAGATCCATCTCTGCGAACCTAAAAGGACCTGGGCTTCCAGTTCGAAAGGGAAAAGAGCAGACTGAGTTCTTGGGTATAGATATTTTTGAGGAAATCACTGTAAATGCACACTTGCGTCATTTTTGTCCAGAGTGGAGGGTGGAGGGGACTAATAAATACAGGTGAAATTCTAATTCTAAGACCAGAGATGGCATATAGACAAGCTCATCAGGAGAAATGGCATTTGAGGGCTCTGGGGTTTCAAACCTGGCTTGTTGGCCTTTTTTTTTTTTTTTTTTAAGTGCATTGAAGCCTCTTTGTTTTCCTGTCTATGTCATCTAGAGCCTGGGAAAGGAGCCACTTTTCCTCTTGGGTTGGATGAACTTGGTCTCAACCAGTCTCTCTCTCAGAGATAACTTGGTTTGGTTTGTTCCTTGTGGTTTGTTTTTTGAGGTATTTTTCACTGGTCCCTAGTTAAGCTCCCTGGAGACCAATGGCTTCAATTTCAGATTAAAAATCCCCAACCTGGCCTTATCGTTTGCAGAGATGCTAACTTGGACTTGCAAGAAACTTAGGCATTTTTTTTAATTTGAGAGACAGAGAGAGAGCACAAGTGGGGGATGGGGGGGCAAGGGTGAGAGAGAGAGCGAGAGAGAGCTCAGTGGGGACTGGGGGGCAGAGGGGGGTGAGGAAGAGAGAGAGGGAGAGAGAGAGAGAGAGAGAGAGAGAGAGCACACACACTAGCCTCTCAAGCAGGTTCCATGCTCAGCCCCAGCCCGAAGCTTGATCCCACAACCCTGGGATCATGATCTGAGCTGAAATTAAGAGTCAGGAGCTCAATAGACTGAGTGACCCAGGTGCCCCAAACTTAGGCATCTTCTTGCACCCACAGCTGAGGTTGCTTCTCTCAGCTAACGTTAAACAGGCTGTTCAAATTCTTCAGAACTTTGTAAATCAGACAACCTTTGTGGGTATGGATGGGCATTTATGATAGTGTGAATTATAAGAAGAAATATGTATATCTATCTGGCCTTTCATTTCTGTCACAGAGCCCCTAACACTCTTGACATTTCCTAAAAGAGTGATAAAGGTGTCTTTTGTTATGTTAATGAAATAACTTTTGAAAGACCTAAGCACTGGGGCTGGCTGCCAGTGGAGCCAATGTGTGTGATGAGAAGGTTGCAACTCTCAGTCCCACCCACTGACCTTGGGGAGAGGAGAGGGGCTAGGGGCTGGAGGTTGAATCCCTTGCCTGTGGCCCGTGAATTAATCAACCATGCGTGTGTAATGAAGCCTCCAAAAAACCCGCAAAGGACAGATTCAGAGAGCTTCTGGGCTGGTGAACATGGGAGGTGCGTGGAGAGCGGTGTCTGGAGAGGGTACGGAAGCTCCACGCGCTTTCCCCCGTGCCTTGCCCTGTGCAGCTCTTCCATCCAACTGTTCCTGAGTTAGATCCTTTTACATTAAGTCTGTGATCTGCTAAGTAGAATGTTTCCCTGAGTTCTGGGATCCGCTCTAGGAAATTAATTGACCCTGAGGTGGGCGTCATGGGAACTTCTGATTTATAGCCAGTGGGTCAGAAGTACAGGTGACAAGCTAGATTTGAAACTGGCGTCTGACGTTGGGGACAGGGAAGAGCGCGATCTTGTAGGACTGAGCTCTTCACCTGTGGGGTATGAAGCTGTCTCTGGGGAGATAGGGTCAGAATTGAGTTAAATGGTAGAACCCTGGGCTCATGTCTGCAGAATCGCTTGTTGGTGTGGGGCAACCTCACTCCCCCCCACCCCACCTCCTCCCACACACAACTGGAACTGGGTCCAGGGACCCAAAATAGCAGGTAATCCTCATTTCATTTTTGGTGTAAGAACTTTGAAGACTTGCATATGAAGAAAGATGCCTTTTGTTTTATGCTTGCCCATGAGAAAGGAAATTCATTTAATTATTATTATTATTTTTTACATTTTTATTCATTTTGGAGAGACCAAGGGAGCCAGAGCATGAGCAGTGGAGGGGCAGAGAGAGAGGAAGACACAGAATCCGAAGCACGTGCCAGGCTCTGAGTTGTCAGCACAGAGCCTGCCACGGGTCTCGAACCCATGAACCGTGAGATCATGACCTGAGCCGAAGTCAGTCAGACACTTAACCAACTGAGCCACCCAGGTGCCTCGAAAGCAAGTTCATTTAAAAATGGATTAATTAGGGGCGCCTGGGTGGCGTAGTCGGTTAAGCGTCCGACTTCAGCCAGGTCACGATCTCGCGGTCCGGGAGTTCGAGCCCCGCGTCGGGCTCTGGGCTGATGGCTCAGAGCCTGGAGCCTGTTTCCGATTCTGTGTCTCCCTCTCTCTCTGCCCCTCCCCCGTTCATGCTCTGTCTCTCTCTGTCCCAAAAGTAAACGTTGAAAAAAAAAATTAAAAAAAAATAAATAAAAGTGGATTAATTAATAGGTGATGAAAGCATACCTAAATTCTTACCCATTAACGCACCCCTTGCTTTAGAAGGGTTTGTTATGTTTTCAAAAAAAAAAGATAACATTAATATAAAAATTTGTTGATTAAAATTCGAGGACCCAAAGAGCTTAGGCTGCTCTTTGCTCATTTCTCCCAGTAACTTTGGGTGGACATGACTGATTATGTAATGTGCAGAGATGATAGAGCATATTAAGGTGAGGGAAGCCATGATTAGAACAAAATGTGATTGTATTAGAATCATCAGCATACAAAACAGGCTACAGCTGTATAAAAGCAACATGTTTGCAAGTTTAAATGTATTTATAAGAGGTTTACACAGCTATGGGATTTATCACATATTTGAGTGCTTATACTCTGTGACAGACAGGGATTCAAAGATTTATTGAACAGAATCTCTGCCTCGACACATGCTCAGTATAGTCAGGGAGGGTAAGACACATACAGCTAAGAAGCTAACTAATGACCCAGGATGGTACTACAGTGGTAAAGGATGGCATTGACAGATGAGAAAGATTTAACAACTTCTCCACTCACTGAGGGTGGAGAAGATGCTTCCTAGAACAGGAGGAATTTCAACAATGGGGCACGTGGAAGGTGAGAAGTATTTGGATTAATTCAGCAAGCACAGGGTGTATTGTGTAAGGTGCTGGGCTAGTCTGGAATACGGAGGATGGGATATTCGTAGAGCCTTGCTCTGGAGTCCAGAATGACCTGTGAACCTCCCAGCACACGTGTGGAGTATAGGAAGCAGAAGCTGGCCGATGTGGTCAAATGCGGATGACATAAAAGTGACGGTGCCTCCCACACTGAAATTTTAAAGGGGTACCCCCATTTAAAGGTTTCTTACAGGGGTGCCTGGGTGGCTCAGTTGTTTAAGCGTCCGACTTCGGCTCAGGTCATGATCTCGCAGTTCAGGAGTTTGGACCCCGCATCCAGCTCTGGGCTGACAGCTCACAGCCCAGAGCCTGCCTCGGATTCTGTGTGTCTCTCTCTCTGCCCCTCCTCTGCTCATGTTCTATCTCTCTCTCTCTCTCTCAAAAATAAATAAACATTAAAAATAAATAAAGGTTTATTACATATAGATTTTCTAAAGTTGACACATTCCCACAGACAATTTTCTCACCTGGGAATAGTGACAGGACACCAGACTTCAAGATCTTGATTCATCAGAAAGGTTATCTTACTGGCTTAATTTACTCTTTGCCCATATTTTCAAGCTAGAGTGATAGTAAGGTCTTAGCATAGAGTCATTTAGGAATTTGAAGGCCTGTAGTCAAGCCTGTAGCTGTTTTGAAGGATAGGACTGTCAAGTTTTGCTGAAGGATGTCCGCAAAAGCCCTTTCCACTGTGAGGAACATCATGGATGTTGCTCTGTCTCATTGGGCAGAGTTTGCCGAAGTCTTAAATAGAAGTTGTCCGTCTTCTTAAATCATTTCCCTTTGAATTACTCTGCAGATTTCTCTTTTGAGGGGGCCCTTTCATGTGTAATAGGCTTCTTCTCAGAAGAACGAGGGGATAAAAAATCACCTTCCTATGTATATGGAACGTTGTGGCCTTGCCAGAAAGAGATAATTTGACAATGCACTACACAGGAGTGTGGGGGGTGGGGGAGTGGGGACGGGCCCAGGCGTTTAGGACGTAGATAACAGTTGTTTATATTTGGCATAACCAGCTTTCTATGTCTCCCAATCAACAGGGATGGTTATTTAAAGCAACTAAAAAGGAAAATAATGTAGGTATTTATGCCTTCAGGGAGTGGTTCCTTTAAAAATATTTTTTCACTAATTCCACTCATAGAAAAAGGTGTTTTCTAGAAACACTTCGTATTTTTTCAGCAATGTTCAAAAGGCAAAACTGTGCGTTAGAACATTCACATGAAGTTCTAGAGAAGGTAAAATCAATCAGGTGATAGAAATCAGATGAGTGGTTGCTTGTGGAGGTGGATTGACCAGGAACGGGCACAAGGGAATCTTCTGGAGTGATGGAAATTTTCCGTATGTTGACAGAGGTGAGGGTGACACAGGTGTTTGCACTTGTGAAGACCGATTTACTGGTACTGTTACGATGTGTGCATCATATGAATTATACCTCAATTTAAAAAAAAACTTAAAAACTCTCCAAATATTTTTCTAGTGTTTTAAACATCTTCAAAATACTTTTCCTTACCTCTCAAAGATAGGAGAAAGGGCCAGTGTGGAAATTCTCACTTAATTATTTCTGAATAAATGTTGAGATATAATTAATGTAGAGCATTGTATTAGTTTTAGGCATGCAAGGTAATGATTTGATACATGTGTAGTGTATATTTTGACGTGATCACAGCAATGGATTTAGTTAACATCCATCACCACAGGTAGTTACAATTTTTTTTTCCCATGATGAGAATTTTTAAGATCTATTCTCTTATCAGCTTTCAAATATGTAATATGCTACTGTTAACTATAGGCACCGTGCTCCACATTACATCCCTGGGATTTATTTGTCTTATTACTAAAATTTTGTACACTTTGCCCACCTTCATCTATTTCACGTACCCCCAGCCCCTGCCTGTGCCAGCCACCAGTCTGTTCTCTGTATCCATGAGTTTGTGGGTTTTTTTTTTTTAGATTCCACATATGAGATCATATAGTATTAGTCTTTCTTTGACTTATTTCACTTAGCATAATACCTTCAAAGAACTAGGAAGAGAACAAATGAAGTGAAAGGTTGGTAGAAGGAAGGCGAACACAAAGATCAGAGCGTAAATAAATGAAATGGAGTCTAAAAAGATAATGGGAAAGATCAGTGACACTAAGAGTTGATCTTCTGAAAAGATAAACAAAATAGACATCATTAGCTAGACTCCCCCAGGAAAAAAGAGGACTCAAATAAATAAAATCAGAAATGAAAGAGGAGAGGTTACAACCGATAACACAGCAATACAAGGGAAAGATAGAGACTATTATGAGCCATTATTCACCGACAAATTGGAAAGCCTAGAGGAAATAGATTCATATAACCTATGAAGTCAGAACAAATTTTGAGGAAGTGTTTAGTCATGTTAAGGTGTGGGCCTTTCCTTAAAGCTTGACTCTTCCGTTTTCCTTCCTGGAAAAAATGGTAAAACGGCTCTTGGAACTATGGAGCTGACCTCATTTGCCTGTGTGCCTCTCCCTCCCCTGTGACTCCCACACCCTTACCCCTCCAGCGTTCTTCTCACCCAGCTGTGGGCTACGAAGGGTTACATGCATATAAAAAGCCATAGCAGCCCCTAAGCGGCACCC
Organism: Herpailurus yagouaroundi; assembly: GCF_014898765.1. NCBI lineage: Eukaryota > Metazoa > Chordata > Mammalia > Carnivora > Felidae > Herpailurus > Herpailurus yagouaroundi. The sequence continues at coordinate 5,427,856 of NW_024420490.1, read as the reverse complement.
TGAGGTAGACTTTAAAGCACGTCCCTTTCTCAGTACCTTTGACAGGTCAAACTTGAACGCTGGTAAGCGGAAACTCTTCTTGAATAGCTGTGTACCCCAGACCTCATGGTCATCTTTGTATTCGCAGGCATCCTCTTTGGTGCCTTACGCATGTAGATAATGTGTATAAAATTGGCTGGAAGTGCTGAAAGTCACCCCGCCACTTCCCCAGCTTCCAACAGGGCTAAAAGCTCGAAGTGGCCTCCTTGGGCAGTGAACCCACTCAGAGGCTGGTGATTGTGAAGACGTGGGGATTGCAGGGCCCCCAGCACAAACCATTGAAGTTTCTTTCTCAAACACTGCCAGGAGCCAGCCACCCTGTTCCCAGCTCCGGGCCGAAGATGGGGTTGGCTCTCGAGACATAGCCATGGGCTCCGGGGTTGGCTGGGTCGGTCACAGGGACACGGGGTGGGCGTTGTTCTCAGCCTAGAGCCAAGGCCTGCAGAAGGCTGTTGATATGTGTGTTAGTGTCGGAGAAGGTGGGTATCGGCTCCCCTTCGTTACTCTCCTTGGGGCAGAAATTATAAGCCCTCGGTAACATCCACAATCCACACTTTATTGCCAAGGGACACATTTCTACATTTCTTTCTTTTAAATAGACAAACAAACATAAGCAAGCTTGGGTTCTAAGTGGGGGGTGCACAGGGTCTGTATGTTCCCTTCTTTGTTGCTTCTCCAGCACAGTGTCTTTGTTTTGTTCACCACTGAATCTGCCCCAAGGTCCTAGGGCAGCGCGGGCTGGGAGCTTATGAAATATTGGTTGGATAGAGAGGGGCACACACACTTGGGCCCGGCGGCACTTAATTAAGAACAGTGGCTAACACAGTCATGTCCCATGTCCAAAAGACACGTCCCACAGTTTTTGTCCCTTTTGCTCCTCACAGTAGCGCAGGTCCTTTGGTCGGCGAACCAGGGCTTCATAGACCCCCATGGCGGGTTTCCTCGAATGATTTCCCGGCGTTTTGTTCGTTTATTCATTCAAAGTGTGAGGTACTGTGCTCTACTCTTTGACTGACGGAATGAATGTAATCACTCTGGGCTTCAGTGTCCTCATCTCAATACGGGAGGTTGAACTCTAGAATACTGCTGAAGAGGAATGGTCGGAGGGCGAGGATCATTTTTACCCCCTACCCCTCACCCTGTCTCTAGCCTGGATCTTGCAACTAAAGCAGCAGGGTAAGGGAAGAAATAGCACTGAACGACTCTCACCGGTCCAGGGGCCGGGCAACCCGCCCCGCCCCCACTGCCACGGCTCCAGTGATGGGGAGCGTACCCGCCAGGCAGTGAGCAGTGGTTTTATTGCCCCTCCGCTCCCTGCCTGCGTGGCTAATGATAGACCTCTGCTCTTTCCCTCTTGGCCACTCCTCTCAGACTGTGCCGTGACATGGATACAGGCATCTGGGCGTGTGGTGAGGTGAAGACACCCCTGTGTTCCCAGCAGGCGGCTGACCAATCCCACACATCAGGAGTACTTCCTTCAGGGATCTCAGGCTGGAGCCGCCTTTTACTGGGAACGGAACTGTTTTAGATACTGTCAAACCGAAATGAATGGAGTTGTCCCGGCTGCCCTGCGCTGTCTGTCGGGGATTACACTAGGGACTGCTCCTTTGTGGTCTGTGCCCTCGGTTTTTCCTCCTGCCCTGTGATTCTGGGAGAAAGAAGGTCGTTTTATGGTTTCTTATTCAGGACAAGTACAAAGGACCCCCGCTATAAATCCGGTGACTATTTATATTCAGGCTCATGGCGAATTTTCCCAACCATCCTAATCCTATAAAAAGCTCCTTGAAAGAATAACACATATCAGTTGAGTTGGCATAGTAACATGGAATGGTTTCAACTGAAATGCTGTTAAATGCCACGATTTGGTATTGAATAGTCACTGGGACAGTTGTACATGGATGTCTGGATGCTTTCCCGAAGATTTCTGTGATCACGCAGATATAATCGCCACTGTGCAAGTCTGTATTTCATGAGTTCCCTAACAAATGCTCTAAACGGCATTCTCGTTGTCTCCACTGCACAGGTCCTGTCAGCTCCCCCCTTTCTGGAGTGTCTCACGCACCCCCTTCTCCTACTTACATCTATCATTCATCCTCTTCAAGGCCAACCTTAATTTTGATTTTTTTTTTCTCAAAGGCTTCCTGTAGCATCCCAAATCTCAGTGAGCTCAACTTTGTGTAACCAGTCTGGTTTGTGCTGAGTCATGGCATTTTCCCATCTATCCACTGCCCATTACTAGCTTTTTGTCACACCAGTCCTCTCCCCTCTTTCGATCACGTGCCCTCTCTCCCTTCGTACATTGTCAACTGCTTGAGGGAAAAAACAGCGATGCCCTGTACAGTTCTGTGTCCCTAGCCCTTAGTGTAGAGTCGTAATACATTTGTCTTTAACACTGAATGAGTGTATTCATTATCCCCATTGTATAGATAGGAACTCAGGGTTTGGTTTGGTAGGAAATTTGAATGAGGTCAGACAACTGCTAAGCTTCAGTAGGATTTGAACTGGACTTTTGACTCTAATATCCCTTATCTTTTTTGTTTTAATTGTTTTAGCTGTTAAATTGTATTTGTCAGTTTGAATTGGTGATATATGCATGTGGTAAAAAAAAATTCCAAAGGTTCAGGGTCTCTTTCTGTTATATCGCCCACACAAGTAACTTAATGCTTGCTTCTTCTCAGAATGTTCTGTCACTTTCCTCCAAGAAGCCATCTTGCTGTTCTCTTAGTGGCTCCATCACGAAATCTTGGAATGACTTTTTACCTTCCTCTTGATCGTCCCAGCGAACTGGTGTCTCAAGACCAGCTCATACCTCAGAGGGCCTTCCAATCCATACCTGCCTTCTGCACTGTCACTGCTCCCCGAGATCCGGCCTCACTCTCCCAGCCAGAGGACTCCAGTCTGGCCGCCCTCCCTGTCTCTCTTCACCCAGTTGCGGTTCTTCTCAGGGTTATCTACAACCCTTCAGAAACCTGCAGGGAGTTCTCCCTTCCAGTTGAGTTTGTAGCTCAGGGCTTGTCAATTGATTTCGTTAGGCCATCTAGTTAATTTGGGTAGTCTGGGGAAGCCATGGTCAGTTGCTAAATAATGGTTTGAAATGCATAAAATGAAGCCTACGATTATAAAGGGAACCATTGCAGTAGCTATCAAGCTATTTTTGAAACAAATTTTGATATGATAATCTAAGTTTAACTTCTTATCTTAATTAATATATAATTCCCTACGAACACATTAAATAACAAGGTCCCCAGCAGGTTGGTAACTATCACCACTTCATAGTACTGATGGGTGCAAATGATATCTTGAGATACCCACACCATCTGTGATGCGATATGAATATGTCCATGAGTTGTTTGGTGACCAGTCACAGGTCCGTCTACTCTTATTGTGTTACCTACATTTTGTAAGCAAAGGAAATGCCAAATTTTAGTTTGAGGTTAGCAAAAACGAAGAGTTAGTTATTTTCCACTTGTGTTTATGGGCCCCAGGCTCAGCCCCCCGCCCCGAGTCTGAATCTCAACACTCCATGAGGTTGGTGATCTCATTCCCTGTTAACTTGTAAACTCTGGGTCCTTCTGCTCTCCCTGTGTGGGCTCTGCGTTGTGCACCATACAGGTGGGAGAGAAGACTGGGAACCACAGTGTCTAACCTGAGTCCTGCATCTCTGTTCTTGTGTTTGCATCTGTGCAGGTAGAAGAAGGATGGTGGGAAGGCGTTCTCAATGGAAAGACTGGAATGTTTCCTTCCAACTTCATCAAGGAGCTGTCGGGGGAATCGGATGACCTGGGCATTTCCCAGGATGAGCAGCTCTCCAAGTCAAGTAAGGAAGCCCCCGATGCAGGAAGGGAGTGCGGGCACCCACAGGTGCTGCTCCAGCCACCCCTCTGTTCTGTAGCCTGTGCCGAGTGACAGTGATAGAAGCTCACGAGTACACTCTTGGTTATGCTGCCTTAACCCCTGTGGTTTAGTAGGTTATCATTGTAAAGGTGTGAACTGCACACCTTTGTGAGTGTGCAGATGCACACTGTGCATCTCTGGATGAGTGACCGTCAGCCTTCATGCCGTGGTCCTATTCCCCTCTGGCTCCCATTACTGTGCTTCCATACACTTCTAAAGTGTCACTCCCTGCAAGTTGATAGTTAATTTTTAAATGAACCAAACGAGACTGTATTTCTCACCGTCCCTTGAGCAACTTGGAGAAAAATGGCACACCCACACACACAAAACCCGCTGGTGGTGAGAAGGGCTGTGCTCGGGACGACTGCATGCCAGGTTTCTTACAAGTATGACAAGACAGCGGAGAGTCCAGCCCCACCTTGGGTGAGCATGTGTGTCTTTCTGCGATGGTGAGAACGAACTCCAAGTCTTTCTTTCTCCAGGGCCTGAAGCTCTCCTCCCTCCAGCTTCTCTGCTGCCCTTTCCAGCTCATGGAGCAAAAGGTCAGGACCGGGAAGCTTTGTTCTCCCAGTCGCTAACCCAACTTCCTACGTGGGCGTCTGTGTATCTCATGTGCCGTCTTGAGCCAAGGTCATGGTGTGAATGTCGTAAGCGGCTCGACTGTGTCATAGTGGTGCGCCACTCCCTGGGGTGGCAGACTCCCCTTTTAAACCCAGTGCTGTCAAAATAATACTAAAACATCTTTCTTTTCCATTTGGGAAAATCTGACTTGAGTGGTGCTCCCAAGTTAGTTGTGTCTCTTTTATTTAACCAGTAGCACGATGGACAGGTTCCCGATTTGGAGGTAAAGCCACTTCTGGAGAAGTGCTCGAGTGACCTTCTTTCCTTGGTCTCTCAGTAGCGTGGGCTCCTATGGCCTGTCATTCATAGAAACAGCAGATCTGGCTGGTTGGCTCATAGGCTTCAGCTATACCCTTTCCTTCCACTGCCAGAGCCAGGGACCCCACTCCACCCCACCCCTGAACTCCGTTCCATCCTAGGGTCTGTGGTAGGAAAGATGGGAGGTGATTTTGGAGCAAATGAAGCATCTTGCAGCTCCTGCTGCCTTCTCTGGCTTGGGGTCAGGTGATTCTCTGCTTCCCAGTTGTACCTGGTAATTGGGTCCTACAATAACAATACTGTACCTCAAGGATGTTGTAGATTAAATGGGCTTTCTAAGAGGAAGGACCAAATCGGATCATTATACCATTATTTCCATGGGGGAGTGTGTTATGAGTTCTAATGGCAATTATGTACATAAACACCTCGCCCACCTAAGGCTGTCCATAAACGGTCACTTTCATTGTTAATCCTGATAAAGCCCGGGATGTAACCAGTTTATATATTGAGGCTGCTGCATACCATTTGGTACCCTGCTCACTGAAGCGCTGTCTCTGCATGTTTAAATTACTTTGGGACTCCTTGGCTGAGGCAGAAAAAGAGATCTGGAGAGGTATCGGACAACCTGTTTGGGAGACCCTTGACCTCTCGGTATCCTGCCATTGTTAGCTATGCTTTCAGAGCTGAAGGGTCAGAGAAGTAATGCCTTTTGTATTTTTGGAATTACTGAAATAAACTGTCTCCTCCTGCTCTGATTTAATAATATGGACTTTTGATCCTGCCTGACTCCCTCAGCCCAAAACACATGGTGCTGGAATTTCTGGGGTAGGAGGTTAGGAGACTCAGTGGAATGGTCTCTACTGGTCACCTAGCCTTCCTTCACATACTTGGCAGGGGCTGTTTCTCTTGGAGAGACTTTTCTCCCCAACACTCATTCAGTTGAAAGCCCTCCATTTCAGGACTAGGAGAGCCCCAAATTTCAGCAGCCACATTTAGTTACCTCCGATTCTGTCCCTTGTTGAGGGGGTTGTGAGGTCCCTGAAGAGGCATGGTCTCCTAACAAGGATGGATGCTTCTGAAAGAACTACAGAGCTTTGGCAATCTTCCAGTATGTACAGTTAGGACAAGAGGGCCCATCTCTCCATCTCTCCATCTGTCCGCCCATATCTATCCATCTTTTCTCCTTCCTTCCTTCCTTCCTTCCTTCCTTCCTCCCTCCCTTCCTCCCTTCCTCCCTTCCTCCCTTCCTTTTTTCCTTTCTTCCTCATTTTCTTCTATTCCTCATACATCCAACCTTTACTTAGCCCCTGTTACTACTAAGACACTGCACAAGACACTGAAGATATGCAGAGACAAATCAGATGGGGTCCCTGCCTTCAGTCAGCTCACATTATAGAAACTGGGTGCAGAAACCAGTTCAGGGAGGTGCCCCATGTGCTCCATGGGTGGCTGAGGAAAATGGTATACAAAGGTGGAGAGACCAGTCCCATCGGGATGTGGGGACAATGGTGGTCACAAAGGACTTCATAGAAAAGCAGATGTGATGATAATGTCCCTGTGGCTTGCTGCCTTGAAGCAATCCCCTGAAAGAGAAAGAGCATCTCTCAGTGTTCTCATAGGTTTTTCAGTAGCTGTTTACACTCTGATGATAAAATGTGTATCAGATGGTAAAATGTATAAAATGTAGATCAGATCACACACAGAAGTTATGTATACTGGGAGGATTTGTTTAAATGGAACCTTTAGCTTTAGAATGATCCTACTTGTTCTCTACTGCCAGAGAATGGCATCAGTAGTTTCAATGTGCTTTATTTTAACTTTTTAAATTTTAAAATAATTACAGAATCACAGGAAGTTGCGAAAAAAAAAAACAACCCAGAACTGTACAGAGAGATCTCACATACCCATCACCCAGTTTTCCCCAGAGATAATATCTTGTGTGACTATAGTAAATGCCTATTTACTTTTATCATAAAACTGAGAAAGACAAAGGTATGGCTAATGCACAAGAGACATCTAGGTTTTTACTCTGGTATGAGCTAAGCTGTATTTAATCAAGGTCTGTGTTAGGACAGCCCACTTAATATTCCTAATGTTTGTGCCATTTTGGTAATTTTTAGAGAGGCTGGTGGCATCCTAAAAATCCTCTTAATTTAAATGCTACCAGACATCATGGTGAGGTTTTTTAAGACAGACAGAATCTATGTCCTGGTGCATATGAATACAACTTTGTGTACATTGTGTCCTTGTATATCTCTATCTTGCACACACACACACACACCTATATGTGTACATAATTATTTGGTATTTGTACTCTTCATATTTCTATTTCCAGAAAGTATTTGAGCATAGTTATTAAGTTGAGTTTTGTCAACCAGTGATGAATGTGATCGAAGAGACCTTGCATTGTATTTATGCAGAAGTGTGCCCGGACAGCTTGACACATGGCAGGGGTTCAGTAAGCTCTTGCTGAATCCTTTGTCACTCGAAGGCGGCATTTTCATCTTTGAATGACAGGTGCAAATTGCTTGAACTTGCTTTTCTTTTACCCTGATGTATTTTTATATATGGTGGTTGCTTATGAAAATCTCTGAACTTTAGATCTTTGTTCAGGGTAATCTAATCTGTCAAGGAAAGAGTTACAGCAATTGGGTTGGTTGATATGTTGGTTTAAACCTTTTACCTCAGATAAGAAAATTCATAGCTATGTAGTAGCAAAAACTTGCTGCATATTTAAATTTGAAAACACTTACATTTTATAGGATTTATGAAACATTAAAGGTACTTTTTCAGATATTTTTATAAACTTGTTATTATAGAGAATTCCTAACATACATGCAAGTCAAGAGAATAGTGTAATGAACCCCTGAGTGCTCATCACCCAGCTTCAGCAGCTATCGGCCTTTGGCCACTTGATTGTATTTATACCACTGCACGATCTTCCCCCATATTATTCTGAAGCAAACTCCAGATATCGTGTAATTTTATCCATAAATATTTCAATATGTATCAATAAGAAGGTGCCTTAAAATACCCTATTGCACACCCCCCAAAAAATAAATAAATAATGGCAGTTCCTCAGTGGAATTACAGGTGCAGTCAGTGTCCGCTTCCCCTCAGGATCTTTTATTTTTAGTACAATTTGTTAGTTTGAATGTGCATGCGAAGGAGGTACGTGCATTGTAATTTGTGTCTGATTATAATCAGATTATGTTTCAAGTCTTTCTAAACCTATAGATTCCTCTCCATCTCTCCTTTTTTCCTTGTAATTTTTTACTGAACAAACTGATGTCCTTTGTCCATTAACTTCCCACTGTAAGTCTTTGCCGATTTCACCTCTGCTATATCATTGACTCTGTGTTCCTATAAGTTGATAATTGATATAAAACATTTTTTCCCCCAAACTTCATAGATGGTGATGGGTCATCTATATGGAGGCTCATAAGGTCTGGCTGGCTTTCTTTTTGAATGTTAGCAGCCACTGATGATTATCACTGGGATCTGTTAGGGCTTACAAAGTGACACCAACAAGGAACGTTTTATTTTATTTTATTTTTTTTTAATTTTTAAAAAAAATTTTTTTTGAACGTTTATTTATTTTTGGGACAGAGAGAGACAGAGCACGAACGGGGGAGGGGCAGAGAGAGAGGGAGACACAGAATCGGAAACAGGCTCCAGGCCCGAGCCATCAGCCCAGAGCCCGACGCGGGGCTCGAACCCACGGACCGCGAGATCGTGACCTGGCTGAAGTCGGACGCTTAACCGACTGCGCCACCCAGGCGCCCCAGGAACGTTTTAAAAGAATGAAGTAGGCTCCCATGTAGCAGACCAACGGAGAAAAAAATTTGAGTAAATTGGGTTTTTACAAAATAAAACATCCCAGTAGTTGTAATAATAGTGCAGGCAGGATCTTATGTCAGGGATGGAAAGGAATTTAGCCATCTTCTGGCCTGGTGTCAGATAAGAACACTAAAGTCTAGTGAAACAAAGTCCTGGGTGTGGCATGGCTTATGAGTGACATGGCCGCAGTCACATGCAGGCTTTCCGCACACACTTTGGTATTGCCTTTATTCTGGCCTGCAGTTTCCCCTTTCACAGAGCGTCTGACAAATTTCAAATTGTAGTGGAGTTTAGCTTATTTCTTCTTCTTATCACGGATCAGGATTAATTACCTTTTCATTTTCTGCTTTGCATGTGCTAGTATTGACTAAATAATGTAAAATGTAGCTAGTCAGAAATTCTATTGATCTATTAAATTGTAATCAGAGAATATCCTGAATCCATAAGACTTCTTTGGGCTGAGGGGCAAATCCAGATCTTACTATTGTCCGATCTCATTTTCAGACAAATTTTGCTTCATATTTAAGGCATAAACATGTATTTTCTTGTTTCTAACATCTTTTTTAATATTCCTGAATTTCTCAGATTCTGAAGTAATTGTAAAACTAAAAAGTATTCCTGTTAATTTTCTTTAAAGAGACATTGTTTAGCTACAGAAACATTTTCAATTATTTTCCATAATTTTCAGAGGGAGAAATCTGCATTTCCATTCTATAACCATTAACAGCCATGAGATTTCAGTTTGAATTGACTTTGTTGTTTTCCTAATTCCTTAATTGGGAATGTTAGATTCTGATGCTTTAGTGACTTGTGAAGCTAAGACAAAGATGGAGACAGCCTTTTAAAACTTGGGGCACACCACTTTCATGATATACAAATATCGTATTTCATTAGTTGTAAGAAACAGATTGTTCTTTTTTGTTTTGTATTTTCTGTTCTTTTTAATATTAGATGGTATTTGTTTTGTGTATGATCTTCTGTTAGCAGTGAAGGAAGGGCAATTAACAAGTTGACGGAACAGTTTCAGGCAAAATTAAATGCTACGATAAGCATATGATTTTGTGTTGAAATTCTAAAATTCTTACTTTTTGCAGCGTTTTCTGCAAAATATTTAAGTATTAATATTTAATAGTGATGCTAGAGGATTTCTCCCAATAGAGTAAACAGCACTTATATTCATGAACTTTCTTCCAATTGCCCATCTCTTTTGCTCTTTATTTTATTATTATTTTTTTTTATTTGAGAGAGAGAGAGAGAGAGAGAGAGAGAGAGAGAGAGAGAGAGAATCCCAAGCAGGCTCCATGCTTAGCAAAGAGCCTGACGCTGGGATCCCACGATCCTGGGATCATGACCTGAACCGAAATCAAGAGTCAGATGCTCAACCAGCTGAGCCGCCCAGGTGTCCCTCTTTTGCTCTTCAGCTAGAACAAGTATGTCCTCACTCAGTCCCAGCCCAGGCATACAGCATACAGGGGGTTTTGCACCAACACTTGGCCGTTCGGAGACATCAGAGCTGTGGTGTCCCTCAGTGATCCTCAGACTTGGTCCTAGGAAAGAACACAGGGAGGTTCTGTTATATTTGGAGGGACTTTATCAAAATACTGATTTCTTCTTCTTACGTTTACTTTTTCTGACGCCGAGAGGACCCTTGCTGTTCATTTTGGGAGGGCCTTGATTGCAAAACATCTACATTCCTTAGGAGTAATGTCACCTTAATGATCAAAGGGGAGTAAAAATTTGCCCAAAGAAAGCAACGGCTGTTACTTGCTCCATTTGTCATCAGAGTCCTCAAGGACTGCAAATCTAACAAGAACCTTTGGAACACTTGATTGTTTCTTTGGATGGTTCTTATGCAGCCAGTGATTGTGAACATCTAAATTTGTGCTTTAATTGGACGGAGCATATTTGTCATAAAGGGCAGATTTCAGGGCAACGGTGTCCCACCATGCCTGTAGGACACGGAAATGGGACATACCCGAGGGCATTTCAGTCGCTGATCTGATCACTCACAGCTCTCTTCATGTATCAGGGGCGACGCGGCCCAGAAGCTGACTTGGTGGTTCCTTATTGGGGTTTTCCATTTTCCTAAAGAATGTTCTAAGAAGTGAGACAAGTCGCTCCCTCCCTCTCAGTTCCTCTCTCTGTAAACATAGCCTGCCTTTCCCTCCTTCAGGCTGATTATGAGTGAGCTGTATGACTGGGCTCCAGTTGGATATTTAGCTTATAAGCCATAAGAGAACCTGTTCGTTGGATAATTTAAAGTGATGCATATATTAATTGAGTTTGCCTTTAGCAAACCATTTCACCTGCCGATGGTATTCTCTGGAAGGTGTGTGTGTATGTATGTATGTGTGTGTGTGTGTGTGTGTGTGTGTGTGTATACACTCAAACTAGGGCAGTGTGTGTGTGTGTATTTTCTGTACTTATTCATGATTCCAGAGAGATTTGGGCTTTAGCTGTGTGTCTAGTCTTATGCTATCGGTAACCTTTACTCGTAACAACAACAAAAAAGAGATCATTTGACATTTGACAGCGAGTGAGTCCTACGTCCTCATGCTTCAGTACAGTCTCATGACTGATATGGCAAAAGGTCAATCAAGGTGTTCCAAGAAAAATGGGGTTTTCTGGTGTTCTCAGTGCTAAGCAGAAAACCCCTAACGTCTACAAGGAGGCCACGATTGGTTCTAAACATCTTTGGTGAAAACCCTCCTCTAGCACTTTAGTACCTTTTCTTGCTGAAAGGTACTAAGCATAAAATCTTTAAAGAGAACTCTGTGCTTTTTTTTTTAGAATCTTAGGGTCACGGATATCAGTTTGTATCACACAGGGCTCTAGGGGTAGAAGATAAAAGATGATGGGCCTAAATTTGTATTATGTGTGGGCCATACTCTCCAAAGAGGAGTTTGCATTGTACAGCTGAGTTCGTTAAGGAATATGATGAATTGGATTTCCTCTGGTTAATTGAGGTTTTCCTGTTCTTGCGTTAAAATGTGGAAATGGCTTCCAGTTTAAATTGGGCATAATCTCCATGCCAGTCATTTGCAGAGGCAAGCCCCGATTCCGGGTGCTCATGGCGTGGGGACTTTGGGCTCATTCTGTAAAATTTTGTAAATTCTGCCTAATGGTCTCTAATTAATTTGCCGATAAAACTCTTACAGCGGATTCACTGAAAGCAAGTTCAGTTAAAGACTCTCCCTCTTCCTTCTTTTGCCATCATTTGCTCCCCCTTCCCCCCTCTTGTTTTTCTCTCCCCTTCTCTTCTCTCATTCACTGTCAGGAAAGACTACCTTTGAAGGGACAATTCTGTACCGAGCTGCACCGGGCAAGACGGAGGGCCACAGACGCTATTACAGTGAGTGACCTTAATGAACAGCAGGAAGCAATTGTAAAGTTAAGATCCGGGTAGTCGTGGTTCTTGACGCGGCCGCACTTTCCTGAGCTGCTCATGCTTCTGCCAAGTGTCCGTGTGAATTTCTGATCCAAGGACATGGACTTATCTGCCTGAATAAGTGCTGTCTCCTTGGTGTGTGCTACAGGAGCATTCTCATCACCAGCCCTAGCGCTTTCTTGTTTGCTTTGTGCCTCTGCCATGTGTGTAACATGCGTGCATGAACCATGCGTGCAGAGAAGAGACCAGTAGCATTTGTCACGGCATACATACTTGTACCAGTATCTCTGGGCCTCTGAGGTGGTGTAAGACGGCTTCCCCTGGAGCTGTCATCCTCTCGTGGTTACTGCTTTTCCTGAGTGGGCCATTGGAAACCAATAAACCATTTCTTCATTGTGTTGTTCAAAGAAATGAGAATTTGGCATGACGGTCCATGCCAGAAGTGGTGTTCCGCCTTGCTCGCAGCCAGTCACCACACGACAGACTTCCTTTGGCAGGACCAACGTATAGCCTTTTGTGTCGTGAAATAAAGCGGCCAAAAGTTGAGGGGAAGGAGGTGAATGAGATTAACGAGTCAATTTCATGAAGCCTTTAGAACAGTTCCTGCCACTGAACAGCACTGTACTTGTGCATTTTAAATTTAAACAAAAATGACTCACAGGTCTGAACTGATCCGTGCATGAATATTAAGGTAAATTACATGAAAGTGTAATTTATTAAGTCATCTGGCCCGCCACATGGCAAAGAAAATACATAGGGTGTGTCTGTACACATACGCGCACGTACCTACGTATACACCAGTGATGCAAGAGAAGGTTCGCATGTGAGTGCCAGAACATTGCTTCTCAGACTGTCTGTGGTGAAGTTATTTTTATTTCCATCCCCCCGGGGACAGATACCTGGTCTTGGCGAACATGATTTTACTGTGCATGCAATGTGCCATCTGCACCTCACCACAGGCGTTTGACCAGGATTGGTCTATTCCCTGGTCACCCAGACGAGCCCACTGGCCACGTGTCTGAAGGCATATTGGTGCACTCTGCTATAAGCGTTTCTGAACATGCGCAGTGCCTGTGCTGATCTCACTGTGCAACAGCAACGACCCCTTCGTGAACTGTCCCCGGCCCCCAGCCCCCAGCCCACACTCTGGGCTGTCCTGCCTGTGGGTGTCGCCTGGCATTCTGAGCATGAATCTGGCATACTTCACGGGATAGCGTGTGTGATGAGCACCGGTAGGTAAAAGATACGGCACCAAACTGCCATAAGAACGAAAAGTCACCTTTCTTTCCCTCCAAAGGGAAGGAGCTAGATCCTGAGTTATTTCACCAACCCAGATATTCAGCTATGTAATTTACCCACTTAAAAGTGACAGAAGCAGGCTGCCATGTGTTTCCTTCCTGGTCCGTACTTACGTGGTTGACTGACCGCGCCACCTCTCCCTGTGTTACGCGAAGAGCATTTCTCACCGTGATTAATATAAAGTCATTAAGATGAGCCCGGGAGGCAGCAAATCCATGAAACCAGAAGCTCAGGGAAATCCAAACGGCAGTGGTCGCAGATATTATGGTTCTACCTCATGAGGAATGATAGAAGACTCCTTCAGATTCCTCTCTCTGAAGAACTCACACAGCCTTGCCCTAAACCATTTGCTCTGCTGCTGGTGCTGCTGGTGCTGCTGGTGGGGAGGGCAGGATGGTGATGGTTTCTTGCCACTAACTCTTTCTTTATTCCACCCTCAAATGGTTCCTTCCAACCCAGAAAGGAATATACAAGCCATTTATCACATAGAAAGAATCCATACGGCGAAATGAGAACATGTTAAAGGGGGAATGACACAATATTTAGACTCCAAAATTGTATCTCCAGCAGGGATATTTCCGAAAACAATGAACAGATAAACACATGAACGGGTAGCTAATCCAGAGGGGTTGTCCGTGTTTGCACACTCAGCTCCGGTCCTAGAAATTGTGGCTGACCCCACTGCTGTAGGCCGCTTCTCAGCGCCCTGCCCTCCGCTTTTGCTCACAGATGCTATTCTTGAGTTAATTCAAATGTACACCAAGGATCGTCCTCCTCCCCCCCCCCGTCCTTTTTGGGTTATAAGTAACCATTTTATTAAAAACAGCAGCAGCAACAAACACAGCCATTGTTTTAATTTTAAGGATTTGATTTTGAAACGTTAGCAATTTATAATGACCTTTCTATATTTTATCTGTTTTCATTTAACAGTTTCTTCCTGCACTGAGACTTATTTATTTGAATGACTTTGACATTTTTTAACGCTTTATGTGAGCAATTATTCGGTGTCTTGTTCTTACGTACTAGGAGGCCACCTTCCCCTACAGAAAGATAACGCACAATCGGTTAATACGGAACAAAGTTTGATGATGTGCTTTCATCAAGGGCATTGTTGTCATCAGGGCACATGTAGTCAATGTTCAGGAACTATTCTCCACAGCTAGAGGTTTTAGAGACCAATTGAATGGCAGACTAGTATTCCAGAAGATATCCTTTGAATCCCGCCCTTTGATGGCATGACTGGTGTACTGACTTTCAAAGTAAGGATGTACACTCAGAAATTAAGTAGGAAACAAATAGGCTCTTCCTTTTAGGAGCATGATTGTGGGCAGAGCCTGGGGAAAAAAGAATCTGGGAGGTAAGTGTTCACGTTGTCTTGCTGATAACTATTTGATGACTTCCGACACTTGCCGCAAGAGGTCAAAGGAAGGGTGTCGTGTCCCCAACGTCCTTCTTTAGCAAGGGATTCAGCTTTGCGAAGATGGTGCTATTAAAGGAGGGAAGAAGAGAAGTAGGCTTGGGGGCTTCTGGCCTCCGGGAGGGCAGCTTCCTTTCCCTCTTTAACAAACACAGTCATCTCGCCAGTGAAAGCGTCTCAATGTCAAGTTTGGTTTAATGCTTTCCTAGAGAATCATGCCTGCGTGCATTTATTCCTTGTGAAACCATCCAAAGAGATTTAATTCTTTGGCAGTCATAATTTTGTGTGGTTTCTTTAATTGCTAATTTGTTTAAATGGCTTTTAGCTTTACAGTTTCCCTTCAGGAAATGTTACTTTCATTGCTAATTGCTAATTGCCATGAGTCATAGAGATTGGAGGTACAGTATGTGGTACTGACTGGGTGGGGAGGGTTGTTATTGCACAGACTGTGGCAAAACAAATTTGTATTAGAATCAGGTTCCGGCTGAAGAGAGGTGAAATATCACGCTTACAAAGAGATCTGCTTTGAAATTAGATTTTTTTAAAAGAATTTTGATTCACTTCTTAAAATTAAAGGCTGGGGGTGGGGAGATCGAACAAAACTCAGAGCCACCCAAATGCAACGTATTTGACACGCTAAATGAAAAGTCCCAGTGCAGGTTATCCTGTGCCCAGAAACACTTTCAGAGGTGGCTCCTGGCTGGCTGTGAGGTGCTTCACAGCTATGGCTGATTTCTGAGCTCTTTCTCTCCCCGTCCCCACTCTTGACAGGTTTGAGGGAAACCACAGGCTCCGAGAGTGATGGGGGTGACTCGAGCAGTACCAAATCCGAAGGTGCCAACGGGACAGTCGCAACCGCAGCAATCCAGCCGAAGAAAGTTAAGGGAGTGGGCTTTGGAGATATATTCAAAGACAAACCAATAAAACTAAGACCAAGGTCGATTGAAGTAGAGAATGACTTTCTACCGGTGGAGAAGGTATGTTTGACGGTTTTTGCTTTATTTCAACATAGTGCAGAGTACCCAAAAGTCCGTTGTAGGGCTTGGCATCTGAGACTCCTTACGCCTCTTTTGGGGGTGTCGGCGTCCTCACGTGCGGGCTGTTCGCCTTCTCCCCTTTGAGGTGCTCCCTCCGTGTGGGAACTGCTTTCCTGGAAGGGCTCACGCTCCAGTTTGTGGCTTCTTTTCTTACTGATCTCTCAATGGAATGTGTCTCTGTGTGCTTTTCAAATGGACCTACACTTCTCGGTTGCGGGGGGGGGGGGGGGGGGGGGGGGGGGGGGCCTGGACCCGGCTCATCTTTCGCTTCTCCTCGTCCTCGTCTCCAGTGCCTCGTGCCTGCGAGTGTTGGTTGACTGGTTCTGCGGTAGAGGAAAGGGTTGTGCGCTTTTCCTCTAGGAGTTAGGTGGGAATGATTTCAGACTGCCGAAAGGAAGCCTCCTGCGTGTGTGTATGATGGAGACGGGCCGTGCTGAGACTCCCTGGATGGTTACCATCAGGAAGCTGGCTGTTTTCTTCCACCTCTGGTTCTGGGTTGGCGAGAGGCAGGCGGCGTCCTGCTGCCGAGTACACGGTTGCCACAGCAACACACCCAGAGCCCTCGCACTTGTGGCTGTCGGTGATGTCTACTGTGGTACGCTTCCGAGCACCATAGCTTTACTTAGAATTTGATAAATTCTGTGGAATTTTCCAGATCGTAATAAGCTACACTCGTGCTGTGCTTAAGGAATGTTGGTGAATTCGATTTAGTGCTGAATCGTTTGCTTTGATGTTCATGCCAGTAGGCTTGGGGGATGGGACATTGGCAGCACCTCTAATGCAGGTTTATCAGTGGCTTTAAAATGGTTTCCATTTTTCGGGTGAAATGAATTTTTCAAAGTTGCCATCATCTTCCACAGCTGTGGAACTTCCACCCACCTCTTGCCCCCAGCAACCTTGCCCGGTGTCATGCATTAGAAACAATCTGGAAAGGAAACTTTTGGACACTTAGTTCTCTTGAGGATGAAAAAAAGGCAGAAAGATTTAGACATGAAAGACTGTTCCATGTGCACTTCTTTCACTGCAGCTTATCGGAGCCAGCCTTGTTTCTTTCAGTAAGCAATAGACGATGTGTCTCAAGATCTGAAAACTGTCTAGATGCTATACCAGCTTGCGAGCTCATTTCTCTTTCACATGATCACTCTCAGACTCCTGTAAGTATTTACAAAAGAGCAAGTCCCCATCTTGGGAAGAAACGATGGATGTAGTTTTTCTTCATTTTACTCCAGTGGTTGAAATGAACATGACCGTTGACTTGGTCAGCAAACGCTTAATGCCTTTTGTTTGCTTTATGATTCGTGGTCTTATTCTCCTCTGTGTAGAAGGACAGTGTGTGTGTGTGTGTGTGTGACTTTTATTAATGCTATGAATATTTGTTCTGACCACAGTAGTAAATTGGGTCATTAGCAGTAGCAGTATCGGCATCACAGATAATAATCCCAAGTTTGTACCTCAGCACACTTTTCCTCTGGACCCGAGGGCCACATGCCCAGCTGCCAAATTGCACATCTCCACGTGAAGACCTTAAATTCTTACCAGCTTGTCCAACCCTGAACTCCTCATCATCCCCCTCAAACCACTCTGTCCACAGCCTTCCCTGTCTCAGGGAAGGGCATCCTACTTCCCCTCCTACAGGTTCGGGACGAAAGCCTTAGGGTTATCCTTGACTTCCTTCTCTCATAACCCGCGTCCGATCCATCAGGAGACTCCATCAGCTCTGCCTCCTGTGAATGTTGAGCACCCACCACGACTCATCATCTCATCGCCTCCATGGCGCCCCTGCTCTCTCATCATCACCCAGTGGCTTCCTAATAGGGCTTTCTGCTTCTCCCCTTCCCCTACAGTCTAGTCTCAACAGTGAAGTGAGGGTGATCCTTTGAAATCCCAAGTCTGATCGTGCCACTCCTCTGCTTGCACCCCTGGAGAGGCTCTCCAGAGAACCAAAGTGAAAGGCCTCCCCAGGGCCCCCAGGCTGAAGTGACTCAACTCTGTTACCACTTGGACTTTCTCCCTCGCCTTCTCCCCTCGCTCCCTCTGTCCTGGCCCCTTGCTTTTCTTTAAGCATACCAAACACTTTCCCCCTTGGGGACCTTTACCACAGTGGTTTCTCGTGGCTAGACACCCTGTATCCACCTGCTCACTTTCCTGCATGCCTCTTCCCCGGCTGCTTTGCTTGGACTTCACCTTTTCAATGAGCCGTGCCCTGGCCCACTCGTCCCGAGACCCGTCCCCTTAGCTCACCCTGCTTACTTGTGCTGCATTTTTTGGTTTTCCAGCATGCAGCCCTTTCTAACATGGGATTTATTTTTTATTATGTTTATTATTTACTTTGTTCACCAATATATGCTATGTGCTTAGAACACCGTGTGGCACCTGGTAGGTTAGGTGTGTTCAGTAAGTAATAGGTGCATGAATAATATTAAAACTGTATTAACGTGGCACTCTGGAGATTACAGACCTCTATAATATGATGGGACTGGGTGGGATTAGGTAATAGGTATATAGTTGAAAGTATGGTGGTTTTTTGGTTCACTGTGGTTTTGTGAAGCAGAGATTTATTGTATTGGCCTTGGTGACATGACATGTTAACATCATCAGAGTAATATATATATGTGTGTGCATGCGTATGCATCTTGATTCATGATTTGTTTGCAGAAGGAAACCATGTGCTGGCAGCAGTCTTAACCTGCTTCTCATTGCAGAGCCCCTGGGGAAAACATAAACTTCCCAGCTTGCTTTACTGGCTGTGGACAATTTTTTACAGCATCTAAAAGGACTCAAAACTATCTCCACCCACTGTTGTTGGCACTATGGATAGCTGCATAGATTTATGGATCCATTATTTTATTGCACAACCCGGCATGAGGGCTGGTGAGCGCAATAATGTTTTACTAGTGCGCAGCCTGGTTCTCGTCACTTTTGAGATGGTTTTGTGTCCAAGATTTATATTTGAGGAAGGAAGTTTCCTTGGAGAATTGAGCTCACTATTTTGATTTTGCAGAAGCACAGACTGAATCTCGTGTGACAGCATTTGTTAGGTTGAGATCCAAGCGGGTCTTCCACATGGGCTGGGGCAGTTGGCTTTCTTAGATGGCTGGTTTGATAAGTTGGATGAAGGAAAAAAGGAATTTTGTAATTTTTAACAACTGCAAGTATATTATATTGTCCCTTCAGGTTGTGAAGTTTTGAGATCCACATTTCTCAGTTGCTAGAAAATGTTGTGCTTATTTTAGCTATGCTCTAATCCATATCAGCCTAACCAGAGTGACCAAAGGCTGATAATTATACAGCAGGAGAGGTATTACGTAACATTCCCCACCCCAACAATAGGGAAATAGTACTCTCGCTTCTCAATTGATCGAGCTATAAGGAAGGACCCCGTTTCTGAGTCCTTTCAATACTACCGGTTGGATATGCCTGTGAATGATTTGTTTAATGCACCATTTAACTGAAATATTTACAGATGAAGTTACTTAATGTCTGAGATTTTGCTTCCAGCAATTTGGAAGATGGAAGAGTGGGTAGGGCACAAAGGAAACGAGACTGGTCATGAGTTGATAATTGTTGAAACTGGGTGGTGAATACATGGTGGGTCAGTAGCCTATAGTCTATTTTTATATATGTTGTAAATTTCCCTTGATAGAAAGTTAAAGAAAAAAAGAAGAACCTTGGGAAAAATATGTAACATTTAAACTAAGCTCAGAGGTAAGTATGTGTTGTATTAAAATAATGGAAAATACGGTGTGGCCAAAGATGAACCAAGTTAAATATCAGAAGATTAGAAGAGCATGGTACCATTCATTGTCCTAGCTGATTGACCCTGACAAAATCACTTAACCTCAACTGGGCCATATGTAAAATGGAAATACTCTGTACACCTATCCTACCTCTTAGGACTTTACAAAATGTTATATAACAGAAAATACTTTGAAATTATAAATGTAACTCGTTTCAACTAGTATTTATTGAGTACTCACTGTATGTTCAGCACTGGGGTAACAGGACCAGGTCACTGCCCTCGCGGAGCTGCAGAACAATAAACAAGCAATAACAATACAGGTGTGGCGAATGCCACAGGTTGAGAGCAAGGTGCATGGCCGGAAGTGGTGAGTTGTGAGGGAGGCTGGAGAGTGAGTGTTCATGTACAAGTGTACCTCCTTCATACAGGAAATAATGTTTAGACTTCCTATAGGACGTGATGTCTATAGGCTTACAGGAAGTGATGTTTAGGCTGAGAACCATGGCATCCCGTTGACATTCGTGAAGCCAAAGAGTATAGAGTTGTTAAGGTGAGAAGAACAACATGTATTAATGCCTGAAAGGGAAATTGAGATAGCACAGAACACATGTTGAGGCTTCAGCAGGAAGTGGGGAGAGATGAAAATAAAAAGGAACAGGGCCCAGGTCAGGAAGGGCCTGGTGACTTGTTAAGTAGTTTAGACGTGATCTTAAAGGCAATGAGGAGCATCAATAGGGAGCTATTTTCAGCAGGAGAGTGACATGATTGGGTAGGTGATTTAGAGCAAGTATTCCAATTTGCAATGGGAGGAGTGGATTACAGAAGATAGGGTAACTAAAATTCAGAAAAGAGGTTAACGGAAACTTATTTTGACTCTCTCAAAAACCCCCCGCCCCCATCTAGGTTCTAAACCAGTTAATGAATAAGATGAGTCAGTGGATGGAGAATCAACATAATATTTTTGCTCCTTTTTCAGTATGGGTATCCCTTTCATCCAGCAGTGTTTATTGAAAAGATTGTCCTTCCTGCACTGCACAGCCGTTATCACCTTTGTCATAATTGAAGTGTCTGTGTATGTTTTAGTTCATCTCTGAACTCTGTGTTCTGTTGGTCTATATTTGTCCCTGCACTCATTCTATACTACTTCAATTACTGTAGCTGTAGAGTCATTCTTGATATCCGGGAGTATAAGTCCTCAATCTTTGTTCATCTTCTTCGAGGTTTCCTGGACTATTCTTGACCCCTTGTATTTTCATATAAATTTTAGAGTTACCTTGTCATCACCCCACCACCACTACCACCAAAAACAAAACAAAACAAAACAAAACAAAACAAAACAAAACAAAACAAAACCACCAAAAAAACACAAAACCCTTTTCGGAACTTTGATTAAGATTGCGTTGACTCTATATATACTTTTGGGGGAGAATTGATACCTTCCCAATCCATGAATATGGTATATTTCTCTATTGATATAGATCTTATTTCATTTTGTGAAAATTCCTCAAAGCTGTACACTTAAGATTTGTGCACCTTTCTCTACCTATGTTATATAGCAGTGTTGTTATTGATGAAGGCAAAGTTGAAGGACATAGATGAAGGTGAGAGCCAAATGGGCCTGCCAGCTGATTCCCAGAATTAGACAGACCCGCCCACCCAGTATCAGCAACACTGAACTAAAGCCAGACCCATGTGAGATAGAAGGGCCTGCCCCTTGGGGAAGAGCAGAGGCCAACTTCAAAGAGGAGGAAAGAGAAGAGTTGAGCTGAATGCGCCCAATTAATTTTTCTGAAATTTACCTGTCAGAGAAGTCATTTCCTTCTCCCCTGAGAAAGTGAATAAGGGAGCAGGGAGTTCTAGGAGTGTCCAGTTGTGTCCATCAAGTGTCCATTTGGGCTCCATTTTACATGACAGGAAACATCAAGATAAGGGAAATAGTTTTTCTAACAGCTTTGAAGTGTTGTCATGGATGGTTTGGGGAAATACTTTGAAGGTAGAATGAAGAAATTTGATAGTATGTGGAGGATAAAGGAAAGGGAAGACTTGAAAACGATGTCTTGGGCAACTGGCTTAAGCAGCCAGGTGGACGGTAGTATCATTCCCTGGCTAGAGCCCACTAGAGAAGAAAGATATTTGGGGAGGAGAGAGGATTTTTGAGGTACTTGTGGGACCATCAGGTGGAGGCATCCAGCTGTTGGATAAATAAGTGGTGATCACGAGAGAACTGTAGATGTAGGTTTGGAAGTCATCAGCCTGGATATTGGGTTGGAAAACTGTCAGCAAGAAGGTATCCCAGACAGACCCTTATTCTCATGAATATGACTGGTACCTTCTGTCCTCCACCTGTGGACCCAAGAGGGAATTTCCTCATCAGGCTGCTTCCTTGTGACCCCAGCCTGGCCCCAGTCTTTTTCTAAACTCCTTCCCTTTTCATGAGTCATTCAGGTGATCACATCTGCCTAAACACTTAAGGAATGGCAGGTATTACACATAGGTGGGTAAATTACCCATACTCAAGGGAGTCCTCAGGACCTAACCTGATATGCCTTTATGTAGAATAATCTTGGCTTTTTGGTGCCAGCTCATTCCATGCCCAGGCTCTTTACATTGGTTGTTTACTGGATTCCCTACAAAGAAATTCTCCAAGAAGCTCTTCTTCCACGGTCTGTCTTAGCTGATGGCCATTCGTGACTTCTGATATCTCTCTCTTGCAATGATCCTGTGTTCTTTCTACATTTGCTACTGTATCCCACAACCCGACATTGTGTTTGTGACAGTCTCTTTTCAGCTCTAATCATCTTGGATCTCATTTGTCACCCAAATTCATGCCTTTATGATATCAACATTGTAACTTTCACTTGTAACAGAGTGAGAATTAAAATTGTATATAAATGAGCTACTAATCATTTTTTTTAATCAGCCAAATTGCAGTAAGAGAAATTTTACTCTTTTTGTACATAGGCAGTCTTTTTATCCATTTAGCAAAAATTCATCAAGCTGTATGCTTAAGTAAAATTAAAACATGTAAACATCTAAAGTGATGATCTTAGTTCCTTAAAAATGAGAGATTTATGTCTCTAATCATTTGAAGACTAGAACTAAGCTCTGGGGATCTCCAGAAGCTAACGATACCTTCTTTGATTAATGAAACACAACTGGGTTTCAAACCCTTGTTGTGATTACCTGAGACTTAAAGTATTGGATGGCTCTCATTTTGGCTGAAAGATAAGATTATGTGACGTCTCTTGAGTGGTTGGAAAATCCATGATTTTTAATGAGTAGATGGCATTAAGGTGCCCACTATTTGCCTGGGTGAATGGTCTGGGATTTTCAGACTTCGTTTTCTGTATTATCTTTCCCCAGTGTGTCTCTGTTAGGTTTCCTTATTTAGAAGTAAGGGGGGGGGGGTGTTGGTAGGGAAAGGGAACCAGAAACAGTATTACCGGATTACTTTTTGACATGTTTGGTATTGTTTACTGTTTCATATGTGCTTGACATACACTTTCTAAAACATGCAGCATAGTAGTATTTTCTAAGAAATGTTCGATTACAGCCAGATCATCACCAAGAATCACATTCCCAGAAGGCATTACATTTGTGTTTTTAGGCATACAGTGGTTATTAAGCATGCAGGCGGGATTTTCTGGGTTCATGTCCCAACTCTGACTCTTCCTGGGACAGATTACTTAAGCACTCACTCACTGCTTTAGATTCCTCATCTGTAAAATTAGAATACCAACAGGACGTGCTCCATATGGTTGTCGTGAGGATTAAGTAACACAAAAAATGGGTAGAAAAAGTGCCTGGCATTTAATCATCACTTGATTAACGTTCGTAGTTATTATTGCTGCCCTTCTGGTTATTAGAACAGAAGGGATGCCTGTAAATAGCAGTGCAGCTTCCAGGATCATTTCTTTAAGATTTTACTATGGAAAATTTCAAACTCAGACAAGCAGAATTGAATTTCACTATATCTGGATAGCTGTTTGTTTGACATCACCAAACCTTAAATATTAGCTATTAGAAAGTAAGTACGGAAGGAAGGAAGGAAGGAAGGAAGGAAGGAAGGAAGGAAGGAAA
Source organism: Herpailurus yagouaroundi (assembly GCF_014898765.1). Lineage (NCBI taxonomy): Eukaryota > Metazoa > Chordata > Mammalia > Carnivora > Felidae > Herpailurus > Herpailurus yagouaroundi. The sequence goes on along the minus strand of NW_024420490.1, from coordinate 5,404,244 downwards.
GAAGGAAGGAAGGAAGGAAGGAAAGAAGGAAGGAAGGAAGGAAGGAAGGAAGGAAGGCAGGCAGGCAGGCAGGCGGAGCCATGATTTTGGACCTTGCCTGTGTTAGTCACCAACATATTTATGATTCCTTGAAAATCATTGTTAAACTATACTTGGCCCTCAGTAAATATTTGTGGACTGGATACATGAATATAATGGTTTGTCCTGACCCAGTTGAAATTATGAAGGAAGACTCATTCTGCTTGTGGTCTGGCTACAGGCTCATTCTTTCATTTGTTTATTAATTGGCTCATTCATTCACTTACTGAAGCTTTATTGAATGCCTTTTATGGATCAGCAGTGGCAGCTCTAGAAATTGCTAGGTAAATGAGCTCAGGAGTAGCAATCCATTTGTAAAGGAATCGGCTAGGAGGCACGTCTGGATTCCGTATTAGCATGATACATGCAGATTTTTTTACCGGCAGGATATTCATTTGGGGTGAGGTGGATCTGGTGTAGTTAATTGGAATGGAGTTAACACCTCCTCCGCTGCATCACGCCTTGCATCAACTGCCACGTACAGGCCTCTCATTCAGTGCCTTGGAGTACGTGTACGTGGGAAAAAGTAGATATGGACAAAAGTCATTATGATGCAGGGGAAAAGGACTAGCAGAGGTATGTCCAAAGCATCAGAGAGAACAGGGGAAGGAGCTACTACTTCTGCTGGAGGTCCAGAAGGAAGGGATGGGGTATCGGAGAGATCTTTTTAAGCAAAGTGGTATTTCAGCAAAATATTAAAAGATAAATGGGGTTTCACGGTCCTGGCACCGTGTGCATGGACAAGGAGAGAGCATGGTTATGCAGAAGGGCTGGATTTGGCTGGAGTACAGGGGATGTGGTAGTGGCGGTGGAGGAGGACGTAGGGGGTTGGAGGGGAGGTGGGCTCTTCCCCTCGGGCTCTGCCAGCGGCTCCACGCGAGCTGCACTTCTTCTGGGTGAGCTGGCCGGTCGGTGGGGGAGTTCCGTTGGGGCGTGGTGTGATCAGAGTGCCACTTGAGAGATAACTGGGGAGGTGCCGAGCAGTGAGGACTGGAGATGGGGAGGAGGTAGCTGGGAGAGGTGCCAGCCCCGGGGCTCGGCGGTTGATGACTAATTGGCCAGGCACCAGGAGCTTCTAGTAGCTCTTGGAAAGGGGCAGATGGGCCCACCTCATGCACACTCTTAGAGTTAGGCCGCTGTAGCCTGGGTTGGCAGCAGAACTGATAGAAGAGCCAAGTTTCCTTTCAAAGAAAACTCTTTTGTGTATTGTGGAAAGCGAAAGGCCAGGACTCAGCATTCAGCTATTTCTGTTAAGAGATAGGCTAAGGATACAGAGATAATAATAAATGAAGCCTGGGAGGCATTGTTGAAGACATTTATGTACAGATATTCACGAGTATAATCATGTATCTCTATAAATCACAGATACAACATTTATTTAGGTATACATAGTCATGCAGGAAGCTCATCTTCCTAATTCGTTAATACAGTTTAACTTTTAGAATAGTTTTAGATTTATCAAAAAGTTGTAAAGATAATAGAGAGAGCTCCCACCTACCCCACACCCAGATTCCTCTCTTGTTGACATCTCACATTAATATGGTACGTTTGTCACAATTAGTGAACCAATATTGATACATGACTATTAACTGAGGTCCATCCTTTTTTCAGATTTCCTTAGGTTTTACCTGATGTCCTTTCTCTGTTCCAGGGTCCCACCCAGGACACCCCATTACATTACATCTCCTCAGGCTCCTCTTGGCTCTGACAGTTGCTCAGGCTTGCCATGTTTTTGATAATGATGGCAATTTTGAGAAGTTTTGCAGAATGTCCTTAAATTAGGGGCGCCTGGGTGGCTCAGTCGGTTAGGCGTCCGACTTTGGCTCAGGTCATGATCTCCTGGTCTCTGAGCTCGAGCCCCACATCGAGCTCTGTGCTGACAGCTCAGACCCTGGATCCTGTTGTGGATTCTGTCTCCCTCTCTCTCTGTTCCTCCCCCGCCCGTGCTTTGTCTCTCTCTCTCTCTCTCTCTCTCTCAAAAATAAACATTAGCCAAAAAAAGAGTGTCTTTAAATTAGCAATTGTCTGATTTTTTTCTCACGCTTAGACCCAAGCGGTGGATTTGGGGGGAGGAAGACCACGGTGGTGAAGTGCCATTCTCATCACGTCGTATCAAGGGCACATCCTATCAGCATGACTTCGCACTGTTGGTGTTGACTTTGGTCACCTGACTGGGGTCCTGTTGATGAGGTTTCTTCAATGTAAAGTTGTTCTGTTTTTTCCCCTTTCCTAGATTCGCCTCTTTAGAAACAAGTCACTATGCACCCCACACAGTTGAGAAGTGGGGGGTTCCGCTCACCTCCTTTAGGGACAAGTATCGTCATAAATTAGTGGGAATTCTTCTGTGTGGGCAATTTGTCCATTCTCTCCATCTTAATTAGGTTTGTGTAAGGTGATTTCTTATCTGCCCTCTAAATTCCAAATGTTAATTCTGTACTGCCTGCACCCCCCGCCGTTTGCAGCCTACCGACATCTCCCATATTTGTGTTTTGTGTGTGTATGTGTGGTGTATAAACAGACCTATGTCTTATTTACCCAAGCAGATTGCACATTTCTTGAGCCCTGAGATGGCGTCTCATTCAAAGCCCCCTACGCTGCAGGTGGTTACTAGATAGTGAATAAGTGGTTTTTCAATGAGGGCAAGTAAACAATTTAAGAATGAACCGCAATTAAGAAGCGAAACGGGCCGTCAGAGTCTAAGTATATGGGGACTGCAGTAAGGTCAGGATGCTGTTGACTCGGCACCTGACCTGTGAAGTTGTCCTGGATTTGTGATAGTGGCTAATAGGGTGCTTTTTTACCAGCTAAAAAAGTACCGGGTACTTTTTTAAGCACTCCACATCTATTCCTTATTTAATCTTTTATCCCCATTTTATAGATAAGGAAACTGAGGTGAATGGAGGTTAAATGAGTTGCTCAAAATCATATAACTGGGAAGTAGCCCAGCTGGGATTTTGATCTCAGACACTCTGGCTCGGGAGCTTTGAACTCTTAACCAGTGGGCTCCAAATCCATTGCAAATGGTGATTCAAGTGGTATCTCATTTGGGGAAAAAACAAGATTGCTATTTAAACATTTTATTACCATCTGCGACTGTACTGCCGATTGGCACGGCTGGCAACGGTTTTGCTGGCATTTTCCTAGGGTGAATGTTTCTATAAAGCCACGGCTGTTTTTTCGTCTTCATTTTTGTTTTCTTTTTTTAAATGACTCATTTTTGTGTATCACCACTAATTTTTATTTCTTTAAAACACAGGTATTTTTACAATGGGCATTTCATATACAAACCATCTTCTGGACCTCTGTCACTCCCCAGCAGATTATCTGTTGAAAGATAGTGGGCTTTTTATTTTCTCTCTGACGTTTTAAACAGAAGTGGCCGCCAGGTCCTGCCAAATAAACACTCTTTCAGTGTGTTCCTTGTCTGAATGGTCACACCTGTGGGTCCCCGGGAGACAGCTACATTCCTGCAGCAACGCAGGCGAGGGAGGAGGACTTCTCGCAAAGCCACCCAAGCCATGAATCGGCCCTGGCTTCCTGAACCGTAAACAAATGCGAGCTTTGTTCTCTCCATTGCTCATTTGGTCCCAAGTATGACTCAGGGGTAGGCTGGGTCCTTCAGGCTCTGTGCCTTTGGCTGTTGGAAGGAAGTGGGAGTGCTCCAGGGTAGTTCTGGGACCTTTTCAAACTGAAGAAAGGAGGCTGACTGCATGATGGGAGAAGAGGTATTTCTTTCTTTGCTTTTAGAGATGTAATAAGGCCCCTTAATCTTGCATCTTGTCTGCGCTGTTTTCTAACAAGACTTATAATGGGTTTGCCCTGGTGGGTTACAGTGAAGTGTATGCCGGCGAGGATCCCCCTCAGAGGGGAGGCTGTGGATATGTTAAGGCAGAACGTATAACGTGCAGGAGTCTTTTCTAAAGCCAAATGTTGCACTGGAACTATTTAGCTGTTTTAGTCCCCCCGCCCCCGCCCCCCCGGCCCCAGCCCTTTGGTCAATTCGGCCATTAATTTTTACAGATGTTTTCGGTTTCTCTGTGTCTTGGGTTTTCATGTGCGCACGATGCAGAGAGTAATTTACATGGGCAGTTTGCACAAGCAGTAACTGTTACGCCATGTCACTGAGATGTTTAGCAATTACAGATGTTTGTGCAGTAAACAAATCCAGCTTGCTCTTCAGGTTAACTTAGGAGAGAAGAGTATGTCCACGCAGAGTGAGCTAGCTGTGAGCCATTTCACTCTTGGGTGGCATGGACATCAGGAGTTTTCCTGGTGAATGGAGAAGCTGTGAGTAGTGACTTCTGGGTCCTGGTGAACTGTTTTATATATATATATATATATATATATATATAGAGAGAGAGAGAGAGAGAGAGAGAGAGAGAGAGAGAGAGATAAAGATATTTGGCTACTTTCGTAGTACTGATTATTTATGTTCATTTGCTCATATGCACAGTAAAATAAAGACACTAAATTATCTGACTTCCTAAAAGTTTGCTTAGTGATAGGTGGTCTTGTGTCTTGCTGTGAGTTGTTCATACTTGTCTACCTAAAAGCAGAAGTCTGTCATTTTCCAAACGCAAAATACAATTCCCTAAATAAACCACAGGATAAGTAAGGCTTACAATGCGTCATATGTCTTCCATATTCCTGTCTCTTGTTGAAAAACATTTTAAAGGGGAGAGTTGATGATATCTATAAAATATGTATGTCTCTTTATGTCTTTTTCTGTTGGCTTTAACTTATAATATTTTCAAAACTGCACAAAAAGTTTGTGACAAAAGAAAACACATTGTTTTAACATTACTGTAAGAGTAGGAAAACTTCTTGAAAAGTTTGTTAATGGCGTCTGTTGCTTGTCTAGAAGGACATGAACGCAGGCTGTGGTTGGCTAAAATAAAAAATATATTCATCTGCAACGGATTGAGAGAATATGCTTGCTGAAAGTTATCTTAAATTTGCTGATTATTTTATTATTATCGCCACATATCATTGTTGGGAGTTCTGAAAAGTAGACCTCAGAATTAGATATTTATATGGAAAATTCAGCTGCTGACTCTTCTGAGAAATGAGTGAAAGTAGGTTGATTGTAAGATGTGAAATATGGGAAAGGCTCAGCATTGGCCCTGGCTCCCTCAGGAGCCTCTCTGGCTCCCTCAGGCTGGGGCCTGGAGATGGCACAGGTAGCCCCTGGTACCCTTAAAGGTTTTGTGACTTGTAAATTACTCATTGCATTATTGAGTCTTCCCTGAACCCCTTGCTTGTTTGCTTCTCAAAATGGAAATAGCCCTGTTACTCTCTGATCTTACAGGAGTTCTTTGCAATAATTATTATAATAAAAACTTGGGGCACCTGGGTTGCTCAGTCAGTTAAACGTCCAACTCTTGATTTCAGCTCAGGTCCTGACCTCACAGTTTGTGAGATCGAGCCCCGCATCAGGTCTGCACCGATAGCGCAGAGCCTGCTTGGGTTTCTTTCTCTCTCTCCCTCCTTCTCTCTCTGCCCCTCCCCAATTCATGCTCTCTCTCTCAAATAAACGTTCAAATTTTTCACAGTTAAAGAATATGAATAAATAGAAATTGCCCTTAATCCTGTTATCCAGGAACAATCATTTTATTTGGAACCTTCCAGGCTTTTATCCGAACAGAAATGTGCATGTAGTATCTATATGTCACTCTTCTTCAGACACTAATGAGGTCATAAATGTCACCTGCTTTTAGAACTTAACATGTTACAGGCCCCATTTTCTTTCAGACCTGTGCATGGTCACCCATTGTAGAGACGTGCCAGCATTTATTGAACCAGTCCTCACATAATAACTAGTTACATTGCTTCTACATTGTTAACATTAGAAACAGCATCCTTACCTATGCATGATGGTACCTTCCCTGGTCGTTTTTTTAGGCTGAATTTTTAAGAGAGGAATTTCCAGGGTAAAGGCTGATTTAATTCTGTTTGGTTTTATTCAAAATGAAAATAACTCAAGTACATGGTAAAAAATTCCAACAGAACAAAAGCTAAGACCTTTCTCAGTTTCACGCACTCAGCTTTACTTCCCAGTGGAAATCCCCATGAAGGCTCTCTATGTACTTCTATAGAAATATGGAAGTTTTTAAATTATGGTAACATACACATAATACCATTGTATTCATCGTGAAGTGTACATTCAGTGGCATGAAATACATTCACATCATTGTACAATCATCATCTCCGTCCACCTCCAGAACTTTTTCATTTTCCCAAAATGAAACGCGGTCCCTCTAACTTCTCATTTTCCCCCTTCTTCTAGCAACTACCGTTCTACTTTCTGTCTCTATAAATTTGACTAGGCTGGGTACCTCTTATAAGTGAAGTCATACAATATTCATCCTTTTGTGTCTGGCTCATTTTACCTAGCATAATATCTTCAAGGTTCATCTATGTTGTAACAGGTGCCAGGATTTCCTTCCTTCTTTAAAATTTAAAGAGTTTTTTTATTTTAGAGAGAGTGAGAGCATTCACGAGTGGGGGAGAGGGACAGAGGGAGAGAGACAGAGAGAGACAGAGAATCTCAAGAAGGATCCGTGGTCAGCACGGAGCCTGATGCGGGGCTCAATTCCACCACCCTGGAATCAATGACCTTAGCAGAAATGAAGAGTCGCATGCTCAACCAACCGAGCCACCCAGGCGCCCCAGAATTTTCTTCCTTTCTAAGGCTAATCCATATTCCATTTTATGGCTCTATCACAGTTTGTGTATCCATTCCTTCATTGATAGGCATTTAGGTACTTTCCACCTTTTGGCTGCAGTGAATAATACTAAAATGAGCGTTGGCCTACTGATACCTGTTTGAGGCCTTGCTCTCAGTTCTTTTGGGTATATTCCCAGAAGGGGAATTACTGGATCATATGTAATTCTATCTTTAATTTTTTGTGAAACTGCCATACTGTTCTGCACAGCAGCTGAGCCATTTTGCGTTCCCACCAGCCGTGCACGCGGGTTCCGTTTTCTCCACATCCTCGCCCCTTGGCATTTTCTGTTTGTTTGCTGGCTTGCTTCTTTTGTAATAGCCATCCTCACGGGTGCGAAGTGGTATCTCATCGCCGTTAGAGTTAGTGTTTAATGTGTGTTCGTGTTGCCTACCGCTAAGGGGAAAAGGGTACTATTCTTATCTTGGAACGATGAGTTGAGGAAGAAGTCTTCTGTCTGAGTCTAGGATGAGCTAGCAGATGAGTTACTCAGTCCCAAGAGATTGCCGATGGCTTGAGGGTCCCCCTGTTCACTCAGACCCTGAAGGAAAGATGAGCAGGTGGCCCGGGTGGTGGCTTGCCCTCAGGGGTTTCATGGTGACCAGGACTGCCGCCTCTCTCACCCCGCCCGAAGGTTTATGGAGAGTGGATTCAAAATAGTTTTTCTGAGAAAAGGTGAATCTCTTTTTTTGTGCGATTGGTAATTGTAAATGATAGTACCTAATTTATCCTACGTAGCAGGGAAAGCCAGTTTTATGACTGATTTTTCCTCTCCTCACCTTCTGTGCCAGAATCCCTTGGAGATAGGAAATGAAAGTCCTGCCTTTTGCGCATTTGCTGAAGCTTTCATTTGATTCGGTTGACATTCTTCAGTGGGGTGGGCTGCAGTATCTACTAGGTTTTCGTTGTGGCTCTCTTTTGTTCTTTACTTACATCAATTACTATTTCATAATATCTATAATCCTGAAGTTTGCAGATGCTTTTCATTCCCAAAAGCTGAGGTTTTAAATTTTTCTGTGTGGCCCTTACAAGATCACGCACGTGTACTTTTTCTCGCTGATATTCTCCTTACCTATAAAATGATAGTCTAGACGACTGAATTTCATTGGGACAGATTACATTTAATGCTCTATAAAAACAATTTTTTTACTGTTTATTTATTTTTGAGAGAGAGAAGAGACACAGAGTTCGAGGGGCAGAGGGGCAGAGAGAGAGGGAGACACAGAATCCGAGGCAGCCTCCAGGCTCTGAGCTGTCAGCACAGAGCCTGACGTGGGGCCCGAACTCCCGAATTGCGAGATCATGACCTGAGCCGAAGTCAGATGCTTAACCGACCGAGCCACCCAGGCGCCCCAACACTGGCAATTTTAAAACAAGCTGCTCAGCTTAGTTTGCTCAGTGGTGTGTCTTTTCTTACATTTAAAGAATTTAGGTCACAGAGATCGTTCAGTCAGCTACCTGTTTTGTACTTTTCTGTGGCATCAGAGGCCATGTAAAAAGGACAAAATGACAGCCTTCTTCTCAATGCAAGCTTTTAATGGTGGAGTCCAGATCCGATTTATGTATACCCATAAGTGCTCTAGAAGCAAATGGAAGCATAAACACAGGAACCCTACTTACACCTCTGATAGAGATTTCTGTCTTTCTAAACCTGGGCTATAAAATGTATAGTATGCCAGGATCGCCTTAAAAGTCACTTCTTCATCCTAAGGCCATCGTTAAGCCGTTTCAAGAATGACCTGTGACTCAGGAGTCTTGCCTCAATTACACCGATGCTTGAACTTTTAGGAATAGAATTGGCAACAACTAAAGGCGGATCTTTGGGGTCTCTGTCCTTTCCAAGTTGTATTTCTGTTTTGCTCATTTAAGTTGAGGAAGTTAGGAGTGGTAAAGATGAATTTACTGCCTCGTTTTTTTTCTTCTTTCACTTGCTAAGCATTTTCACCCACCAGTGATTTTAATATGTTTTGCTCCATTTGTTTTGGTAGCATCTGTTCAGTCTGTTCTTTTTATTTTGATTTCTTAGTTGGGCCTCTCATTTTCTCTACTAGAAGCAGCTTTTCCGAAAGTTCTTGGGTACCTTTTCTAGACTCTTAAGGAAGTGGTTAAGGGCGCCTGTGTGCCTCGGTTGTTAAGCATCTGACTCTTGAGTTTGGCTCAGGTCATGATCTCAGAGTTCTTGAGTATGAGCCCCGCATCAGGCTCTGTGCTGACAGCACAGAGCCTGCTTGGGATTCTCTCTCTCCCTCTCTCCCTCTCTGCCCATCCCCACTAGTGCTTGCTCGCTTGCTCACTTGCTCTCAAAAACCAATGCATAAAGTTAAAAGAAAGTGGATAAGAGAAGTGATGATGTAAAGTATCAAGATTTTAGATCCTGAAGTAATCCCAAATCGCCCTCCTGGTACAGTGTTAGCATTGTCTAGCTGCTGCATCGAGAGAGCCGCACACATTGTGTGTCCCTTTGTGTCTAATTTCAGATAGAGTTCTTTTGCTTCAAACCCCAGGACCCTTTCCACATTCAGGCATTGTTAGAAACAGAGACAGTAGGTTGCTCATAATTTAAAATTTTTTTTAATTTTTTTTTAATTTATTTTTGAAGGAGAGAGACACACAGAGTATGAGCGGGGGAGGAGCAGAGAGAGAGGGAGACACAGAATTCGAAGCAGGCTCCAGGCTCTGAGCTGTCAGCGCAGAGCCCGATGCAGGGCTCGAACTCACTCACGAGCCGTGAGATCATGACCTGAGCCGAAGTCGGACGCTCAACCGACTGAGCTACCCAGGCGCCCCTTGCTCATAATTTAGAATCCAGTTTTTTTCCAGTGATGGGAATACAGATGTTGTTTTTTGATTTGGAAGAGGCTGAAACGTTATGAAGCTGGTAACCCTGTGCCCACGCATGTAAGGAATCTGCCTAAGTAATGCGTGTCACACTGTCTCTGCAACATAGAGGTGGGAAGGATGTAATGGACGGGCAACCTGACTGTGCTTTCCAGTAAGGCTTATAGGATCTCTAACATTTTGGTGTAATTTTTGTATTCACTGCCCAGGAGTTCGCACAATGCCAGTTTTTTCCGACTAGAGCCTTTAGTCATTGACCACTAGGCAGGAGAGGAGAAAAGCATCCAAATAAGAGTTGAAAAGAGGTCTTGAAAAAATTAGCAAGGCCAAAAGAGATACATCTGGGTTAGGGGCGGGATCATTGTTTCCAAGTGCTAAGAAATGGTTTTATGGGGCCACAGAGCAGTATGCTTGTGTGTAGCCCAACCCTGACTTGAGTTCAGAAAGTCTGTATGAAGTGAAGATTCTAATGTGGGTTGATTGTCTTGTCATGAAACTCAATGACTAGAGAGAAGCCAGGGTATCCAGAGAAGCAGTGACTGAAGGCAGTGAATGGAGATGGTCAAGAAATTAGAAATCAGGTGCTGTGGAGAAACAGCGGTCATTGTCGCAAAGAGAGAAGGCTAAACAGTTTGGGAGGAAGTGAAGAATTAGGTGAGGTTTGATGGTTGCTTGTTCTCTGGTCCCCTGATGGCTAAAAAAAGGGGAGCCCCCTCTAACTCGAGGCATGGTGAGCAGGTTAGGAATAAGGGAGAAGTAGCCAATACTGAGGCCTGATCAACTCTTCCTTGTCCTCTGGTGCGGCGGACGTAGAAATCTTTCACTGAAAATCCCTGTAGAATTAGATAGATAACCATCTGAAACCCATCTGTCTGAAATAAATTAAGGATAATAACTCAGGAGTGGGGAAGAGGTTAGAAACTCCAGAAGCCCGATTCCTGCTCTCTGTCCTCCTTTGTCACCATCTTCCATGAATCGTATTGTTTTCCCTGTGTGGAGCCTGTGGCGAGACTTTGTGGAAGGCAACAAGAGGAACTTCTGCTCTCGGGAACTCAAAAGTGGAAAGCACTGAACAGAACATTCTCCATTGTGGTAGAAAAGGACAAGGAATTTCTCAAGACCAGAAAATGCATCAATTGGGATATTTTACTGTGCACAGTGTCTCCCCCCACTCCTGTAAAAAAAAAAAAAAAACAAAAACGAAAAGTACCTTTTTAAAAATAACCTAGAACTGTAAAAAGTGCCATTTAAGAAAGCATGTGATTAAAATAGGTGATGTCATGTTTTGTTTTGTTTTTTCAAATGAAGGTTTTCTTCCTCTCTATTTTGTGTGTTTTGGTGTCTTTGTGTGTGTTACAGAGAAAGGAGAAGAGAATGGGGAAATATTTTAGTACAGGAAAATGAGAACATGCAAAATGAGTAATGAAAGACATACCATTTGTTCATTTGGTGAGGATCTAATTTGCCTAAAACTCATCATGCATCAGAGAGAGAATTTCCAGCCTTAAGAGAACTCCTTTTGCACCTGAGACTCGCTACTAAAGAGACTTGTAACTTTGAGTGAATGAATGAATATGTGTGGTAACTGAGCATAGGCTGAATTGAACTTTTTCTCCAGCAGACCAGGAATCATTCGACCAAAAGATTCCTCTTAAAAGTGCATTGATTCAATCCGTCCACACCATAAACTTGAATCCTTTAAAAAAAAGAAAAAAGTCAAGCGTGATTTTTGAAAGGCAGCAAAATCAAAGTATGTTCACATTAAGTGGAGACGGTTGTCAAATAGCTGAGAAATGAAAACAGCTGTGAAATCGATGTCTTTTTTTTTTTTTGGATTGTGATACACTTAAGTAAATTGTTCTAAAAGCTCAGGGGAAAATGAAACCTCAAAATTTGGGGGGTCTGGCTTTCCTCACATTTGTTTTTTCTCCCACTTGAGAAACTGTTTGCAATCATTACTTCGGTTTGTGTTTAAAAAGAGTTTTTCCTTGTGAAGAACTGGAGAACCACTAGAAAACAGATCTATAAAGCTATAGAGACCCCACGCAAATACATCACACCTTTAAATCAGTACTTCTTCAAATGCTGGAAATTGAGGAATCCAGAAGTATCCTCTGTGACCATATGTGAAAACGTTACAAAGTAAACTCAACTTTTTTTTCAGCTACTGTCACGCGTATGACTAGGAATTCATGGGTTTAATTAGAAGAGCGGGAAATATGTTTTTTAGCTTTGAAAACAGTGATAAAATGCCTCAATACTTTACCTGGGAACAACATTAATTGGAAATGACTCTATCATCTACTTAGTCACTGAGTTTAAGAGCTGATGAATAACTATAAGTAAAGGGTGGTAATAAATGGCAGGCAATGCTCTAAATGGGTGGCGTCTTGTGAATTACCGCCGTGACTCATTTTACATCTGATGTTCTTAACATCCTTCCTAATGACTTCGAGAAGGAAATAGAATGACCCCCTAATAAAAGCTGCCTGTGATTTCTAGTTAGGAGGTGTTGCAAATCAAATCAGGCCTTATGGAAAGAAATCAGTAACGTGGAGAGGTAGGTCATCTTTTCTAGTTATGTTAGTGTACGTTATTTTCTTAAAACTTTATTTTTTGCATTATAAAAGTAATAACCGATTTGTAGAAACACTGGAAAGTAGAGTAATAGAAAACAAAGTAAAAAGCACTCTCATTTAATCACTCTGGGGCAAACACTGTTGACTTTTTTGTTTTGTTTTGTTTTTGGTATTTACTTTCAGCCTTTCTTGCCATACATTTTTAACCGGTTGAGATCATACCATACACATAATTTTCTTCACACACATACTTGTGCATCTTTTCCACTTAGCCTTATATAAAATTTCCCATGTCATTACAAACTTAGTGAAAATTACAAACTTCGTGAAACATTACAAACTTCGTGACACATGTCTCTAAAAAAGGCTGTGGAGTGTTTAGTTATAAGGCTCTAGGTACCTCGAGGATGTGGGAGAACTGGAATTTGGTGGTTGCATTGACTCCTGTCAACATTATGTGTGAATCCATATTATATTATATTATATTATATTATATTATATTATATTATAGCTGAAAACATAGCAGCTTCTTGAAAACATACAAAAAAAACCAACGTAAGAAAGCAGTGTTGGCTTGTGGGCTGGGTCGTGGTGGGCACTCCGCAAAGGTTTGTGGAATTTGATACACTACCTGTTGGATCTGAACAGAATTCCACTTGTCTTCTCCTTGCTGATACTGAATGAAGCCTTTAAGAAAACAGCCTTTGGCAGGAGGCCTGTCCACTTCCAGGTAGAGGACTATGACTTCAGCTTTGCACGTCTAAGGGTCTGTCGGTAATTTCTACCGGTGGCTGTAGAAATCTGTACCACATGAGTTTATGGTCTCATTTGGCCCATGTTTCTTAACTGCCTCGGGAGGGGTATCTGTTTGGCCTAACGATTTAGGATTTCTTCATCTCTTATTGAATGGATGCCAAGCTTTGTAAAAGATGGCTCGGAGTGATTTTCTATGGTGGTGTGTTTGCTCCTAAGGCTCCAAATTCTCAATAAAAGGCTTTCTGTTCTCTGACAACAGGCCATTTTTCCCAGACACACGCCTTGTTTTTCCATCGTTAACAGTAGATAACAGTTTGGATGCAGCCAGAAGCAGTTGGCACGGGCCTGTATTTGAGGGGCTTCTGGAACAGTCTTCCGGCCACTCACTGCAGGGCGCCACCTTAACTGAAGCTTTATTGACCTGAAAGCTCTGTGGGTTGTCGGCTCTGGCCTTAGTTGTTTCTCCGAGTTTCTTTGTGTTGTCTGCTTTTCCTCCCAGGCGGTGACTCTATGGTGATTGCTATTGCTTTTCTTCCTTGCTCATTTTTCAGAATTATCGCTTTGCTCCAAGCTCGTCTTGCTGCGTGACCGTCTTGTAAAAGTCGCTTCATGCTCTCCATTCCCCAAGCAAAGGAATGGGGCAGTTTAACCTGCCGTTTTGAAAAGCTGCCGTAATCAAAACAGTCATTCTTTGTAACTAGATTCATAAAGAAGCATTATAGTGATCGATTTTTTTATTCAGTAAAATTCAACAACGGCAGTAATGGCTAAGTACTTCATATGCATTTTTTCCTTGTAATCCTAGAAAATCTATAAGGTACACGTTATCATCTCCATTTCAGACAAGGAGACAGAGGTATAGAGACGTGGAGTGACCTGCCCAAGATCGCATAGTCTTTGCTCTTAGAGAGGAACCCTACTTAATACTAATTCGCTCCTCTTGCCAGATGCTATCATGAAAGCGGTGGGGGGGGGGCAGCTTTACTTGTTCCGTTCTTCTGTCACCAGCACCTAGAAAACACATTGTACATAGAACTTTCTCCATAGATCTAAATATTTTTGATGAATGTTGAATTTATTGTCGACTGGAGGAAACTCTGAGTGTTTAGTGTCTCCAATGAACACAGAGATTAGCAGGACACAGCTCTCACCCCCCCCCCCACCTTACGTTCTAGTCAGTTAAACAGACACAGACATAAGTAGCCATAAATACAAAGCAGAGAGCGTAGTCAGTGCTGTTCACGAGACTCCAAGCAACCACAGTAGGACCGTGGAGAGGGTGAGAAAGTTCCAGTGGTTGACATGTAGGATGTTTTCATGGACGGCACAGATTTTGTGTTCACTCCTCATTGACGAATGAGCATGTTGTAGTCATTAATACCTAGAATGCCCTGAGATTAATTTGATCTCTCTTTGAGGATCTCCGTTGTTGAAGCGCCTCAGGGTGCCCTTTCTAAGAATTTCACTCTCTGTCTAGAAGATATAACCAGTGTGTACCTGACCTCTGGGTATATTTAGGAAGTTCCTGTTTTGAATAAGTATGTGATGTGAACTTGTTCTTTGCAGTGAAAGAAAATGTAAAGCGAGTGTGATTGAGTCTTAAAGTTTTGATGCAGTTTTCTCTTGCCTTCTTCTATGAAATCGGGGAGACTGGATGATTTTTTTAAAAAAGGAGTAAGTGTTGTTCTTTGGGAGTCTGGAGCAGGCAATGAAAGTGAAGAATGAGTCCTGCAGCATTAAAGTCAGAGCTGTATAGCAGGAGCCAGATTGAGAGATCGTCTCGATGGAAGGAGTGTTTCCTGTAAGACTGAAATGAGCTTCTGGACAAAGATGAGTTTGTTCTCCAGCTCACCTTGTTTGATGCTGTCTGCACCCCTGATTATTTTATGGTTAAATATTAAGTATCAGGATAGGATACCAGAGGGTCATGAGCAGTTTCTTGCCTTTCTAGTTAACATTCATACTTAGAGAGAAGCTTGTAGGGAAAGAGAGGTATACTCTTAGCCTTTTAAGAAGTTGTGACAAAACATACCTAATATAAAATTTACCATTTTAATAATTTGTGAGTGCACACTTCCGTGACGGTAAGTCCATTTACGTTGTTGTGCAGCCGTCACCACTGTCTCCAGAAATCGTTTCACCCTGCAGAACTGAAACTCTGTCCCCCATAAACACTAACTCCACATTCCCCCTCCCCTCAGCCCTTGAAAACAACCCTTCTGCTTTCTGTCTCCATGAATCTGACTACTCTAGGTGCCTCGTGTGAGTGGAATCATACAGTATCTGTCTTTCTGTGACAGGCTTATTTCACTTAGTGTAATGTTTTCAAGGTCCGTCCATGTTGTACCATGTTTCAGGATTTCCTTCTTTTTGAAGGCTAACCGATATGCCATTGTATGCCCTAGCCTTATAAATAGCAGTTTGATTGAAAACAAAACAATAAAACATCGCTCCAAATATTACCTCCTCTGTGACTGAAACAATTTCATTTCCCTTTCTTGCTCTGAAGGACATAAAATCTTCTCTGGAAATTTCTTTTGGGGAAACAAATTTCCCACTTTCATCTCTAGCAAAGACATTTTGGGAGACTTAGTTGGCTCAACTATTTACTTTACACTTGTCAGATTAGAAAGATGCTTTTTCATTTGTGTCAAGAACTTCTTAGGTATCTCTGTTTTTTAAAAAAAATATTTTCATTTTTGGGGGCACCTAGGTGGTTCAGTCGGTTAATCGTCCGACTTTGGCTCAGGTCATGATCTTGCAGTTCATGAGTTCGGGCCCTGCACCAGGCTCTGTGCTGACAGCTTGGAGCCTGGAGCCTGCTTCTGATTCTGTGTCTCCCTCTCTATCTCTGCCCCTCCCCTTCTTGTACTCTGTCTCTCTTTCTTTCTTTCTCTCTCTCTCTCCAAAATGAATAAAACATTAAAAAAATCTTTTTTTCATATTTTCATTTTCAAATGGTAGATTGATTGGTGTTTTAACAGTAAGCTGACTGTTCACAGCTATCACAGGCCTACTTTTTCTACAAAACGTCACCACGCCAGCCTCAGAGCACTGAGAACACATTCACTGTGATTCTTCACATTAGGATAGATTCTCTGAAATGCATCCCCGAGTCTCTGTGTTGGGCCTGTTTTGCCTCTTGTAATCAGGATCTGAACTTAATGTTGTTCTTGGCATGTCATTGGCACTCTGTACCCACGTAGAATGCATATATGTAGACTTAAGGACGTAACAGAGCTTGGGTTTTGTCCATGTATATCCAAACCAGTTCACGATCACTGATTTCTCCCTGTGGTGACCATGGAGTAGAGAGAGGTAGGTGGTCTAAATACTTCTCGAACCTCTCTTTTACACTTTCACCCTCACTGCCTCAGTTGGATCACTCCATCATCCTCCTCTTCACCTCCTTGACTTGTGCATGTCTTTCCTTTCTTCTTCATTCCTCCCAATGCCACTGGATCATTGGTCTTAAAGTCAGTAATTTGACCACACCACACCTCTGCTTGCTGCTGGTTGCCTTTAAGATAATGCGCAAACTTAGCATGGGCCCCAACTTACCTTGCTGGCCTCCTGACCCAGGAAGCTCTCCCTTCCTCCACCCGTGACTGCACTGCCCCCTTCCCCACAAACATTCTCGCCTATGCTCCTGCTTTTCTTCAGGTAGAATACCCTTTCCATCATTCTCTACCCAGCAAGTTTCTGCTCACTCTTCAGAAGTTGCCTCATGCTTCATCGTTGCTGTGAGTCTTATTTTCCAATGTGGAACTATTAATAGCTCCTGTTTTCTCTTCTCTACACCTTTGTTGTAGTGTTTATCTCTTTGTACTATGATGCTCTGTTAATGAGTCCGAGACGGACTGTTAAATTTTGAACTCAGTAAAGATCCAGGACTCTGCCCATCCCATCTTTGTTAACCTAGCCTGCGGCATAGATCATGGCTCATGGTAGTTCTGGAAAAGAGTGCGGAAGGAAGGAAGGAAGGAAGGAAGGAAGGAAGGAAGGAAGGAAGGGGGCAGGCCAACCTTCTATATTTCTGAGGTATAAAGGAAAACTACTAAGTGTGGTTTTGCCCTCAAGTATGCCATAAAACTGCCGTGATCCATCGTGGGCTGCATGTCAGTAGAAACATTACTGAAACCTTGATTTAGCCAGTTGGACTTCCCTTGAACCTTAAAAGTGAGATGGGATTCAAATACACTGGGGGAGGAGGTGCTATCCCCGGCAAGGGAAATAGCCTAGACTATGTTATGATTAAATAAATCAAAATATTTTAAATCCGGAGAGCATCTTTGTATGTTAATTGAATTCATACAGCTACTTTATAGAAAAATTAGGACTCGGTCCACAAAAGTACAGCAAGTGTCATGTGAAAGCCCTGGATGAACAACACTCAGACCAGGCCCATGGTATTTACTCCTGCCATCACATCCTTCTGTCTCCTTTAACCATACTCTTTAAATTCTCCAGATGCATCTAAAAAGGGAGCATTGTTAAGCAAAAGATAAAAGTAATCCTCTAGTAGAAAGAAGGGTTATGTTTTCCTTTTATCTGTCATAGCGGTGGAAAATAGTCTTTTAGGGCATAATGGCAAATTGTATTTTGTCAAAGTGGTATATGAAATGGAAATTTACTTTGGCCTGTTCATCCTCTGTGAAAAAGATGATCTTACAACAAAATAGGATGCAGGCTTCTCTCTTGGGCACAGTGGAGGTAAAATATAAGCAGTATTTTCATATACCGTCAGATGTTTGGAGAGCTGCCTTCTATGATTTTAATGTTGTCTGAATGTACATTCTCCACCTCATTGAGCACTTAAGTAGGTTTTGATTCGTTCTTCAACACTGCATTTCCCCAGCATGAGTGAAGCCCCTACTAAACATTCAATAAGTTATTTTGTTTTGACAAAGAGAAAATCCTACCTGTGAATGTGTTCTATGGATCTTGCCAGTCTTTTTAGGGCATGGTCTCTAGAGCTATTGAAAATGCAAACAAATGACCCAAATGAGCAAATCTTGGCAGAAGATAAAGTGCATGATAAATGGTAGAATTGGCTCCAGTTCTCAGATACATCTTTCGACTGATACACACAAATGCACACATGTGTCTCAGGAAGAGAGAGAAATATACTAACGTAAAGCAGACTCCATATATACATGTTCAGTAGAATGATAGATACTAAAGTTTTTATTGTACAGATTGAAAGAGTAAAGCCTGGAAGGCCTAATGGAGGCATCAAAGATGGGCATCCGTGTTTTATATTCAGAAAAAGGTTGCTAATAGTCTTAAGAGTACAGGGAAAGGTACCAGCCACTGAGAGGTATGGCAGGTTGCAGCAATTGGAAGTAAATGTCTTCAGGGCTTTGGGACTTTCTGTGAACAGCCATTAAGAAGCAGTATATATTCAGAGTGTTTTAAGGGAGATAGTAAGGGGTGATAGTGGAGGTTGACTAAAAGTTGAGTCTCATGGGAGATCAGAGGCAGTAGCCTGAATTGGGGAATAGGATCCTTGTCTAGAAAACTAGTGAAATGGTCTCTGTGATAGTAACAGGGCTCTAGGCTGGGGTCAGAGAAGAAGGGGCAAATCTGAAAACAGAGCTTTGGTGGTGGATTTGACAGGATAACATTCAGTAAGAGGGTAATCAAGGGTGGATTCCAAGTTGTGAGTCTAGGAAACAAAGAGGATGAGCCAGGAGACTTCAGGAAGTAGAGGCAGTGATGTTCATCCAGCTCTTCCATACACTACTCATTCTTGTGATGTGTTCATAAGTAGCACAAGAAGTACTAGTTGAGCTTAGAAGACACTTAGATAATGCTAAGGTTAAACGGTAACTACAGGACTTCTCAGAGCTTTTAATTTGCTATTATGCAAGGATTAGATCAAGTGTTCTATGTTTTCCATATTTACCAGATTGTGGGATTCGGTGTTTTGGCACTTGCTAGTTGGTACGACATCTTGGGAGCGTACTTTGGAAAATGATTTCAGCACAAGAGAATGGTGTGTGTGTGTGTGTGTGTGTGTGCGCGCGCGCACGCGTGCACGTGCGTGGGTGCGCATGTATGTACACATACCTGGATGATAATGAATCCTCCACATGAGGGTTTTTTGATCATAATAGGTAGGAACTTGAGAGAACGTGAGGGAACAGGCTAGGATGAAGAGTTGGAAGTCACAGGCAGTGAGCTGTCTACCAGGAACATGGTTGAGATTGGATTCTTCTTTATGGTGACCAGTAATTAATAGGAGGTTGGGGGTGTGTGCCTGGGAACAAGAGAGTAAGCCATGGGCGACAGAGGTCTAGGAAATAATCCTGGAAAATATGCTGTCACCAGAGATTATGCTGCAAAGAGCTGATACAGGACAGTGACAAACAGTGGGCCCTCCTAGTCTCGTTTGTCAAGAAGGAACTCTCCACTCACTCACCAGTTGTCTTGGGAGGTTGTTAATGCTAGGGTAACGCATGCGTCCGTGGCATCCTCAAACTCCCTGCTCTGTTCAACGCTTACTAACCCTTTACTTTGTAGAGAGAATAATTTACATCTAGGTCCTGCTCTCAAGGAGCCACTATTTCTGAAGAGAAAAGGAGAGAAAAGCAGTTAAACTTTCTAAGCGTAATACAGCTAACAAATGCTTCTAAAGGAGCTATGGATCTGACCGGGTCTTTGACCATGATTGGGCAAAGAGGTTTAACGTAATTTGAACTTTTGCTAACTTTTCAAGACAACTGGGGAAATAAACATTATATGGGTAACCGTAAGTCTGAAGCCCAATTTTAAAATCAGGAGATTACTTAAGAAGTTTTTTTCTTATAGCGGTGTTTAAAAATAGACTGAAGCATGCCTCTCGGAGATGTCAGAAATGACACAGTGGTATCTGAGGTGTTTTAAAGATGACCTCTGACCCTAGAATGGAGCTACAAATATATTTTTTCTTTTACTGGACCATGTATTTTGTCTTTAGAATTTTGAGTTGTATTTTATTCCAGCATATGTCCTGTTGGTATCAAATAGTTTAAGCTGAGCCAGCCAAAGGCGGACGAATTGACAGTTGCTAATGTAAATTTCCCAGCGAGTAGAAAAGGCTCCCATTAGAAGCTCACAGGCCCCCATTGTGAGGACGCTCCTTTGTGCTTGTTCTCTTCTAGCTCTGACATGAGCTGGCTCACAGGGCTTAGGCTCTGCTCCTACCGTTCTCTGCTGAGCACCAAGCAGACTTTTCCTGATACCATCAATTAGAGGTGTTCATGAAAGGAATGTGTAAAAATAAATATTAAAAGTTGACAGTGAGTTTTAATAGTTTGTGTATCTTTCTGAGTTACGATGGTAAATGAAAGCTAAAAGGTTGTGGATAGGGTTATATATAGATCCTGTTTCTCTTTTCTCCGGTCACTATCTCCCATAGCCTATACCTCTCCGTATCTTGTATATGACTCACATTTGGGAGAACCATGCCAAATGGTTGGACACTCGTCAACACACTACTCTGGAGAACCCAGTGAATTGCTGTTTCGGTGTTGGTGATAATGTGAAACATCCTCCTGCCTTTTCGTCTGCTTCCCTGCCTCACGTTGAGCAGGCACTTAATAAATCTGTGCTGAGCATAAAGGGAAGGAGTAGCGTTAAACACGAAGGTAGTAAAAGGAATGCCTTGAAAGAACCATCTTTTATCTTGTATTTTACCAGCTGTTTGAAAAGTCATCTCTTGTGTTTGGCTTTATGTGAACACTTGAGTAATGTCTACATATAGCTTCTCAGAAAATCACCCTCTTCTGGAATAGGTATCCGAAAGCCTGGTCTACCAACAGAGAGACTTCACTGACTGAATATAGGGCTCTCTCTCTCTCTCTTTCCTCCCTACCCACTGAACCTGATTGCCTCTGTGATTAAGAGTTATGCGTAGTATTCTGAGAGGAGACTTTCAGAGATGGGACTTAAACTTCCTTCTCCTTAGCATTGTCCTATAATTAGAAAATTTTATACATTCAAAGGAGTTTGCATCTGAATTAGAATGAAGTCACAGGGGTGACTTGGTTTGAGCAGGACCCTGGTCTCACGCTCCAGCGGTCACAAAGAGAAACAGATCTATTAGTCATTAGGGAACTGGATTCTACTGGGCTCACATCCAGGGATTGTCTTTCCTACAAGCGTTAGTTTCTTCATTTTGGCACAGAAGAGGGGAAAAAAATTACTTGCTCCAGTAACTGAAATCATATGGGGGTTATCTTTCTTGATGCTGTATTACCAGATCTTGTAGAGCTAGGAATATATATGATCGCTCCTACTTACTACACACAAAATCGCCCAGAAACTTTATGTAGGGTTCTGTCGAGAAAGCTAGTAGGAGAAAGGCTTCTGGTCTTAAATATTTGAAGGAATGCTTTTTTTAATTGTTTATTTTTAAAAGTCATTTTTTTAAATGGACATTAGGATGTGGTAGGAGAGGCAAAAGTTGATGGCAGCCTGGTGATTACTGTTTGTTGAAGTAGATCAATAGCAATAGTAGCTCATTGTCGGTGGCAACCAATAGTTGTCGATTTGTAGAGCTTTCGGCTTTATGCAGCCATCTATATGTACATGTCTTCCGAGACCAAGCAGTGGCTTCCGAGCTGGGGGGCAAGCAGAGCAGAGTAGCACAGATGTGGCTACTAAGAGGTCTTTAGACCACAGCACGGAGAAGAGGAAGCGCTCAGCTGTTCCTTCACAAGGCAGATGGTAAAATGGGCCTGTTTGCACATCTCTTAGGAATGAAAGAGCCGGGTCCTGAGCTGAGTCCACACAGCCCCCAAGTGTATGGCCGGTGCTTGTCCTGAATAAGCCGTCTTCTTAGGGCACCCAGAGGGCAAGATCTTGGAACCCTGCCGAGGAAGCAAGGAATGGAGATGCTAAATCCTCTTCCACAGCTGCTATAAGCCTAACGTCCTTCGTCACTGCCTTAAAGTGGATGAGAGACGTCTGGATGTGATTCCCTGATTTTTCTGTCTCCTTAGGCCTGGCCTTCAATTATATCTGACCTATGTGTGTACTGGAGCTAGGTATTGCCCTTTAAAGTTTTTTTTTAAATGTTTATTTATTTTGAAGGGGAGGGAGGAAGAGAGAGAGAGAGAGAGAGAGAGAGAGAGAGAGAGAGAGAGAGAGAATCTCAAGCAGGCTCCACATTCAGCGTGGAGCCCAACTCAGGGCTCGATCTCAGGACTGTGAGATCATGACCTGAGCCAAAATCTAGAGTTGGACACTTAACTGACTCAGCCACCCAGGCGCCCCTAGGCATTGCCCTTTGAAAGTTCGGGTTCTGTTCACTTTTAGCCCACTGGACCAAAGATGTTTTCAGAGGTGTAGGGGAAGCTGAAAGCCAGGTGGGAAAGCAGTAATTCATTACTCCTTGTCTTTGTTGTTGGATTTAGAGGAAGGGCGGAGGACAGAGGTTCTCAAAGGGGGCGTTTAGAAAGGCGTAGGGCGTTTGGGGTGGATGCATTGACGGAGGAGCACTGCAGGCTATTAGTGGGCAGGAGCAAAGGTCACCTAATGTCCTTTAGTGTGAGACAGTCTCCTACAATGAAGCGATGTCCCACCTAACATGCCCATAGAGGGAAACACTGTGGAGGAGCAGCAGGACGTGGCTCTCTCTGGAGGTCACTACATTCATGCAGATCTGCCCACTTGACCTTCATGGTAGTATGAGCCTAGGTATGGTCTTTCGTTGTTGGTACAAAACCATCTTTCCGTCCATTCGTCCATCTGTCCCATCCATCCTTTCAGGGCTTCTTTGGTGAAGAATCCCATGGCCACCTATGTCCCCATTCTTTCCCCTCAGTGACATTGTCACCCTGTTGGCTCTCCTAAACTCTCATTCCTCTCTGCACTGACTGATTTAGTAGGAATGACCAATTGTTATGCCAGCTGAGAATAGAGAAGGTAGAAGGCAACAAAGCCTTCTGGAAAGAGAGAGAGAAGAGGAAGAAGAGTGAAAAAGACAGCTTATGATTTTTAAAAAAAAAATTTTTTTTTCAATGTTTATATTTATTTTTGGGACAGAGAGAGACAGAGCATGAACGGGGGAGGGGCAGAGAGAGAGGGAGACACAGAATCGGAAACAGGCTCCAGGCTCTGAGCCATCAGCCCAGAGCCCGACGCGGGGCTCGAACTCACGGACCGCGAGATCGTGACCTGGCTGAAGTCGGACGCTTAACCGACTGCGCCACCCAGGCGCCCCACTTATGATTTATAAAGATATGAGAATAGGCACCTGAGTTGTTAATCCTTGAAAGGTATTTGGCTAGTGCTAATGGAATCCCTCCTACCTCTGGGTCAGTGCTTCTCAATCTCGAGTGTGCATCAGCGTCCCCTGGAGGGTGTGTTCAGACAGAGACTACCAGGAACCATCCCCAGAGTTTCTGATTGAGAAAGCCTGGGGTGGGGCCCGGGAATTTGCTTTACTAACAAGTTCCCGGTGATACCCGTGCCACTCGCCTGGGAACTATACTTCTTCTAGCTCTTAGAGAAGAGAGCAACTCCTGAATACTTCCCATTTCTGGGACGCCTGGGAGACCAAGCTGAGAGGGGAGGATCTTGACTTACTCTTGACCTCCAATCATGGCCCAAGAGGAAGGAAGGAGGAGCTAATAAGCCCAGCACCCCTGGAAGGTGAGTGCGTTTTCAGCCACACCATCACCCCTGTTGCTGGGATCCATGCAAAGGCCAGCGTGCTGTATTTTCTGAAATAGCAAGAAAACAGAACAAAGTAAGCTGTTCTTTACGTGTTTTTCTGTATAGAAGTAAGTGTATTTAACCGGTGGATCTTCTTGATGTCTGTTAGCTTGCACAGTCCTGTAAACCAGGGCATCAGGGACCACGGGCAGTGCTTCCTTTTGTTACTAAATAAGGGGGAGTTGTCCAAGCATACAACCTATGAAGGTCTCTAAAGGAAGGCACCTGGTTTAACGCCCAAACCACTGGAAGCTTCATTTTTTTTTCCCAGAAAGGAACCCAAGTCAGGATTGAGCATAGTGTTTCCTTCTGCATATTCCTGATTTCTTCTCTCCACTGTCAGTGAAAACTGGCGTGCCAGTGGTTTTTCTTTTCTTCTTCCTAATGAGTTAATGATAGTGATACTTCAGTCTGGTCCGAAAGGGAAAAACAGAGATTGATGGCGATGCTGTTGGAAGTGTGAACAGGAATGTGAATGACACTTGGACAGTGCCTACTTTTCCTGTCAATTCCTGGTTTTTGAAGATAATTCTAAGAACGGTTTCTCATCAAATTTGACCTTATGGCCGAATAACAACACACTTTTTTCCTCCTTGATGTTTCCTTGGAATCACAAAATAGTATTAGTTTGAGTACTTAGCAGCAGTGGAGGGGTGGCATAATATTTTGGATTTCATTTTTTATCCAATTTAGAAAGCCCTGTGGCACTAAATAAAAATGTCACCGTGTAAAATGTAAAAGCTTTCTGTCACAAATGTTTTTAAAAATTCATAAAGGGCTGAGGATTTGATTTATCTTTTCCTCTTTCTGTGATTTATTCATATTTAATGTTAGTTTCAACATTTGAAGCATCAAGGACTTTTTCAAATTAAAAACTGTGGTGAATCAGTCTTATTTGAAGAAACATTCCGCCATGCCAGTTCATTCCTGTTCACGTGTTCAAGGTGCAGCTATGTTTGGCTTTCCCAGTGGCTGGAATTCTCGCTAGGGAAACCCTTCGTTGTTGGGGAGGTTGAATTGCCCCAGCTACTTGATGTTGACAGCCATTTCCCAGGTATCAATAGACCATTTCCTCGGGCATTAATCATTATCACACAAATGTGGTGGCAAAGGAGAAGAGTGGGAAGGGACCTTGCCTTTGGAAGCAGCATTTTGTTTACTGTCTGTTTTTTCATTTTTGGTGCCTTTGAGCCTCTGAGTCACTTGTGTTTTCAGAAACATCTTTAGTCAGTGACAGTATCAGTCTTTTCTATGGATGGTTTATTAATAATGAATGATAATAGAATTAGCCTGCAACGAAGGGAAGAAAATGAACTCCACACAAACTCATCATTTTTTTTTTTTTTCTAGTAAATAGACACCTAGGGTCTGTGGCACAGGCCTTTCTTAAAGCCCTGGAAGGTTAAAAGGCTGGGAGGAAGAGCACTGCGGGCTCCCCTCGTTCCACTTTTAGGGCAGATAGACCTGTGGTAGAGGACGTGGGTGTGTTCGCTCCCACCCCACGAGGCACCGTGCATTTTCCACGGCTGGGGCATGTGATAAGGCACACCTGCCCTGGACATTCTTGCTTCTGCCTGTCCTTCCACCTGCCTATCCACTTGTCCTTCTGGCCCTCCCTCCCTTTATCCTTCCCGTCTTTCTGTCTTTTTATCCTTTTCTTCTTACTATCATTCTTCCACTCTGCACACACTCTTGAGCGCCTCCTCTGGGCCAGGTGCTGTGCCTCCACGGATATAGTCAGCTTCTCATCAAGTGAGGGGAAAGGTATCTGTCTACTTTGCTGAAAATCATCAGCCTTTTAGTAAGAGCATCAAGGAAGAATGGGAATAAAAGGTTTGGAGCGCCTACAAGGATGAAACCCTTCCTCCCTGGTTCTCTCACGTGCTTGTTATGCTTGTTATTGAGGCTCTGACCTGTCAAAGAATGGCAGGCCCTGCTCGGAGCAGCCACGCCTCGAGGGTGTGGTTTTGAGAAGCAGTTGTGAACATTTTGTCATCATGAACTTGATTTTCTTTCTTTGCTTAATGGAGAGAATCATCTAGTTAAGTAAAATGATCTCTTTCCTCCTCAGACAATTGGAAAGAAGTTACCTCCAACGACGGCAACTCCAGACTCGTCAAAACCAGAAATGGACGGCAGGACAAAGAGTGAGTTTCCTTATTTATCCATATTTTACATTTGGAAGCAGTTAAGGGTTTTTCAGTCATGGACATGCTTTTGAAAAATCCTCACATAATCCTAATGGCTGTTTAACTTTTTAAATTAAGTCTTTTAAATTTCAGTATGGTTAACATACAGTGTTATATTAGTTTCAGGTATACAATATCTCGACTCAACAATTCTGTACATTACTCAGGGCCCATCATGATAAGTGTACTCTTTAATCCCCTTCACCTTAATGGCGTTTTAAAATACATCAGAAAAAATATACCCAAATGTGTTCCACTGGGTCCTACCAGTGTGTGGGCACAAGTTAGATTTGGCACTCTTGGGGGGTTTTCTTCTTTGTGGAACGTGGTTCTTTCCTGCCGCCTGTATCAGAGCTGGGGCTTATCCATATATACCCAATCACTTTGCATCATTCAGGAGGCAGAAAGGCTGTAGAGAATGGCAATTCAAGCAGTTGGGGGATTCATAGGCCTTTAAGTCAGGGAGGCCCTACCTTCTAGCCTCAGCACTCAGCCAGCACTCCCAGCCCTTGCCTGCCTGCCTGCCTGCCAGCCAGCATCCTCAGTGCGTCTCGACTAAAATCTCTCTACACGCAGATGTCTTTCTTCCATTGAGCCACATACGCTCTTCCTGGAATTTTTACCCACGAATTTTAGTCTCTGGGTCTACAATGATATTAGCCCATTTTTCTCCTAACAGCCCTTTAAGTGTTTGAGGATAGTTGTCTCCCTAACGCCTTCCTAAAGGTCCTATCCCCTGTTCTAGATGGTTGCCAGATAAAATACAGGATGCCCAGTACATTTGCATTTCAGATAAACAGTGAATAATTTTTTGGTTATAAGTATGTCCCCCGTACTCTTTGTTGTTTATCTGAAATGCAAATATACCTGGACGTCCTGAATTTGTAGTTGTTAATCTGGCAAGCCTCCAATCCCTTTAGCTATCCTTTCAGTAACTAGGGCATTCTGGACAGGCTCTGGTCAGAAACAATTACTTCAGTTCCTTCTAGGGATTTTATTATTTTTTTTCCAGCTTCAGATTTTCTTATGAGCATCATGTGGACAGACTGCTAATATAGTTTGGAAAGCCAAAGATTGAGAGAACATAAATCACACATATATAATTATAATTAATATAAGAGCAAGCACAGCTTTATCCTTTTAATTGAGAAATAATATACCATTCAAAAGCAAATGAGGGGTACTGCCTTGGACTTAGGAAAATGAATTTGTGGGATTTGCCAAACCAGAAATGGTGGTTTTGATAAACAAGTTCATGGAAGATACGGATGCAGGTGCTGTAGCTCTGCCTTGGTGTGGAAGGTTCCGATGAGGTCTGGTGCCTTCCGTGTGGTAATGCTGTTGTCCGACTCCTGGTCATAGGCAGAAAGCCCACTTGTCTAATACTCTAATGCAGGGGTTCTCACACTTGAGTGAGCCCCAGAATCACCTGGAGAGCTGGGCCCCACCCCCCAGGTTGCTGGGCCCCGCCTCCACAATTTCTGAGTCATTAGTCCAGTGAGACCTGGAACTTTGCTTTTCTAAGGAATTCCCAGGTGCTGCTGCTGCGCCTGGTTTAGGGCCCACACTTCCAGAACCACTGTTTGGAACTCATCAATATTCCTCAGGACAACCTGGCCCTGCATTTATTCATGCAGGTTATACACTTTTATGCCAAACCTACCTTTAGGCACTAAAGAATTTTCTTTCTTTCTTTCCTTCTTTCTTTCTTTCTTTCTTTCTTTCTTTTTAAATTTAATTTAGAGACAGAGAAAAAGCAGGGGAGAGAGGGGCAGAGGGAGAGAGAGAGAGTCTTAAGCAGGCTCCAAACTCATTGCAGAGCTCAATGGCAGGGCTCGATTCCACAGCCCTTGGATCATGACCTGAGCCAAACTCAAGCTGGATGCTCAGCCAGCTGAGACACCCAGGTGCCTCTAGGCAGGGAAGAATTTTCAAGAATTGAATATTTAAACCATTCTGCAAACATTTCTCTTGTTGGACAGTAGCCTGTCCTTCCTTCATTCAACTGCTTATTCTGTAGTTGCGGCAATTGACAGGTTTCTAAATGATCCCTGTTATTAGCAATGTTGCTTGGACGACCAGAATGGGGGATAGGCAGGAGAAGGAAAAGGGGAAGATACATCAAGCCTCAAAGGTGATGGAAATGTGGTCCCCAGGGTAGGCTATCCTCGTGACATGAGATAACCAGTGGTCTTGACCAACCTGATTTGTGTCTGCAGAAGTAGTAATCTGGGAAACAGAGGTTTTGTTTTAAGGGAAAGACTTTCAATAGAAGTAAAGTCAGAATTCCCTGTAGATGGTGCACCTCTGTCCAGAATAAAAAGGACCTTGGTCCTCCTTGGGTGACTTTGTAGGTTGCTCTTGGGAGGATTCTGAGCAGCAGGGACCCAAGGGTCACTTGTAAGGATGTGGCACATTGGATAGTCTGCAGGGCGTGCTGCAGTGACTAATCCTCAGGTCTTCAGAACTAGCCCTCGGATAAGATCCTGTTCCTGATGCTTTCTTTTCACCCTCTGCCATGTCTGCAGGCAGGAGATTCCAGTCTTTTTGGAAAGATTAGCTGGGCAGGGGTGGGGAGGGTAGCTGTGTTTTAGAGCTGGCTAATAGAAATATTATGTGAGTCACATACGTGATTTTACAATTTCTAGCAGCCACATTTTTAAAAAAGAAAGAAGAAACAAGTGACCTTACTAAATTAAATATGTAAATGTATTTTATTTCACTCAGCGTATCCCCAGTAGTATCTCTTTAACATGTAACCTGTATAAAATTATCAAATGAGATATTTTTATTCTTTATCTATATGAGTCTTCACAGTCCAGTGTGTCTTTTACATGCACGGCACAGCTCAACTCGGAGCAGCCACAAATCAAGTGCTCAATAGCTACGTGTGCCTAGTGGCCACAGTATTGGACATGGCCGTTTGAGAGTAATTCTGGGATCTAAGATGGGCTTTCTGGGCCTGGGTATTAACACAGATCCGAATACTCAGCTCCTTCAAGCATGTGGGAGGATCTAGGCTCTAGCCCAAGCCTTGTTCTGTCCTATAAGTATCTATTAATTATGTCCATCCACCTGGCTCTCTGGAAGCATCACGGTGTGGGGATGGTTTTTTTTTTTTAATTAACATTTATTCATTATTGAAAGATAGAGACAGAGCATGAGCAGGGGAGGGACAGAGAGAGGGGGAGACACAGAATCCAAAGCAGGCTCCAGGCTCTGAGCTGTCAGCACAGAGCCCGACGCGGGGCTCGAACTCACAAACTGTGAGATCATGACCTGAGCCGAAGTCGGACACCCAACTGAGCCACCCAGGCACCCCGGGATGGGTTGTTAACAAAGAGTGTTGTTAACAGAGGCTGGGTGGTGTGTTTTTGCCCAAAGTCGGAGGTGTGCATTCTAGGACCAGCTTGTTATTCGCTAGCCGTGTGACCTTGGATGAATAATTTTATTTCTCTGCCTTGCTCTTCATTGTCTGCATTGCCTGTGAAGTCCGAGGGTTGCTCTAGAGACGACCCCTGTGGTCCCTCCCAGCATCTTCATCCTCTGATTCGGTTCCAAAAGCGCAACGATTCCGAGTAAAACATTTCTGCATTCAAAGAACTGAGCAGCCAGAGGGGAGAGACAAAAAGAAGATGGGGACAGTTTAGTAGGAACGTGAGAGGTCATCGGGTATAGGTGTAAGTATGCATGTAAGTGTGCAGGAGGTCAGAAGGAGAATTCTCAGTGTCAGTGAAGGCTTGAAGGATGTTTATTGACAGATGTTTTTCATGGGCCAAAGAAAGAATTTCTGCAGCTAATTTCCCCCACCTGCTTTCTGGCTTTCACTGTAAAGGGCACGTTCTCCCAGGATCTCCACGAGGCACCTAAGTCCACCAAAAAGCCCCTTGCATCGCTTTCAGATTGTGATGTGACTCCTGTGTTCCCTGAGCTTGAGAGTGGGGCGGCCCTCCTTTCTGGTCAGTGGACAGATCTGTAACAAAAACCGCCCAGCAGTAGAGAGGAGAGAAGCCCCTTCCTCACATCTCTGTCCTCGGCAGGCTAACATACAAGCTCCCGTGAGGATTAAGAGTTATGATGATTCAAAAAATGTTCATGTGGATTGGTATTTTCTGGGGGAAAGTGAAACTCAGCTGATTAGGATTTAAACAACTAACCTCACCTCCCCTCCCCCCAGTAAAGCTTTCATGATATTGAAACTCATCTGAAATGCATGCTGGGGAACAGATTGCCAGGACTTTCATAACAAGAGAGACACTATCTAAATATTCATAAATGAAGTACCCTGAGATTCCTCCAGCTCACCACATCTGGAATTTCCCTCTTTCTTACTACAGTTGATACAGATTTGTGGCCTTGGTGGGACAGAAAAAGTAACCCGGAGAAATGGGCTATTTCGCATCTTTCTGAACAAAGAATTAAAGTCTTAGAGATTCAGAGCACCAGTTGAGCAGGAGGGTTAGGAAAAAGAATGATCCTTGACAAATTGGACAAAGGCAGGTGAGGCTTCTGAATAAATGATGACCGTGGGGCAAAGGCTAAACTTGCCCTGCCTAACCTCTCCTCACTCCATCCCTGGGCGCTTGTACCACCTTCCTGGTAGCTTTGTTCATTGACTCACTTCCTGGGAGTTGTCCCCTGTGATGGTGACACATGGTGGCTTGTGGCTATCGTGGGTCCCTCGAGGCAGAGCCTGTGTCTTGTATTCGATAGCCCCACCATATAGCCCAGCAGAGTGTCATAGACTCACTGGGCACGTGACAAGTGGTAGTTGAGCAAATGGAGACTTATAAATGACTTAAAATTTAAACAGGTTCTGTACTGGACAGAGTCTTGTGAAAGTGGCATAGTAGCCATGAGTCCTCTTTCTGAAGTTCACAGTCACCAGCTGGAAAATGACACATTGGATCACCTAAGACCCCTGAACTTACTTTGGGTTTCTAGGGATTAGTAGTGGTTGCCAGTGTTCCGTGGGGCTTGACAGACCCTTCGTTCTTTCCAGTCCCTGCTCTAGACCGTTCAGCCCAACAGCACCAAGACAAACCCTTGCCTGACAAAGGTTCAGGCACAGAACCTTATTGGTTCATCGCACTGAGGACACTTGGTAGGAGAACCCGTGCGGCCCTATCACACCAGACAAAAGAAAAGAGAGTGGTTACCAGTTCGGAGGAAGGGGGAATGCAGTGAAATGTAAATGAAGCAGTGTTTTGACAGGTTGCACGCAGGGCTGTTAAGGGGTCAGCATCAGGTGTGGACTGCGAGGTGCACCCAGGTCCTATTTCTTTGGGAACCACCGAGTTAAGATAAGTGTGCAGTGCTGTGTTCAGAACTCTTTACGCGAGGCTCTGCACGTGCGTGGGGGATCGCGGCTGCTTTTCTGTGTCACAGTGACTTTCGTTCCTTCGGTCAAGAGTGGAATGTTTCATTCTGACTGATATGATATAGAAGAAGCAAAGTTTCTGGTTGTCTGTGCTTTGAGAGGACAAGCTTTCTCTGGGAGTAAAAAAGCAGTGGTCTTCAGAGAAGGGGTTGTTAGGACCCTTTCCAGCTGCAGCATGTGCTTGGGAGAGATACTATTTCCTGTTGGCTTTGCAGCTGGCTGTGGGACCGCAGCCTGATGGATGGCTAGGCAGCTTCTTACTTTCCATGTCTGAGCTAGTTTTTTGCTTTCTCACCACATGTTTCAGTAGCAGAAAAAGGGGTCGATTCCCTTATGTTGGTTTTTTCCCGGCCTCACCTGGAAGCTCTTTTATGCTACCTTTCCAAGGAAGGCGTTTTTGCTCACTTGTATCCCCAAAACTCATACTTGGGCGCATCCAGTTTGAAACAAGTTTCCTACTCTGCGTTTTGGTGCCTTGCACACTCGATGTGCCTTAGAGTCCCCGGGCTCGGCGTCTCAGGGTTTCCTCAAGTGCTTCCAACACAGACCTTGCTGTCCCGATTCAGAGTAGGGGTCTCCCTGTGAGGGTGCCCGGCCTGCCCGTGCTGCTGAACACCCAGATTTGGAGTACAGCCCTCTTGGAGGATAAAAGCTAACTCCTTTTGTGTTATCCTTGTGGATCTCCTTTCTCCCAAAGACTCGGAGCTTGTCATCTGAGCAGGAGAAAGTGTCGTTGGAGGGGCCGTGATGTGCGCTGTACTAGGGAACAGAAAGGCTTTGCTCATCAGGTTATTTTCCTTTTTTTAAATCTTCCTTTTACAGCAAGAGATTAAAAAGTGTCATAATTCACAATAGTGAAATAATTTGAAAGTCAAATTCCCAGCAGCATCCAGGACTAGAGGCGGTCATTGTGATCTGGGGTCGCTGTCCCCTTTTTCATGGAGGCCGGCATTGGGCTGGAGTTCACAACATAGTGACGTACGCCTTAGGTTTTGTCTCCCCGTCTGAATTTAAGTGTAGATCAGGGTTTTTCCACCTTGGCACTATGAACGTTTGGACCAGGCCGCCCTTTGTTGTGAGGCCGGTTCTGTGCCCAGTATTGGATGGTTACCATCTCTAGCCTCCATTACCTCCTTACCACCCCTCCCGCTGCAGTGGCCACAAATGTCTCCAGGCAATGCCGTGTCCCCTGGGGACCAAACCGGCCCTATCTGTGAACGGCTGGTGCAGACTGTGGTAAGCTCTACGAGGGCACTGCTGCCTCTCTGCTGCTAGGTACACAGTGGGCACTTAGTTAACATTTACTGACCAAATGACAAGCGTAGTATTCATTCCGGCCCTCCTCACTAGCCCCAGCTCCTCAGACTGACTCAGGACTGGATGTCCCATCTACATCTGTGATCTGGCACGCCCAGCTGTGGCACCACCCCCACACTGGCCCTCCCTCCAGGTCCCCACCATTGTTTCGCTTTTGGCTAGCGTTGAATATTTGCTAATACCCATGGCTGGATCAGCGGATCTCACGGCGCGGTCCCTGGCCCAGCAGCATCGGCATCACCTGGGAACCTGTCAGGGATGCAGATCCCCGGGCCTTGCCCAGCCCTGGAGAATCAGGAACCTCGGGGCTTCTGTTTTCACAAGTCTTCCATCTGGCGCCGATGCCCCCTCGTGCGTGAGAACCACTGATGTAGCTGTTCCTTGAGCTGCCCTATTGATGAGAATCACCAGGGTGCTTGTGGGT
Source organism: Herpailurus yagouaroundi (assembly GCF_014898765.1). Classification (NCBI taxonomy): domain Eukaryota; kingdom Metazoa; phylum Chordata; class Mammalia; order Carnivora; family Felidae; genus Herpailurus; species Herpailurus yagouaroundi. The sequence goes on along the minus strand of NW_024420490.1, from coordinate 5,371,254 downwards.
TGCTCGTTCAACCTCAGACCTGTTGACAGGGACTCCCAGAGAAGGGAATCTGGGAAGGCATAGAAGGAGCAGGTGCCTCACCTGTCACAGGAATGGTTGGGGAAAACTCCCCCCACCCCTGCCAACTCCTACTCCTCTGGTCAAAGTCCTCAAACATTGTACAGAGCCCGGTGCCATTTTACCCCTCTAAGAAGGGAGCCTAAATCCTTCCTTTGGGAAATGATTCCCCATTCATGATGCTCTGGTGTTTTAACCTGAAGACATCAGTCTTACTTTCCCTCACTGTTGCCTCATCAAAAACTCTGTTTACGTGCCTCATTTCCTCTTCTCGGTTATAACCTCCTTGAGAACCAGGTACCAGTCTCACTTAACTTAGTCTCTTTCCCCTCAGAATGTAACAGAAGTCCATACCCTTATTGCATTTCCAAAATACAAAAAGCTAGAAAACTAAAAGGTTTTATTACTTTGGGGTGATATAAACCTTGTCCTGGACAAATAGGCATTTATGTATAGTCTTTATCCTACTTGGGGTGACAAATCATGCATTTGCTGCAGAATTTTAATGTATTTGATGGTTGGGTGCAGCCCCAGGCCCCAGCTGAGGATGTTATCTGTTGTGTGGTATGTGTAATAAATTTCTTTCCAAAAATCTGAAAAATTCCGTACTTGGGGCTTTTGGGTAAGTGATTATGAACCAGTAGTGCATCAGATATTTGTCACTTTAATGAAAGAACCTTAGATTTTGATGTTGGTGAAAGTAGACAACCCTGGGCTCGATACTTTTGTTCTGGAATCCCAAAGGACAACAGTTATAAGGGTTACCTGGTACTTTCCACCGCTGTTGGAAGTTCTAGAAGGCTTTCTACCAGACTCTGTGACACATGGGGTTTTAATCTACGTGACCTAAAATGGAGTCCAGACAATCATCCTGGATTTAATGTTATTTCCTTGGTGTGTGTGTGTGTGTGTTATGTACTGCTTGCTGATATGTTTATTCTGTTTGTTCTGCTTTGATTTTTTTTTTAAGCTGAGGGCATTTTTTAAGCTGGTTTGTTTTTTATATGAGTAGATTATAAAATCATCTGAAGGGAGTCATGGGCTGTGTGCATGTGAGTTCAATTTCTTAAACAGTCTGTTTTTAATCTTATATAAACTTCTAGAAGTTTAGAGATTGAAATAATGTGGGTTTTTTTGGTGAGGGAGATGTGAATCATGACTGGACTTCTTGGGGAGTTTTAATAGAACAAGTTCCTTAATGGGGCGCCTGGGTGGCGCAGTCGGTTAAGCGTCCGACTTCAGCCAGGTCACGATCTCGCGGTCCGTGAGTTCGAGCCCCGTGTCGGGCTCTGGGCTGATGGCTCGGAGCCTGGAGCCTGTTTCCGATTCTGTGTCTCCCTCTCTCTCTGCCCCTCCCCCGTTCATGCTCTGTCTCTCTCTGTCCCAAAAATAAAAAAAAAATTAAAAAAAAAAACGTTGAAAAAAGAACAAGTTCCTTAAAATTGGAATTCCAGTCAATAATTACTGTAAGGGATCTTGATTTGGTGTCAGGGTCCTCGAACCTTTTGTACGCGACATTTTCTCTGCACCTTTGAATGTGTCTTTTTTTCCTACTTTTGGAAAGAGGAAATCACTGTTTTTGTTTTTGTTTTTTTTTAATCAGATTCTTCAAGGACTCTAAGACAGAAAGGCTTAAGGGGTACCTGTCTGGCTCATTCAGAAGAGCATGCAACTCTTGCTTTCAGGGTTGTGAGATTGGGCCCCACATTGGGTGCAGAGATTACTTAAAAATAAATACATAATCATTTTAAAAAAGACAGAAAGCTAAAGAATTGACTTAGGACTTCAGTCTTAGGCTAATTCATTAGCTTTTAAAAAATCTTTCCAAAAAATAGAGACAAATTCATCTCAATCACTGGATAAGTTGTGCCTTTATTTTTTTTATGTGCATGTGTGCATTCATTTCTACTTGATCTTGGACTAATTAAATCCATCTAATTGATGAATAGATGGAAAATGCCTGCCCCCCAAATTAATTTCATTCCCTTCCTCTTCATCTCTGTCTGCTACTCATTTCAAATCTGTAATCTTCCCACGTCCAAAAAGGATTTGGAATTATATTTTTCTTTCAAGATATATCAAATGCCTCCTCCTTTGTAAACTCCCTCCTGAACATAATCATGCCTTCCTCTGCATCACCCCAGCCGTATCCCGTCAGAGTGAGTCTACGCTTATTCACACATTTGTGAATTTGTCATCCTTTACCCTTGCCTTTCCCCAGGCATCAATTTGTCACTTCCTTGCGAGGGTGGGATGGCTGATTGGACTGACTTGCATGTCACAGGCCCAAGAACTGACAATGTCTCTTTCCTGGTGGTGCCTCAATAAGTGTTTAAATTAAAGTAGAGAACGTCTTCATTCCATATGATGTAAAATTAAAATCATAGTCTCAGTTAATCCATTCTTTTTGCTTATACATTTATTTATATCTTAAAACCATTGGTATATCCAAACTAGCAGCATGTTTTTATTTTCCAGTACTGCTGAATTAGGGCCCAAATGCCTCAGTAGTAAAAACAAATTCTTCTTTTCAAATATATCATAATAACTTAAAATGTGAGGCTGTGGTTGCCTTGTTTGATCAGGGATCTTCAGAGCTACAGTGCCTGTGACGAGAGCCGTGATGTGTCAGAGCGGGCTAGAACTCAGGCCCGGTCCAGTGTGATTTTTTGGAGCCTCCAGAGCTTTACTGAGATTATTTTGGGGACCTGGGTGGAAGATGGGCGAACCCCACTCTCTAATTTAACCAGAGAAACCTTGGTTTTAGTTGTTGTATATTGCAATTTTAGAATAAGTTGAAATTTGCTTAGAGTGTTCGGCTGAAGTTAACCAGATCCTCCTCCCGTCCCTCCTCGGCCAGCCTCTCCGTTTACATCTAAGGACACTGATGTCCAGAGCTATTGCACGGTTGCCTCAGATTTTGTGCTGAGGACAGCCCAGCCGAGATTGAACCTAGTCTTGACTGTCCTGACTCCTGGCCCATAACCCTCACCTCCTGTTTAACTGTCTCTCAAAATTTCCTCCACTTTGTAGGTATCACTAGGGGTCAAGCAGCATTGAGTGGGAGCTGTGTCTGGTTGTAGGGATACAAAAAAGGGCAAGTGTGATGTTGAAACCTGCTTCATAGTCAGTGGTAGTTGACAGTAGCTACTGGCACCTGTATCTCCTACTTTTATCTAAATTGGTGCTTTCCAAATAATTCTATATCCAGTGCCTCACCACAAAACAGTATACTTGGTGGAAATGTTTTAAAGCTAGGTTATGTCGGAGCTCCTGGGTGGCTCAGTTGGTTGAGTGTCCAGCTTCAGCTCAGGTCATGATCTCACGGTTTGTGAGTTCGAGTCCCACATTGAGCTTACTGCTGTCAGTCTGCCAGCGCAAGGCCCACTTCGGATCCTCTGTCCCCTTCTCTCTCTGCCCTTCCCCCTCTTTGTGCTCGCCCTCGCTCTGTCTCTCTCTCTGTCTCTCAAAATAAATAAAACATTAAAAAATAAAACTGGGTTATGTTGATTGTCGTACAACTATATACATTTATTAAAACCATTCAAACCATACAATTAAAATGGGTGAATTCTATGGCATAAAAATTATATGTCATTAAAGATGTTAAAAAAAGAAAGGCAGGGGGATACCTGCCCTCCTTAAATATTAGGGAAACTGGGCGGAAAACAAAATGGCTCCATGAAACATTTTAAAGGCATGCTAGTACTTTCTTATAAATATTTCTTCCTCATGTTGGTTATAAGTCAATTCCACAGCCATTTATTGACCCCCTCCTATGGGCCAGGTCCTGAGGTAGATGAAGGGAAGAGATTGGGGGGTAGAAAGTAACACAGAGGCATAGGAAGAGGCAGATGATAGCCAAGTGTTTCAGAGGAGGTAACTGGAAGTGTCCTCTTTCTTCCACCAAGTTCCTTCATATCAGGGTGCCTTCTGCTTTGAGTGATAAATACCTATGCAGCCACAAAGTAGTGGTAACCAACAGAGTTTTATGGAGTCTGGTAATGAGCTATCCAGACAGGCCCCCTGAAGTTGGCTAATTCGACAGACATCTCAACAGTGTCAAGACTCACACCCCCCTCCTCTGTGATTTTCTTGGCTTTCCTCTCATGGTTGAAATATGACTGCAATAGTGCCAAACGTTGTGCTGTCTTCCAACAAGGCTGTCAGTGTTAAAAGCCAAAAGGCAGAGGCAACTATTTTCCTCTCCACTCTTTTTTTTTTTTTTTTTTTTAATCAGGGAGCAAAATCTAACAGCCTCCCACCTCCCAGTAGAACTCCTCTAGCATCTCATTGGCTAGAAGTAGATCACATGCTCATCCCTAAACGAATCACTGACAAAGGGGAACGAGAGCAACATTTGCCTAGACGTAGCTTACTCATCCCTAAGGCTGTGGGTGGTTCCCCATTTCCTAATGTAATACCTGAAGGCAGCAAGATTATATGAACTGGGAAGGGGATGGGGAATGGGAACTGTGAACCAATGTCTACCACACAGTTAATTAACTTTTTTTTGATGGAAAAGAATAGAAACAATGCTTGTTCTTTTTTCTTTGTTGACCATGAGTGTCTTATCTTTTTTGTAAAATATTTCCATGATTTCGATCTAATGAATTATTCTTCAAGCTGGGACTCTGCAGGCAGTTCTAAAGTAGTGCTGTATTTGTTTCAGTGTTGTAAGTTTTGAGGTTGGATAGTCATATTTCACTAGCACAGTCAGTAGGAAAATTGGCAAAGAGCTATCATTATCCAATTTAAAGATGCTTAACTTTTTCCCTCTTTTTAGAATATTTGGCCAATGCAGAATTTGGGAGGTTTGCTATTACTAATTAAAGAAAGATGGAATGTTGGTAACTATGTGGACCTAGGAATCTTTAGGCAGAGTAGTATTGATGGGATCTAGAACGAGTGCCCCTCAGCACGGCTTAATGAACAAGACACATCGGGGGCCCAGAGTAACGAAGACAGATGGTTTCCAATGCTAGAACAGGGGATGTAACTGATATATTCTGTCCATTGGACAGAAAGCAAAAACATTTGCACAGAAAGTGAGTCCCTCTCTCCCTCTTTCCCTCCCTCCCTCCCTCCCTCTCTCTGCTCTGTTCTCCTGTCATGTCAGAAACAACCCCAGACCACGGTGTGTCCGTATTACAGATTTTTTCTTGCCTTTATTTCATACATCACTCTCTTTGATTGATATGACATTAACCATAATAAAAGCCCCACATTTCAGTCATATAAATCGTACTAGGGACAATATAATTGATATTTGTGTATATAGCTTTAGGTTATGATCTGTCTGCACGAACTGGCCTGATCCTTAGAAAATATCTAAGGTCATTCAAAGCCATTAGGATTGTTGACTTTGCTGCAGAATAATAAATGCCTGTCCCAGTAGATAGTAATTCTCTTGAATTTTTCTTTCTACCTTCTGTCCTAAGTCATTGAACCCAGCTTTCCAAGTCTTAATTTCCTGGCTACCTGACAAATGTTTTTGCTCTCTTCTAAGCTGGTGCTTTTGTGTAAATAGAGATAATTTAACATCAGATAGACTTTCTCTTTTTCTAAGTTTATTTATTTATTTATGTGATCTGTGCATCCACTGTGGGGCTCGAATCAAGAGCCACACACTCTTCTGACTGAGCCAGCCAGATGCCCCTAACATCGGATGGACTTTCAAAAGTATATAATTGAGGACATATTTGAACTGATTTTTGGTGGCCTTAGTGTTTTTCTCTCTTTTGTGAGGGCTGGTACATATCCTTGCTGATGAACAGCCACACCTAAATAGGCAGGTTCCCACAGAGACTCCATGGGACATATTTGAACAAGTTTGCCCCCCCCCCATCACCGACATACACATACCTATAAGGAACATTTAGTCGGTATTTGTTAGCTATTTGTGATTGACACCTATTCACGTACAAATATATTTCTCTGGGGATATATCATAATGCAGTCTTTTTTATTGTTTGGAGTACTGTGTCTGCTTCGTAACATACACAGATACCCTGTTTCCGACTTAGTGATGTGTGGACACAGGCTCTTAGGGCGGAATTTAAGCTTTTTGTCTTTTAGATTACGTCTGCTTATGCATGCACCCAAAGAGTATATAAAATGGTATATAAACTAAAGAGTATATAAAATAGATACCTGAGAACGAAGAAACTTCTGCTTTTCTGCCTGAGAGACACAAAACAGTCAGTGCCTTTTTGTGACATCACATGATTTGTGAGGGGGGCAAATGAAGAGAATAAATAATCGTGAGCCCCAAATGAGCAATCTTAGGCAGTTTCCTGAGGGTGACCCTTTCTTTATGCAGTGGTTACATCCTGTCTGTTAAGTGTGCTTTTCTCTGAAGTTACTGTGAGAGAGGGCATCTTTTCCTGGACCAGCTCATTAGATAAAGCATTTTAAAGATTGTGTTTTTTTTCTTCTTACAGCCAAGGATTACTGCAAAGTAATATTTCCATATGAGGCCCAGAATGACGATGAATTGACAATCAAAGAAGGAGATATAGTCACTCTCATCAATAAGGTAAACAAAGGTTCCCTCCTGCCTTTCAAACTGTGAACCGCTTTGAGGTGTTGACTGGACGGTACAAGATGTTGGTTTAGCCCTTGAAACACTTGATTTTCCTTTTGTCCTCTCCTGAGGGAGAATCTTGCCTTTTTCCTCTTGATCAGGCTACGCCCAATATATCCAGGTGAATGAATGAACTTGAAAATCCAATAGATTCTGTTTGTCTTGGAGCCAGCTGCAGTTTTGCATGGCCCTGCAGAAAACTCCATCCCCAGAAGGCCTAACCCAGAAGGCGGCCTGCTTGGCTGGAGAGCCCGCCCTCCGCAGCAGCCCCAGCTGCAAAGCTGTGTCATGCCTCTCAGGCAGAAAACGCTTAGAGAATGTTTGCTGTTCACATCAAAGACAGGTAGCATGCCTGAGAGAATTTTGCTTGTCTTGTTTGGGCTAAGAAGGTTGTATGATTTCATTACCATTACAGGCAGAGCCCTGTAAACATACAGAGACCTGTAAAATCTGTGTGAATTGATGCAGCTTAACAGGGCCTGAACCGTGTACTATTTATGCTCTCATGCAATGGTACTCACCCAGTAGGTTGTTGAAAGATGTATTATTTAAATGATTCCTAGAATATACAGCCTTTTGTCTGAGATAATAGGGTTCTCATGATGGTTGAGTGCAGCGAAAAGCTGAGCCATGTTTCAGATGTGTTGGGTGCTTCATTCTTGGTTCCGGGTGAGCGGCAGGGAATGTGTGGTGCTGTTGGTACAAGCATGACTTGGGGGTCCTAATGGCTGCCTGCGCTCATGCAGGGCTAGAATGCTATTGGCAGGGTGCAGAGTGCAGGGAAAGGTGAGAGAGAGCAGGGGTTAGGGTGGGGGAGCTAGGCCCTGGGTCTTGCTCCTGTGGCCGTTACTGAGAGGGAGGGGCTCGCAGTGTCGCCGGCCCACCCCCCGCCGCCCCCATGTGTGTCCATAAAGTGATGGGTACGATTTACCTTTTATCGTCCAGGACGGTTACCTTTAAGAAATGGCTGTAGAAGTTGTGTGTTTTAAGAGCCGGAACCAAAGATACCAGGGCACTAATGACCCCAGAGGCTAAGCAGCTCACCAAAGATCAAAGTATTGTAGGGAGAGAGCTGGCCTCTTCCATACGACAGTGGAATGGAAGACACTGCTAAGACTGCTTTTCTGGAATAGTAGACGATCCCCAGCTCTACTGATGGGCCAGGAATGTGCTCATTGCTTTATCTGTAAACTGTTCTCCCTGCATTTGTTTTAGCGTGTCTCTCTCTGTAAGTGTTTTGCATGGCAGGAGGGTAAAACACTGCCCTTCTTGCTCTTTCTGCCAAGGAGGCGGAAGCGGTTCTCTTTCCTTACCACCCTTCCCCTCGTCCTTAAGTGGTGCCTCCTTCGGCCTGTGTCTGCATGGTGCGTTTCCTATTTTGAACAATACCCTTAATCAAATACTTGGAATGAAGAAGTTGTTAAATGGGCGTAAAGCACAATACAGATACTTCGCTAATTAGCACAGATCCTTGGTTTTCATCCTACAGGGAAAGGGATAGATTACTTTCCCCTGTGACTATAAAGCAAACGGAGAGTCAAATAACCCATTCTTTGCAAAGCAGGGGTGCATGTTACTGTTTTTTTCTTTTTCTTTGGAGGGGGAAGCCTCTTTTTAACTGAGAACCAGATGTATCAATAATATTTAATAAGGTTTGGAGAAAAGGAAAAAACTACCATGGATGGTCTCTTATCTGAATACATCTGTTTCTACCTCAATATATTATATTCCCGTCCTTGTCATTTGATTACATATGATGAGAACACATTCATCTTGATGGTTTTGTTCCTACCAGCTCGAGATCCAGTGTGATAAGAAGAATTGAATTTTTCTAAAGAGCTTAGTCAGAGAGGGACCCTCTCCTGGTTCCGTCCTCCATCCGCACGGCAGGGAGAAGGGCATGGGCGGATGTGGAAGGCTGCTGTCGGGAGTGTCCGGGAGCTGTACCGCACTTTCTCACTTTCCTATCCTCATGCCTGTAGAAGCAGTTTAGAGACTGAAGCAGCTTATAGATGCTTGTAAAACGTGACCTTGTTATCCTTGCCATACACTCGGTCCCTTGACCTGGCTTATACCCTGCTCCTGCTCCTCAGGCCCAGGGTGCTGTGTCATTCTGATACTTCCTCCCCCTCGCTCGGCCCTGCCCCCACTCTCGAGCCCAGCAGCACCGGAGCCCGGAGATTCTGCCTTCCTGTGTTCCTGCCACTTCCTGTCCGTGGGGCAGCCAGGCCTATGCTGGAGTCTACACCTCTCCGGGCCGGCTGAGCAGAGAGCCTCATCTCCTCCCTCTCCCAGCACCCTCCACAGCACCTGCTCTGGAGGAGAACCCTGGGGTGGCCACCCCAGGCCCCTCTATTTATCATCCTGTAATGGTGCTTTGCTCATGTGACCCCTTTGCTCCAATGAAAGTCTTTAGCAACTTTCTTCGCCTTCGTTGTCAAATCCAGCTTGATTCTCCTTGCACTCATTTGCCCAGGCGCTCTGGTCTTAATCTGGCTTTTTGGCCTTGGGCCACATCACCGTTCTACAACAAGCTCTCCTGAGATGGCCCTGCCTTACTCATGTACCCTCCCTAACCTGACCCAGACCATGTTCCTGCCCCCCGGGATGCCCTCTGCCTACCCACTTAGCTGCTTTTTCAATAGCTAATAATATAACCAGTCTTAACTCATGCTGTGTCATGTACCTACCTGGGCCCATTTTTCACTTGTAACTTAAAAATGTCCCCTGTGTATTATCAATTTTGTTTTTATTATTTTTTCAAATTACTTTTTTTAATGTCTACTTATTTATTTTTGAGAGAGAGGGAGAGAGAGAAAAAGAGGGAGGGAAGCAGGGAGGGGGCACAAGCAGCAGAGGGGCAGAGAGAGAGGGAGACATAGATTCTGAAGCAGGCGCCAGGCTCCAAGCTGTCAGCACAGAGCCCGATGTGGGGCTCGAACCCAAACCGTGAGATCATTTATGACCTGAGCCGAAGTCGGACACTTAACCGACTGAACCACCCAGGTGCCCCCTGCTTTTATTATTGTTTTTTATGGTCCGCGAAATCAGGTCTCTTGATACCCTGTCCTTGTGCAGATTTTGACTTTTATTCCCATGAAGTATCTGCCAGCCTTGACCTAGCGTTCCAGTTGTTTGGAAGTATGTTAAAATGACAAGTGCCATGTAGATTACCAGCTCTGAGAAACCAGGGTTTGAATTCCAGCAATGCCATTCACGGCTGTATGTCTTTGGGCGTGTCACTTAATCCCTCTGAGCCTCAGTTTCCTCAGCCAGAAAGCGGACCTCACAGGGCTGCCGCGAGGATTTGCTAAGGTGCTGTGTATACATGATTTGTTGCTTCACCTTTGGTTGCTCTTTCTCTGACCTCGGACGTGGGGAAGAAGGGCTCTCGTGATTGGGCCCAGTTTGCTGCTGGAAGAGGAGCACCTTGATATGAGGTGGGTAGCAGTGGTGGAAAATCTGCCCGAAAATAGCTCAGAATTCACAATGGGTGAGATTTCAGCAAGAATTTTGAGAAAAAAATACGTCCTAAGTATTTTGCTTGCTGAAAAGTGGGGAAAATGGATTCCGTGTCTGTCAAACCCTGCTGACATTACAGAAAACTCTTAATTTTCCTCTGAGTTAAAGGATCACCTAGAAATTTGTTTAGATGAGTATGTGCCATGGACATTATAAAGAGAAGAGCTTCACTATGATTTGTTTAATGTGTATTTTGATATGCTTCCTTATTGTATGTATGAGTTGAGAGGAAAGACCTGAATTGCTGTTCTCTAAATTCAACTGCTTTTGCTGTTAGAGGTTCTCAGTGTACCCCAAATGCCACCGGTGTTTTTCTTTGAGAGTCGGCTAAGGTGGTTTCCTTTTGCCCTGCTTTTCTGTGCTGTGGCAGGAGTCACAGGGCGGGCGTTGCCCTCATTTTTAGCCCTCGATTGTCATTTTGTGTAGCTTTCTAGAAAATGAGTCAGACACCCTTAGTGGGTGCCTGTGAGCCCTCCATGATTCCTGAAATAATATGCAAAGACCTGAACTATTTGTGTGTGTCCCTGGAAACTAGGATGAAATGTGGCAACCCAAATGGTTTGTTTTTTAGTTTATTTATAAAGAATTCTTACGGATTTAGGAACATTTCCACTTGCACAGAACACACCTGTGTTTAGCTTTTATTTCCAGTCACTCAAAAATAGCTCCTTCATCTGTGTTCCTGCCGCCCCCATCCCTGCCTTCGTGATTTGTGCTCAGAGCATGGTTGAAAGGGTTCAGAAGCCTCTGGGTCTGGTTTCCAACCAGGGAGCTCCTTGGAGAAAGGCTGACAGCAGCCTGGTACAGGCGAGGCCAGGCTTCAGCAGTGATGGTGGCCGCCATCAAGATGGCGCTCCTCGCCCTGGCCGCTGTCACATGGGGGAGAGGGAGCCCGATTGTGGAGAGGGCCGATGTTCCTGCCCTTGGCCTTCCTTGCCCACTGTCTCCTGGCCTCAGCCCCCCTAACTTGGAAGGAAGGGCTTCCCATGTGACCCCTTTGTAAATAAGGAACTCTATGTATTTCTTATTAAAAAGCTCCCCTGAGTGACCATGTCTTTGACCCCCTAATAAAGCAGACACAACCGCCTCCCCACCACCGCCGTTTCTTCATAGGCATAAGCCTATTTGATAACGTGAAGGTGAACATTAAGGAAGATAATATTACTGATAAAAATCATGTGGCAATGGAGATGGAGGGAAGGGGAGAAGCAATGTAAACCAGTATTGACATACGGGAAAAGAAACTGATAGATGCACCCTAAAGAAAGAGAGAAGCCAAAAGATTAGATAAAGGTAGAAATATACAGTAGCTACTACAGAAAAAATACAGGGGGAGTTTCACCTTCTCCTCAGAGTATGTCAGACCAGGGACCCTTCAATATTTGGAACTTGACCTGCTGTGAAGGCGGAGTTAGGACTGAATACTAACTAACCCGGCCTCCTTCATCTCTACCTTCCTCCTTTCTAGACAGCTCTTGAACACCTAACTTAATAACAGGCCAATTTACACGCGCCAGCATGGTTTCCCAGTGTAGGATGCTTCCGGGTGGCTGGCACCAAGAGCCCAGGGCCCCTCGTCGCCATTCCTTTCCCTCATGGCAGTCCTGGAAGTTAGGTGGGACCGCGGGTGTCCTGTGCACGTTGCAAAGGAGGAACCGAGGCCCAGAGCATGGAGGTGGCCCTCCCAAGGGTCCCCATGTGGCAGAGCCAGGGCACGGTTGTGCTGCCTGAGCTGTCCGTGGGGCTGTCGGACGCTTGTGGAAGGCGGGGTTGTCACTTCCAGTGGTGACCTGTCTTTTCACCGAGTCACACTCTGTTTCTGGCTATCTAGGGCAAGTGCCTATCAAATTTTCTTTCTAACTTAATGAAATCGTCATTATTTAATCAGGAAAGTGATATTACCATGCCATTGCCCCACCCACTTGCATTTTGGTGCCCATGTTTGTGATCGCTTAGGTTCAGAACCATCCATGCCTTTATGATTCCATTGTCACCTCTCCGGAAATGAAAGATAATCAGTGCAGAGGAAATGATGACCTCGGCTCAGGGCTAATGTTGTTCTTTTTGTGCCTGAAGCCCTCTTCTTCCCCATCCTCCTTCTGCTTTCTGCCCACGTCCAGCATATTTTACCTTCCTCTTTTCTTCTGGGCCTGGGTACTACTAGTTTTCTGCTTGCTTTTAGTATGAAAAAAGAGAGAGAGAAAGAGTGAGAGAGAGAGGGAGAGGGGGAGAGAGAGAGACAGAGAAAGGGAAAGACAGGAGTCTTGAGCTTCTTAAGTCATTCTGTGATTATAAGTTCTTTTGTTCTAGTGTGCATTTTCCCTTCCTGCTTCCTCTGATTAATTCATTAATTGAAACATTTATTCACGAGAAGAATGTTTTCACACTTCCTTGCTTCCGGCCCCACAGGAAGTAAGGATGTTTCCTCAAAGAGAAGTGGCTGTAGGAATCTCAAGAAGGGTTCTCAGCTTGGCTTAAGAAAGTCCATCAGCTAAATAGATTGCTGGCCTTGACCCTTTCTCTCTGCACTGCCGAAGCTTTTAGCAGAGCTAAATGCTAGGATTAAATGTGGTTTAAAGGGTGAGGAGTAAATTAGCACGTGTCACCCTGAAAATGATGACACGCTGACAGACCCATTAGAAGGACATGCTTTATGAGTGAATGAAGAAGTTAAGCACAGGTCTGGGACCATCTGGGTTTACACACATTTGAAGAATGTCAGTGTTCAGCAAATAAGTCATTTATGTCATGGGATGTGTTTTGTTGTTGCTGTTGTTTTTGTTTTTTTGTTTTTGTTTCGTTTTGTTTTTTTGGGTTTTTTTTTTTTGTTTTTTTTTTTTTTTTTTTGCAGTATGGCCTGTCTTGTTAGACTGCATATGTCCTTACTAGCAACAGAAGTCACAATATATCGCCTCCTCAGACCATTAGAAATCCCAAGGAATACATTCGGTTGACTGCGGTTTTGCTTCCTCTGTAATGTAACCAGGACATGGGGACCGTTGAGAAGAATCCTGATACCATAAGTGCGTTTGATCAAAACTCTTCCTCCCTGAGCTTGTTTATTATCATAAACACAGCGTTAAATTAGATGAGACTGGCGAACATAGGACTTGAGATGGTAGAAAATCTCTCTTTAGTTTACCAGTAGATAGTCAACACAGTAATAACACCCCAAAATTTTGCTGGCCATGATTGCAGATTTTCCATAGATGAGTTCTTCGCAGTTGATGAGAATCTCCAGCCGTGTATGCGTCCACAAGTTATGTGAAACTGTTGAAAGGGACCCTAGTGTTCATTCGGCATCATGATCATCTCTGTCCAGAGAGCTGTGCTTCAGTGGCAGGGCCTTAGTAATCTGTGCAACACCATCTTGGGATACTTTTCTCCTATAACACCCAGAAAAACCTGCAGGTGTCTTAAGGAATTAGAGAAACTCTTTCTATTTCTAACCTTTCTGTTGGCATTACCCTGACAAGGCTTTTGTGAGAATCAGAGGAGATGTGGCTGAAAAGGCTTTAGAAATCTAAAAGTTGAATTATAGTTACGGCTCTGATAAGTTATTATGGGAAGAAGAAAAAAAATTCCCAGTGACTGGAAGTTTCCTTCATATATTGAACTGTCCTGAAATTTAGTTCAGTACTTTCCCTGAAATTCCCCTTTATTATTTCTTTTTTGACTTTTCTTAGGATAAAAGTAATTTATTCTAGTTGTATAGCCTCTGTCTTATTAAAGTATCTCAAAGATCTTTGCATTCACATTTGCATTTTATTAAAATAGGCTTTTCTGAGATGGAAAGTGGCATGGGATGCACTTTTAAATAATACTTTAAAATCATGTAAATACTTTCTCTTGAGGAAAAATGAGAAAAAAACAGATAAATAGATAAATACAAAGAAAAGTCAAAATCACCTGTGACCTCACCACCTTCGGATACCTCTCAGTATTTGAGCGATGTCCTTCCAGATGTTCTACACAGAGACATGCACACGTTATAGTTCAAAATAAAAATAAGATTGTATCATACACACTATTTTGTAAGCCTCTTTTTAAAAAATATATCATGCCTGTCTTTGGCAGCATGGCTGAATGGTTCCTTAGCATCCTAATATATGAAGTGCCACAGTTCTCTTTTATATTTAGCTTGTTTCTGGGTTTTCCTTATTTTAGACCGTGTTGCGTGCAGTCATCGCTCTGTAAATTCTTGTGCACGTAATTAGTGCTGCCACTTTCTACTACTTGTGTAACCTTGGGAAGGTTGTGCGATCTGTGTGCCTCAGTTTTCACATCTGTGAAATGGGGGTGATGACAGTACCCACCTCCTGGTGTCGCAAAGATGAACTGAGTTCAAGTAGGTAAAGCACTTAGAATGCCTCACTTAGAGGAAGTGATCTATCAGTGTTAACTGTTGTTATTATTTCCTGATGATAACTCGCTAAATGTAATGCTGCCTCAGTTCCTTTTAAAGCTATTTAAGTGATGTTATGAAAGATTGTGCCAATTAGTCTCCCCACAGGAGTGTGTGAGAATATGTTTTCCTATCCTTGTCATCCCTGGATATTATCATTCTTTTTAATCTCTGCTAATCTGATCGGAGTGTGCATTTTTTAAAATGATTACTCAAGTTGAAAATTTTATGTGTCATTTTCGAATTGATTTTTATAAAAACACCTTACACACATGACATTAACCTGTCATCTTTCACATTTACAAGTGTTTTTTTCTTCGTTTATGACTCCTGGGGCTATTTAAGAAAAACATCATTAAAAATAAATATCTTTTGGGGCGCCTGGGTGGCGCAGTCGGTTAAGCATCCGACTTCAGCCAGGTCACGATCTCGCGGTCCGTGAGTTCGAGCCCCGCGTCGGACTCTGGGCGGATGGCTCAGAGCCTGGACCCTGTTTCCGATTCTGTGTCTCCCTCTCTCTCTGCCCCTCCCCCGCTCATGCTCTGTCTCTCTCTGTCCCAAAAATAAATAAAAACGTTGAAAAAAAAATTTAAAAATAAATATCTTTTGGACTTAAATTTTTTCCACTTTATGGTTAACTATATAGTGCAGTACAATTCATCCTTTTAAGAACAATTTTACTTAAGGCCTTTATATTTTTGTCCTAGTTGGAAAGAGTAGCTGGCTATTAAATGCCTTCCTTTTCTGCCTTCCTCAGGGCTTTCAGAGGTTCTATTTAAAGCTTCTCTCCTTACAAGCATTTTTTTTTACAGTGGCATTCAGAGAGGCCCTGAGGTTCTGCATGGATATATATATATATATATATAGATCCTCATATTCTAGATCAGAGCTTGGCCAACTTTTTCTGTAAAGGGCCAGAGAGTAAATATTTTAGGCTTTATGGTCTCTGTCGCAACTATGCAAAAGCGGTCAGAGAACTAAATGAATGGGCGTGGCTGAGTTCCAATAAAACTTTATTTTTGGACACGCAGATTTGAATTTTGTGTAATTTTCACATTCCTTGAAATGTTCTTCTTTTGGTTTTTTTAAACCATTTAAAAATGTTTCGACTGTTCTTAGTGGAATGAACAGAAATAGGTAGCAGGCCAGATTTGGCCCTGGGCTATAGTTTGCTGCCCCCTGAGATAGAATGTCTAGAAACAGACCCCCAAAATACAGCCAATTAATTTTCAGCAAAGGAGCAAGGAAACTTTGAGAAAGAAAGGATGATCTTTTTCAGAAATGGTATTGGCACAATTGGTAATCCATAAGCAAAACAAAACCAAAAATACCCTGACCTAGACCTAATACATACATTAACTCAAAATGGACCGTAGATCTACATGTAAAACAAAAAGCAGAAAATGTTGTTTATGAAAACGTAGGAGAAAGAGTTGTTAGACACGACACCAAAAGCACAGCCCGTGAAAGAAAACACTGCCAAATTGGACTTTGGCAAAATTAAAAACCTTGGCTCTGCAAAGATACCCTTAAGAGAATGTTGGTTGGTCTTTTGTTCTTACAAGACCATCGGAGCCCCAATATTTAGTAAATAACTTCCTGATAAGTGATTGCATGAATTTCAAGGACCTTGGTTTTGTTCTCGGTCTTCCCGAGAATATCCTTTGTAACACAAGACCATAAATCTCCCGTATCGGAGCTTTTCCCCCAAGGTGGCAAACAGATGTAGCCCCACTCTACCTAGCAGGCAGGCCTGGACTCAGCTGAGCAGCCTGAGGGCCTGGATTCGACTGGGAATTGTGTTTTTCACTCCCTGCCCAAGGTCTGTAAGCTAAATTTGCTGCGTGTAGAGAAAAACATCACCAAACGAATTTTTATGCCAAGGAATAAGTTTTCCTAATAGAAAAACTGAAATGTAGATTTGTCTGGTGAAGAATAGAAATAGAAGGTAGGAATTTATGAATTTACCAATAGCTGCTGCAGCTGGCTTGGCCGATCTTGACGTTCATAATGATCATGGCTCTGTCTTTCACCTCATATTCCTTCCTGGTCCTTATCTGTAAAATGAAGGCACTCCCCAACCCTCATCCCTAACAGCTTTCTTTGTTTCTCTTGGAGGTGGTGCAGGAGCTCAGAAAATCTCTTAAAGCATAATGAAAGATGCTTTATAAATGCCACTCTTTGTCAAAGAAGCAAAATGATTTTTATTATATCTGCTCCCCTTCTAATGGAAGAAAGGCATGTGTTGGGATGCAGAATATACGGTTTTCTAAACACAAATGCACATGAGAGCTCAGCTGTAGGATGCACATCCTTGAGAGGTAAACGTATTCTTAGCCACGTGCTTCGGATGAACCGAAGGTCCCATTAGAAACCGTTTTCACAATTGAGCCTTAAGTGGTCATCTCAATGTAAATGACTTAACAAGTAGAAAAGGGGAAATTTCTATGAAAAAAATACTGATGTATAACTTTGCATACTTGATTATGTTTAAATGGACCAAAGAAATGTAAAAGTGCTTCCTTAATGACTTGTGTTTTGTGTGTAATTGTTCATGTGCCTTCATATGTTAATGGTTCCTATGGCGCATAAAGCCCGATCATGAGTACACAGGAAAGGTCCTCTCTTGCACATATCTCCTTTTCACATGATGACTGTTTTTTTAAATAGATTTATGGGGGTAGAGGGTCTTTCACTCTGATATTAGAAAAAAGACTAAAAGCCTAAATATTTCCTGAAACTTGAGATTATATAACCTAAAAATAAAATAATGAAATCAGTAAGCTATTCCTGTGTATTTGTTGTGGGCAAGCTATACGGCCGTACCCCAGGGCTCCAGGACTTGCGCAGTATGAATGGTGATCCTGGAGCTGGACTGTTAGGGAATTATCTGTTGGGTGCTGTTCTCTGAAGAGGCTCCAGATAGAAGCATCTTTTTCTAAACGGGAAACAGGCTGTGAGTTACCAGGCCTGTGGGGCTTCTGCTCTGGCTCGTCTCCTATTAAAATCCCTTCGGGCTTTCCTCCTGCCTGCCTGCCTGCCTGCCTCTCATAATGTCTGTGGAAGTTCTGTTCTCTTTCTGGGGACTGAGATTTGATTTCAGCTTTTTGCGCAGTTCTTGCTGACATCCAGATTCAAGGGTTACTCCTGTAGCATTTCCTAACCCATGTGCTGTGAGTGGGTTATAGGAGTATTGGGTAGTGATCCCCTCAGCTCTCCAGGTGGATGGAAAGGGCCTTAGGTAGCCGGGAACCCCTTCTGGGTTGTTGGCCTTTAACATTTGGCCTCCAGCAGTATGCCATCAAAATATTATCATTTTATATGCATGCCATTATCTGGAAAAGGTTGGGTGGTACTGACCTACTGCCTATATTTCACTTTTGCATGTAATGATGTTTAACACCAACTCTACTTTTCCTTAGGGAATATTCCACCTTCCTGTTAGAGAAAGGTGTCTATGACTAGCAGAGGAGACTCCAGGGTAATTAAAAACTCTTGTATGTCTTTTCATTTCAGAAATTCTTTCTCTAGGACTTCTTTTGGGAATTAGACCTTGAAATAGCTCAGACTTTTAAAGATAGACCTTAAAGTTCTATTAAATCTAGAATCAAATAAATTCTAATTAAAGAAACAGCCTTTTTAAGTGAGTATACAGCTCTGGTTGTAGCCATGATGGAATCAAAGGTGTCAGCCTTACCCTCCTGCCATAGACAACGTTAAAATTGGACAAAATACATGAACCCACTGTTTTTAGGCATTGGGTAATACAAAGCATGGAGATGTAACCCTTGAGAGAAGTGTTCCACATCAACCCCGGGGGCGCTTTCTAAATTGCAGCATAGGGCACTGGAGCCCCAACAGAAAGCAGAGGACTCATCAGATAGAGGAAACAGAGATTATAATTCAGGGCTGCCCAGGTGACTGGACTTTTCAGGGCAGGCAATTGCAGAGGAGTGAGCTGTGCAAAGAAAGAGCTCCAGAAGGTTTTTGCCAAATGCTAAAGTGTGCATCACTAGGGCAAGACCCCACCAGGCCCGGAAGAAAATCAGCACGGGGGAGTGGGTGGGCTGTGAGCTGAGTGAACATCCCAGAAGTCACCAGTGATGAGACATGTTAGAATTCTGGCCAAGCAGGGTAGAAAAACTGTGCTGAACATACCTGGCATCTAATTGAGAACCCAGAAGAGGCAGCCACAGGAACAGCCCCTCCCTAACCCACCCTAACAAAGCCTAAAACCAAGCTTTGATGGATCAAGCTGATCTGCACGTAACTTGCACACCGTAACAAACACTCAACACGGTTACAAGGAAGGCCTCAAAACCCAGTCTCAACGACGTAGTTTGCACAGTTGTTGAGAGCATACAGTCACAAATTACTGTACATATGAAGAAGCAAGAAAATGTGAGGTACGATGTGGGTGGCTTACAGAAGACATGGGACATTTCTGAGTAGTTTTCAGGCGTCTACACATGCTTCGATTCATATTGGCATGGCCAAGTGGAGGCTTGGTTACTGCTCTTTGTGTGTTCCTCATTCGATTTTTTATTACCAGTTATATATTATGTGAAATGAAAGAATCAGAAGTTAGTATTGCAAAGCCTATAAGTTGTTGCCCAATAAAAAGTCAGAATTTTTTACAAGTTAGATGAACTCTTTGAGGTCATGAGTTCCCAGTGTCGCAAAACAGTGAATGACTCCCTAAGCCTTGACGATCCTAGGATGTTGGCTTTTGTAATGGGACATTTTCCTTTTTTTTTCCTTTAATTCTTTCATCAGTGTTTTATAGTTTTCATACTACAGGTCTTTTAACTCCTTGGTTATGTTTATTCCAAAGTATTATATTATTTTTGGTGTAACTGTGAATGGGATTGCTTTTCTTAATTTCTCTTCACTGGGGCGCCTGGGTGGCTCAGTCGGGTAGGTGTCCAATTCTTGATTTCGGCTCAGGTCATGATCTCACGGTTGGTGGGATCAAGCCCCGCATCAGGCTCCACACTGATGGCACAGAGCCTGCTTGGGATCGTTTTTCTCCGTCTGTCTCTCTCTGCCCCTCCGCTGCTCATGCATGTACACGGATGCACATGTACGCATGCCCCCCCCCATAAACATTTAAAAAATTCTCTTTCTGTTACTTCAGGTATTAACTCTTCTCTGAGTGTTAGGTAGAATTCCCCTGTGGAGCCATCTGGTCCTGACTTTTGTTTTGGGAGAATTTTTTGATTACTGATTCCGTTCATTGTTGGTAATCAGTCTGTTGAGATTTTCTATTTCTTCCCGACTCTGTGTTGGAAGGTTTTATGTTTCTAGGAATTTGTCCATTTCCTCTAGGTTGTCCATAGAATTTTTCATAACATTCTCTTATGGTCCTTTGTATTCCTGTGGTGCCAGCTATTATTTCTCTTCCTTCATTTCTGGTTTTATTTATTTGAGTTGTCTCTCTTTTCTTCTTGATGAGTCTGGCTAAAAGTTTATCAGTTCTGTTTATCCTTTTAAAGAACCAGTTCCTGGGTTCATTGACCTGTTCTACTGGGGATTTTTTTAGTCTGGAATGTGACATTTTCTTGAGTGAGTTTGTCTCTGAGCCTGTCTCCTTGGCTTCTCTCATTAGCTCTGGTCTGCCAGGCATTTCTTCTAACGTTGAGATAGCCTGTAGTTTTCCTTTTTCCCTCTTCCCTCATAAACCATGATGTTGATGAGCCTGCTTTAATAACTGACTTATGGGGATGTTGGAAATTGTGAGCAGAAATCCCAGTCATGCGGAATAATTGCATCTCTTGGGGAGGCGTTAACAAGCAGAGGCAAAGCTGAGTGCTCCTGGGCTCTGGCTTCTGTGGATCTGTCTCTCAATAGCCCCCCTGAAGCTCCACGTGGAAGACGTTCATTAGTAAATATTAAACAGCGCTTTCTGTACTGCTGGTGGGACGCTGAAAGTGTACAACACTCCCTTTCTCCTGGAGTGGTGTCTCAGTCATCAGAGGAGACCGTGAAAAACAGCCACGCTGGATAACTTCTGGGAAACTGGGACTAGGGCATGTGGGCACAGCTGGCCACCAAGAGCAGTGGCTGAGCGTAGTGCTTTTCTTTTTCGCTTGGACCAGCTGGCGAACCCGTTTTCATCGTTTCATTTTTTGGTTCGATAGGTCCGTTTGTAAGCTACACGTTCCTGTCTGAAGTCACACAGGGCACTTACGATGTCTGAGAAAATGTGGCTTATGTTCTGGAGGTATTTTGAAGTTATTTCCACAATTATAAACAAATAATAAATTCAGTAAAGATCAATAGGTAAGCCAGATCACAGAGGTGAAGCTTTCTTGAGTAGCTAATCTATACGTGCCTCTCCCTGATTCAACTCGACCTCACTTCTGGTGTTTGAAAATTGAGAGAAGTAGATCAGTAGTCTGAGGGAAGGTTGGGCCATCCATCATTTCATCCATTCAGCCAGCCCTTATTCAGGATTGATATTTGCCAGGCAATGCTCTAGGTATTTGGTGGATACAAAAGTGTGAAGACAAGATCCTTATTTTCAAGGACCTGACCATTTTTGAGAATCTTACTATTCAAAGTGTGGTACACGGACCAGCAGCATACGCATCACCCAGGGACCTGTTAGAAATGCTGAATCTCGGACCCGCCCTAGACCTACTGAATCCAAGTTGGCATTTTCACAAGATGCCGAAGTGGATATTATGTGCATTAAAATTTGGCAAGCGTGAGTCCAAATCATTGATGGTCAGCCCGCATATTAAGGACCAAGGAACCTCTAAAAAGTGCTGATTTCCTGGTCCAACCCCCTAGAAATTGGTGTGGGGTGTAGCCCCAGCCCTGGGAATTGTAATAACTCCCCAGGTGATTCTCAGTGTGCAGCCAGCTTTGAGAAACCATGAACTATTAGGTTACTTTGCGTTGTTGACAAAAGGGAGCCCAGGATGAGCTTTTGGCTCGATCTTTTCACCAATTTATAATTCAACCAAAAGACAAGTTTGTCTTTTCTAAACATCTGTGGCGCGGAGACTAGAGGCAGACACACCAGAGCGTGCTTGCTGACTGCCAAGTTGTACGTCAGGGTGTGGCCGGAAGCTTTCCTGGCGCACTGTCCCTCCAGGTCTTTGGGACCAGTCCATAGAATCACAGTAATGATGACCACCAAGGTCGTGTCGCTCTTCACACCCCATCCAAATTGTCCTGTGTATCAAGAAACTGAGACCCAGAGTTTTGATAACTCGTGGACCACTTAATTCTCAGACAGCCCACATTGCCTGTCTTCCCCCTCTCCCTGCGATATCTCAGACACCCTGAGATAGGGCAGAGCATAGAGGTGGGAGCACGGCATAACTGAGGCTCTGTTTATTCATTCCTTAAAAGGAAAAACGTGGTTTGTAATTTATAAGGAAAAATACCATATTTTACTCTGATATCTGCCTGGTGATGAGGCATAGAGAAACCGTTTTTGAGGACTTGGTCATAGAAGAGTGAATGTTCTGTGTCAGAAATGTCATTCTTTCCATACCCTCAACTCTTGATCAAGTCCAGGTCTCCTTTCCTCTCCTTTCCTGTGCCACTGGAGCTTATTTCTAATGATCGTTGTTCTGGAAGATTTCTTTCATCTATGTGCTGATTTTTTACTCTCTCCCACTGTAAACTCCTGCCTCATTCAGAAGCCGCTCTGTTTTCCTCATCCTTATTGGAATCTTAAAATCTGCTAGGGTGATCATCATCTTGGGTTACATCTTTGGTCCCGGTATGATTATTAATAATGTCCCAGGTTTGAAAAGAAATGACATGGTCACCCTTACATCTTCCAGTATTTTGGCCATACTTCCTCTCTCCTCACTATCTCATTGTCCTGCTTTCACTCGCCTTCTGCCATCCTCCCTGATGATATTCTGGCCTCACAGATCACTGACCCGCTGTCCCTTCATCCTGCTCCTTCCTCTCACGGGTGCCATCTTGCCTCATGCCTCACATCGCTGGTAAGTCGATGTTGGCTGGGAGCCCTCTGGGAGCCAGGCACTGCCTTCACTCTAAGCACCAGTTCTTGAATATTCTCTTCCATGACCCCAGCTTCCCACTCTCCCTCTTCCCTTCCTTCATGTTTGGTGATCCTGCCTTTGACCTTTCTCATTACTCTGGTTCATGCCCTCATTCTCTTTCCAGGCTACCCGGTTTATCTAGGTCCCACTTGTTTTTAAACCTGGCTTAGCACTCCTGCCGGCGTTTCTGCGTCATATTGATTCACTGCGTCTGCCTCTCCCGCTAGCCTCTGAGCTTGGGAGTCCTGTAAGGACATTATGATTTTCTGTTTACCCCTGAATGCCTCTGCTATCCTGCATGTTTTCAGTCCTTAGCAAATAAATTGAATTTGCTGTTCTCTTATACTTCCAGAAGCACAGCCCTCCTACGAATAACTGTCTCTTCATTTCTGCCATCAAAAGGCTAGTTCTTTTGCCTGGTTTGTTGAAGAAGATGTTTTTCCACTTCTCATTTTGCTGTCAGAATTGTTCCTGTTCCCATTAGATTAGCTTCTTTTGCTAGGGGGTAAGAAGCGCCCCGGTTCTCTACCGGTCTCTGCCCCCTCCAGGTACCTTGACCCTGGGCTGGTTTCTGTCCTGCAGCAGGTTCCCTCTTCCGCTTTCCTTTGTGTCCTAAGGCACACTGGCTATTTCATTTTGGAATGCACTTATCTCATCCATGAGCCCTGTATTTGTCTTTATACCAATCAGAACAGTAAGACAGATTGTGTTCTACCTTCACGCTTTCCCTCTTACCTTGAATTACACAATGATCAGTACTGTTAATGTTATCTTTCAAAAGCAGAGTATAGACGAGCCATCCAAGCCATTCATTCACCACTGATGGGAGATATAATAAATATGTCATATGCACTGTTTTCCCCTGTAGGCATGGATGAGTTCTAAAGTTATTCTGGATATGCTTCTACTTATTAAAATTCTCCTCATTGTTTTTCTT
Source organism: Herpailurus yagouaroundi (assembly GCF_014898765.1). Classification (NCBI taxonomy): domain Eukaryota; kingdom Metazoa; phylum Chordata; class Mammalia; order Carnivora; family Felidae; genus Herpailurus; species Herpailurus yagouaroundi. The sequence continues at coordinate 5,347,717 of NW_024420490.1, read as the reverse complement.
ACATATGAAGGAAGAGGCTTCATCGCAATGATTCTTGGGCTACTGCTTGCATGAGACTAAGGCGAGGCATGCATTTGCACCAGTCAGAAAGTTGGAAAGAAGCTTTGTAAAAGAAATGTAGCACTGAACAGTATTTAAGTGCCTTTTGTGGATGTAATTCTGTATCAGATGCTCTGAATTGAATGTGCAGGGAAGTTCAGTCGTCACAGAAGCAAACCCTTCACATGTGAAAAGATTTAAGATTGTTTGAAAAATTGTTAATGATTGTTCCTCTTTGGTACCAGACCTCTTGGTTGATACCTGTTATCCAAGAGGGCCTTGTGTAATATTGTGTGGGGGTCTTTCACATAAATCTCTAATCTCCCTGGAGTTAAGGATCATGTTCTTTGCAGGTTTAATGTTTAGGGCCTACAGAAAGAACTTAAATGTACTTTGCATTTAATAGATGTTTGTTGAATTGAATATCATGAAGTGCAAATTAACACAGTTGTGAGTGTTAGAGAAGAGATAAAGCGTTCATCAATATCACTTTACTGAAGGTGAGTTTCAAGTTGGGTTTTGAAAAGAAGAGGGACTTGTCTGGAAAAAGAGGAGAGAAAGGTGCCAAGCATTTCCTCAAAAGCAGAGCCTTCTGGATTGAAAGATTTCATTCCTAAGGATTGAGAGTATAGGAATGTCACACCCTAGGCCTTCCCAAGATTTTCTGGGGTTGTTGATGATGATGTCTTCTCAGGTTTGGGAGAACGGCAGAAGCTATCATACTCTGCCACCGCCATCCCTGTCCGTGAATCCTTTCTGTGGGGACTGATGCTAGATTGTTTAGGGAGTGATGTGACATGAGTGGGGCCAGAATACTTACCTGGGCTTCTCTTTGTTATTTTTCAAGCAAGATAAGCATTCTCTCATGTTGTCTTTTGAACTCCGATTTGTCCTGGGTAAGTCTGAACTTGATGTTTCAAGTGTCTGTTTTTTGGCATTGGTCTGGACTAGAATTTACCATCTGTGATTAAGGGCCCATTTCTAAAACCCACATCCTCTTCTAAAGGGTTAGTTTATCTTTGTAAACAGTTACCACTATTGGAAGGGAGGGTGGTGCTCATTTACTTCTTACCTGACCTCTCTTACATACAGTCATCATGAGTTAAGGTAGATGGAGGCTACCTTGTCCTGACTGCAGGAGATCATAGAACTTAGGGTTAGAAAGAGTCTTCATTGATTCCATAAATATTTATTACATTGGACATTGCGCGGTGGGCTGGGGGCATAATGGTGACAAAGCCAGATGTGTTCTTCACCTTGCTAAGATGTATGATTGAGCAAGGCACCTGTGAGTCACATAAGCTGTGGCCCTCCGGGGGTCTGAAGCACGACCCTGGGCCAGCTGCACATCTGCTGCTTGAGCCATCCTGGCCCACTGGTTTTGTAGAGGACCATGAGTGTCTCTCCATGGGCCCTGGGCATGATCTCCTCACTTTGCTGAACATCTCCTGCTTCAGGCGCAACTTTGAAAGTCCTATGTAGCACTTTTTGGAAAGCCTTTGCTCGTTTTCGGCTCTAGCAGGAAGTTATCGATCACACTCTGAGAACTGGATTTTTACTCGAGGGCGTGTAATTAACAGCACTGTGTGTACATTGTCCATAAGCTGGGCCGGAAAAAGTGCCCAAGTGAGGAGGTTTGCAGTAGGCCAGGTGAGTCTTGGATTAGGGTGGTTCAAGTGGAATTAGAGCCGGGGGACAAATGTGAGATACATTGTGAAACCAGAACAAACTTGCCTTCCAACCAATTGGATGTGAGGCAAAATGGAAGTGGTTTATGGCATGAGGTTAAGCATCCAGGAGAACTATGAGGCCATTAGGCTCAGGACGGAAGCTTGGCACAGGCCGAGCTCTCACCGTCTGCCTGATACCTGGCACAAAATAGGCACTCAGTAAACATTTGATGAGTGAGTGAACAGAATAGGGATTACTTAAAGGGAAACAGGTTTGATCTGGAAGAATGAATAGATTTATTCATTCATTTAGTAAGCAAACATGGAATTCTGTAAGGTGGGGGAAGGGCTTCTCATGATGACACCCGTGCCCCATCAACACCGAAAGGAGAAGGTGAGGAAGAGCAGGGCGTTCACGAGCTTGCCAAAAGTGGATTTTTCTCAGGCTTGGCTGACTCTCAACACAAAGCCCTTTTTTCATTTCCGCAAGCTTTGTGACAGGCCAAAGAGAACCTTTGTGCATGTGATACTTTCTGAAGCATGTTTGCTGTTAATGAAATAATTTTATTTCAGTAAAATTAAGACGAAGAAGGTACATATCCTCCCATCTTTAAAAAAAAAAAAAAAAAAAAAAGATCTTCTAGATTCAGGGCATCCGGCAGCCACACTGGGTTTCGAGTCTGAGCAGCTCTAGCACACTTGTGCTTTCCTTCTCCCGTCTGACTTTGAGGTTGATGCTGATCTGGTCTCAGTAACCACGGTGGATGGGTTGACAGTGGCCTCCAGGAAAGGGCCTCCATCCCCTCTAACAGTGTGTCAGACCTCCCTGGAGGGTGCTTGTCCCGTTTCTCACTCTCTGCTCTCCTGTTTCCTAGGACTGCATCGACGTGGGCTGGTGGGAAGGAGAGCTCAACGGCAGACGAGGAGTGTTCCCCGATAACTTCGTGAAGTTACTTCCACCTGACTTTGAAAAGGAGGGGAATGTAAGTGTTCCTGGCTTGGATGTCAGCGTTCCGCACACTGTCAGAGTGGTGGCTTCCCTGATGGGTCTCAGGGTGAGGGGTGAGGGGAGTTTAGTGGACCATTGAAGAGCACTGACATTTTAGTTCGATAGACCTGGTTTCTGAGCCTTCGGCTGTTCTGTACGCTGGGTGAGAGTGTGAATGATTTCATTACCTTCCACAAGCATCAGTTTCCTCATATGATAGCTAATGACAGTGATCCTTATTCTCGTGTACAAAGCGCTTGGTGCAGTACCTAGAACATAGAAGCACCCACATGACAAGACCTCTTGGGTGCTCCATTTAAGTGGACCGCCTGCATCCTGTGTCATATTGTCCTTGGCGGTGGTGAAGTGCCCAGTATCGTGGAAGTGGCTGAAAAGCACATCGTGAGGCTGAGGACGCAGAGCAAAGCCAGTAATGTTCCTACACTGTGTGTGTATACGTACACACCCCTGACCTGTTCTCTCTTTGCGGGGGCCCATTTTCCACTGCTGTTGTTTAAATGAACCAGAGTCCATCTTTGCCTCGCTGCGGGTGTATTGTTTCTCCAATGAGATGTAACAAGAGATGTTGACAAGTTAGAAGCACTTTACATTATAAGGGGGCAGCACCTTGGTCTTTTCCATTTTGTCCTGCATCTCAGGGCTCTTGGCTCAGGCTTTCACTTGACTTCTGTCTGCCTTTCTGGACTGGTTTCTCTTTGTGCCCATTGGGGCTCTGCTACTGGACCATGAACCTGACTTGGACCCATGACCATTCCCAGGAAGCTGACGTTTATGAAGGATAGCTACATACTGGTGGATTGGTAGAATACGAAACCATGTCGATGGTGTGTGTACTGCTTAGATGAACACACGTGATTGTTCGAGAAGCTGCACGGTACTGGTACCCACCAAGGTTATGCCCCATAGATCTTTAGATTGGTTTTATTCCTAGGGCCACACCTTCTACGCTTTTGCGCAGGTCACTTTCTTGTATTATTTAGCTGAAGAATGCTCTGTTCCGCACATGTTGTGCTCTCTTGGAACTGAGTTTGGGGTTCAGAGAATCTGGATTCCAATTCCTAGTTGTTGGAAATAAGCTCAGGGAATTCCTAGGCTTATTCCCCACACCTGGTGTTTTCTGTATCCCTGACACTTAACTGCTGGTCCACGTGCCACACTTTATCAGCATTACCTGGAGCTTGTTAGAATGTTCAGACTCTGCTCTAGACCTGGCATCAGAACCTGCGTTTGAACAAGGTCCTCAGGTGACCCGTTGATGCGTTACACGTGACACATTATAATTTGGGAAGTACTGTTTCAAAGTCATGACAACCCCACCTTCCAGTTCCCCACGGTATTTTAGGAGAGGAATAAATTCTCAGAACAGAGAAGAGCTCACCATTCAAGAAAAAAAAAAATTCTAGCAAGCAAAATCACTTGAGCCATTTTTACTAGATGGTCGCAGTGATGGGTTATCAGTTGACAGAATCCATCCCTGAGAAAAACAGATGCTAACGTTTAGTAATGATTGGATCGTAAATGGTTTGAAACAACAGGACACAGGGTTGAGGTTTGACAGACATTTACAGAGTGTAATGGTTGTGACTCCAGGCTACAGCATCTGACAGACCTGGGCTTGAATCATGGCCCCATCCATACTTGTCCTGTTCCAGGTCATCTCACTGAATGTGTCTAACCCTCAGTATTTTCATCTGTAAAATTGTGAGAATAATCGTACTTACTGTGCTGAACTGTTGAAAAGATAGGAAAGCTTTAGCATAGCTACGTGGTACTTGGTAAACGTCCCATATATGTTAACTGTTAGGGTCTTTGTGTAATTATCGCTCTGTTATCTCAAGTGTGGGAAGGCTCCAGCTCAAACTGTGCTATAATGATGGAAGTCTGACTCTGGTTCATCTTGCTTCGGCTGTCAAATCAATGCAGTTATCTTGATGTCTTTATGAGCTTCCCTGGGAATCCAAATGCATCTGAGAACTTTGATGATAGCCTTTAAAAGGAAATCTAATGCTTTATAAAATATAGTCGTAGAGACAAGCGGGCACAGAATGGTATAATCTTCATGTAATTTCTCATCTTTTTTCAGGATCTGCTCCCTGGGTGTTATGTTTTGTTTATTCATTCATCCACCGTGTGTTTATTGGGTCCCTTCTTCCTGCCTTTGTGGGCTTAGGGTATGGCAACGGATCTGATGTTCAGGGCCACAGAGACCTGCCAGACCTTTCCAAAAGGATACTGAGGGTGGGCCTCTTCCAAGGAGTGGAGGGGAGAGGGCTGTCCTGACTGCCTGTTTGACCCTTCTCACCCATCTTTACAAGCCTGGTAAAAGGTGTTCATGTCCTGAAGCATTTGGATGCCACGTCCTTCGTGGTGACTCCTCTCCTGTGGCCAAGGAACCTTAGCAAGCATGCCGCCCTACTGGTTATTTACGACCTTTTTGGTTCTGATTGATATAGTATGATTTTGAAGGCTAAGGTAAAATCTGGATAATTCTTTTAACAAATGGGCAAAGCCTTGGTTGCCTGCATTGTGGCACCTTGCCTTACAGTTCCCGGTCCTATTTTAGTGAGGCAGCAAATACACCAGGTGAGAGAGATTCCATGGCATACTCTTCTAGAAGCTCTGCTCTGTTACGTAAGGTATTAAGGGAAGACTTCTACCAAGAGAGTGAAGTTGTCAGTGAGGAGTAGACTCAGCTTGCTCGTTGAGGCATGCACGCTCTTTGTGGCCCCATGGGCATCTCGCCAACCTCAGACAAGCAGCCACCATCTCTTTGATAGGTCTTTTAACCTTGTCCCTAAGAAGCAGAAAACTCAGTTGGGGGGAGCAATGGTCGTACCTGTCAGACAAAGTAATACGTGCAGCTGAGAAGTGATTGTGTGATGTGGCATTTAGCTTTTAGAAAATGTAAAGTCTTACATCCTCTTTATCCCCTCCGGCCTATAAAACCAGCCAACCTGCTTTGCACTGGCCATTACACCAGCCTTTATCACCACATGCAGAGTACTGGTGAGCTGGTGACAGCGTGTCAGGAGCTGGGGGTGTTGTTTGCCAAGCCGAGCCGTGTGAAGATGATTGGAATCATTAACACACATGCGCTGTGTGAATGACAGAGTCTGAAACATTCTGCCACCGGTTTCAGCACATGTCATCTTGTCTTGCCAGTGGCTGGGGTTGCAACCATTCACCCAGAAAAGAGGATGGTCTGGGATGATTAGGGTAGACGGCAGCAAACCCCATCTCTTCGGCAGCCGACCTCCTGAATCAGTAGGCATCGCGGAAGCATTCTGACGAGGCTGGCCCATTGCTGCGGTGGTGCGGACCCAGGTGGTTACCACAGAGCCTTCTGGAATTTCCTGGAGGGCTTTCTTTCAGAGAGCGCTCGGCAGATTCTCTCTCACCCGGTGACAAACGCTTTGGGGCTTTCTCTCAAACTATTCCCTGTGGGGGGGGGCACCCGCTGATCTCTTGGTGCATATTTTAGAGCAATTATGTAAGCTATTTATGAGAGAACCTAGATTCAATGGCTGTCTGTTTATTTTGAGACTTGACAGTAAAATTGAATATCAAAATGGAAAGATTAAATATGCTGAGAGCTCTATTGAAGCAATCAACGTACGTGCTCTGTCATCATCATTGAAGGAAAACGGGGAACTTGGGCTCTCAAGAACAGAGAACTTCTATTGTCATTAAAAAAATAGAATAGATATTCTGAAAGATGTTTCTGAAAGATTGCTTTTTAAGAAGAAGTCTCGGGCTGCAGCACTTCAACAGAAGCTGTTCAAATCACCCGAAGAAAATGTTACTGTGCTAGTATACGTTGCCGTGGAGGACTCTTCTGAGTATATACCGTGTCAAGAACCAGAGTGCTGCAAAGGTTCCCGGAGGCATTTCCATAGCGAATGTTCTGCAGCGGAGGGTCTGCCTCTCAGGACCGCAGAAACCTTCCGTCAAAGATTTCTAAAGATGCCTGTGGCTGTGATGCAGGCTCACCTTTGCCAACTCACAGAGACTTACCCAGTGAGCCGACTGCCAGCTTACTAATTGCAACAAGAACGGAAATGTCAGCCAGTCTGGAACGCATGGGCCCGCCTGCCCTGGGCATTTGCTCCCACTGGGCCTGGCTTTTTCGAAGCCAGATTGTACAGGAAACCACATGTACTTGGTGCTTTCTGGGAGAGCAAGGAAGGAAAGCAGGAGGACCCAGTCGTTTGCAGGCATAGCTTGAGGCCCCCTCACGCGCCAGAGGGAAGGGGGTGCCCAGGCAGCTGTGTGCTGAATTCAGCTGAGCCCAGATGCTCTCTGCTAGTGCCCTGCACCTTTGGCCTCAGCAGCTTTCCATTCTTTTCTGTTCTCACAGCTGACCGGCCCCTTCTTGTTCATTGTCAGTCTGCAGACACATTGTGGTACAATCAAGTAGGTTTCCCACATTCCCAATCATGGTTGAGTACCAACCTTAAGATTGTTCTAGATCACTCAGCAGCTGCGTAGGGTCCAAACTTTTAGACGAAAGGAGGACTCTTCCTTCGTTTCGACAATGACTAATCCACTATAAGTGGATTTTGCCAGTGTAACTGTGACTACATTCTCTTTACCAAGTTCTTCGGAGGCCCCTGACTTTAGCCCCCATCATCTGACAACCCAGTTTATAAAACTGTCTCAGCCCAAATTTTCTTTGTTCCTAGTCATGTCCTTCAGCTTTTTGAGAACCACTATTTCTAGTTTCTAAAGATGTCCGATGATATTTCCCCCAAATAGTCTTCCAAAAAGAAACAAATATGTGCTTCTAATAAACAGCATTGTAAAAAAAAATTCACCTACAGCCTTGTCTGTATATGTAGTTTCCTGGGTAATTTCACTTGCAGAGATGAGGATTGTCAAGGCATAGTGTCACCAAGTAGGACCTAATCACGTGGGCTGATCACGTGGGCTGGATGGCATGCCTTCTCCCTTCTCTGCTGGTACTTACCGCCCATACTCTCTCAGCTGAGAGCCTCATTCAGTGTATTCTTGCCTGAGATGATTCTCTGTCATCATTCCATCTGAAATGTCATCTCTTTGAGGCAGAGCCCATGTCTCAAGCTTCTCCTTCATGGGCCCGAAAGTGTGTGTCTTAGTTCAGTCTGCTATGACAGAATGCCATTGATTGGGTGGCTTATAAACAGAAACTTATTCCTCACAGTCTGGATGCTGGGAAGTCTAAGATCAAGGTGCCAGCAGATTTAGCATCTAGTGTAGGTCCACTTCTTATTTCGTAGATGGCTGTTCTTGTTGTGACCTCATATGGCAGAAAAGGTAAGGGCATTCACTGGGGTCTCTTCTACAAGGACACTAATTCCATTTATGAGGGCACCATGCTCATGACCCAATCAACCCCCAAAGGCAACACCTCAAAACACCACTACCTTGGGGATTAGGTTTCACCATATGAATAGGGGGTCCATTCAGTGGATGAACATTCAGTCCATAGCAGCATGCTTGGTATATGGTTGGCTCTCAGGAATCACTTGTCCTTTGGTCATTTGGTGACCAGGTGTACCTTCCCTTCCTTCAGTCTCTCCCCTTCTACTTCCTGCTCTCTCCTGTACTAGTATGAGAAAGGAGGAGGGGTAGGGAGAAGCCAGGTCCCTTGTCTGATTCCTCTTTCCAGACATAGGGGAGCTCAGGTCTTTCTATCTGGGTGTGAGGTCTGGCTATGGGCTTGAGGCATCACTTTTACAGTGGTTGGAGGGAGCAAAGGCGTGAGCCATGGGAGTAAACTATGCAAGCATCTTGGGGAGAAGCCAAATACCGAAGCCTGGGTGACTACCCAATAGGCTGGCAGTCCAGCTGGGCCCAGCCAAGAGATGCAGGCCAGGAGACGAGGGATGCAGGCCACAGACCAGAGGTTAAGTAGAGGAAAGTCAAGAGAGACGCTGCCAAGAACAGGTTTTCGTGGTGGCTCCTGCAGAGCTCCTGTGCTAGGGACTCTTTAGGGTGCAGAGGGGCACTCCTCTGAGCACAGCCCCAGCTGCACTCTTCAAAGGTGTTGCCAAATCTATCAGGGACGGGGGAGGAAAGGGCAGAGTGGAGGCCTTTGACCATTTTTAAACCCACGAGTAGTGCCCTGGTCAGGAACTGTCCATTTTTGTCCCCTCTCTAGCCTCACACAGACACTTCTAGAGAATTTAGCTGGATGCCTGGAAGAGGGCTTCCCAAGGCTCAAAATCAAGCTAAGATTTGCTTCCAGGATCTTACCATATTCATCTAACAAAGCCCCCCTAAAGGGCACCCAGCCATCAAAAGTACGCTTCTCTGGTTATTTTCAACAAACCACATGTGTGGGGCCAGAGCTCTGAAGGCAAGAGGCCAAGTGGCAAATCAAAATTCCTGCCGGAGGGGTGGGGCCAGTTGAGCTGATGAGCTCTTCGCCTGGGACTGGCCAGGCTTGCCAAACAGAGGGCAGAGTCAGCTCTGAAATCCATCAGCAGGAAGTAAAACTTGCCTTCCTGCTGTCTTCACTCCAGAACATTCAGATCTATTTCCTTCCTGGCGATAATGGTAAGCGATCAGATCTAGTTAATGCATCCTTTGAAGGATGGTGTTTGCTTCTGTGTCCAAGCCAGTGACTCTACACGGGCAGACGCACACGCAGGCACACGCAGGCCTGTACGCCCCGCATATGTGAAGACCATGGAAAGCATTCTGCTCTCCTAGAAATCACAAAATGGTGGTTCAGTGATGAATTGCCTCAGTCTGGACATTGAGAGGTGTGAGTTCTGGACCTTCTTTGGCCACCACCTGGCTGTTGACACGGCCCCTGTAGGCCACAGTTTTGTCAGCTCTGGAGGGGACCCTGGGATCACTCACAGCGCTAACATCCTCTGTTTTTAGCATCCATCTGCACATTGAGCAGGCTGAAGCCACCTGAATTTGGATCTGGAGTGTTCTATTTTCACTACGGAGGGAGGGATAAAGAGAAGAAATAGAACAAGTGCCTCTAAAAATTCATGACTCAAAATACTCGCCCGAGTTGAAAGGGTGTCTCTGAGCACACACGTGCGGCGCTAATTGGTGCTGGTGAGCGCGACGGAGAAAGCATCGGCCTCCTGCTTAACCTGGAGGCCCCTTCCGTCCTGCGTCCTTCATCCAGTCATGATCCGACATTTGGGGGAAAACCAACTGAGTGATGTGCTTTATTATCTGAGAATCAGGAGTGCCTGTGCTCAGGTTTTCACTGTCACATTTTGCTACAGCTTTTCCCCAGTCTGCCTTCTCGGTTCTCACTGCCCTGTCTTGTGTTGCATTTAAAGCGGAAATTCACTGTAGGCTCACGTGCAATCTTCTTTTAATCATTTGGGGGGGCAGCCCAGAGCTACAAGGAACCCTGGCCCTGGTTTTGGTTTCGAATTACCTTAAAAGACCTCGTATTTGAAAATGTGGCATCATTTCTCATCTCAGAAGGCAGGAAGGCTAAGTTTGATGGAATCAGAGAGTGAAGTCAAGTCAAAAGGAAAAAAACCAGATAGCCTGTAGACCCACGCCGCTAATAAGCAAAGCTGGCCCCCGGCCAGCGCTGCTCAAGCCTGGGGGATACAAGACAGTCACAGACTGTTACGTCCTTTCCAAACTGCCCCCGCCTGCCTCCACTAGTGCCAGGGGCTCCTCACAAAACCTCACACCTCACACCTCAGCCTCCTTCCTCTGCCACCGTCAAGCACACACTTACCATGACCACACTTGTCACACGCTGTCTGTTAGCCTGACACATCTCGTCCTCTCTCTCCGTGCCCTCTGCTCTGCCCTGTCACGCTTCATGTGTCTGCTCCATGCCAAATCTGACACAACACTGAGGGATTTTTTTTTTTTTTTTGCACAGTAATCTTGGAAAACATGATCACTTGTGATTGTTTTTTTTTTTTATTTGGGGCCCTGTGGTCTGAGGCAAGGTCGCTGGGGGAACAGCCTCGGCAAGAGGAGGCTCATGTGAACTTGGTTATAAAAATTTTCAAACGAGCAGGAAGTGAGCAAGACATCCACTGGGTAGGCATCTTTGGGGCTTGGCTGGAAAGAACTAGGCCACAGGGTGTTGGCCGTTCCGTGAATAAGAAATTACTCTGATCCTGAGGTAGAGGAAGGTTAGTTGGCAGAGTTTCAACAATAACTTCATTAGATAAACACACATCTGTCCCCAGTCTAATTTATACAAGAGCAGAGAAGGGAGGCAGAAAAAGGAAGAAATTGGGGTGGAGAGCTGGGCAGACGGGAAAGGGCCTTCTGTCGGCAGACGGCCTGGCCCGTATGCGGGGGGAGGTGGCCCTTAGAGCATCTTTCTTTCTCTTTTTTTATAAGGAAGTTTGTCTGTACTCATATAGACAGTACCGAAAAATATTAAGAAGGAAACACGCACGCACCCACACGCCCGTAATCCTACACTAGTCAGATATCACGCGATTAATTTATTCCTTTGCAGTCTTTTTCTCTTTCTGTCCATTTTGTAACATAGTTGATTTGCGCTCATACTATGGCTGCAGTTTGATACTTGTTTATTTCCAACTTTCACATACTACAGTTCCTTTGCTTTTTTTTACACACCGTGTCCGGTATTTGGCCATGTGGTGCTTTGTCTAGTGGATGTGCTCTGGCAAGGCGGGTCCCTCACAGTGGTTAAAAGCACGCCTGTGGGTCAGACAGCATGGGGCTCCTCCCCCAGCCCCCCACTTGTTTAAAAGCCTGGTGACTTTGGGAAGCGGCTTCATCTCTTTAAGCCTTAATTATTTCATCTGCAAAATGGGCATAGTAATACCACTACTTACAGAGTTGTCAAAAAGATTCAACAGGGCAGTGCTTACTGATGCCCTCTGTTTATGAAACCACCTCCTCTCGGGAGGGAGGTAATATTATTGTCATTTTACAGATGAGAAGGTTTAGCTAGGTGAGTTCACTTGCCCGGTGTCCATGGCTAAGAATTGAAAGAGCCAGGATTTGTAATCAGTCGGGCTCTGAAGCCCCACCCCTCAGCCACCATGCTACGCTACGTACTAGAAGTAACTTGGCTGAGTCACCCAGCTACTAAAGAGCAGAGGTGAAATGTCACGGAATCCGGAGCCTACATGCTATGATGCCTCCTGAAAAAGTTCCTTATTGGTCTCATATTCCCCAGGTTTTACTTGAAATCATTTTTTTTTTTCTGGTGCCCTAGTACAATAGCAGGCACTGATGGGCACCAGTAGGTAGGGGCCCGGGACTGATGGGGGCTTTTACTGGTCCCTGCAGTGATACCACAGTGGTATATTTTCAGAGTGCAGGAGAGAGTTTGTTGGAACTGTTTAAAAAAATCATTGATATGTGATGCCCAGAGAGGGTCTGTAGAAGCATCAGCAGCAACATGGATCATATTCTCAAATCTTCCCTGTTTTCATCTTTTCTTAATGAAGTCGATGTTGAAATGGTTCTCTTCTCGCCTCTGGCTCCCCTCTCTAAGAATGGTGTCCAAGAATTGTGCCCTAGATGGATTCTTGGCCCCTGAATCATTTGCCAAGTCCAGCCTGACCATCTTTCTCCTATAGTCGATCCTGGGTGAGCGAGGAGATGCCCTGGAAGGGGTTCAGGGATGGATGCCACTGATTGCATTGCTGCCTCGTCACCTACAGAGTGACAGGTTGTGAGAGAAAAACAAATCGCAGCCAAAAAAAAAAAAAAAAAAGCTCCATCCCATTTTCCAGGGTACATCTGTTCTGTGGGGGGGTCTCTCAAAAGGCCTGCCAGCCTTGGGGTCAGAAGGCGCTGAAGGTTTAGAACCGTACCCAGCCCCTCGGCCTGCATTTGCTGAAGGTCGCACATCCGGAGCAGATCTGATTTCGAGCTGTCCCAGTGACTCCTCTGAATCACTTGGTTATTCAGCAGATTAAATCTTAATTGCAAATGCGGTTTCAGCGTAGGAGGACCATTGTGCTTGCTGGTTTCAGGCCATTTTTGCTGAGCCGTGCTTTTCCAGAAGGCTGTTACAAATTTAGAAAGGGGGAAATGGTATTTCATTTGTCCATCAGAGTTTTGTTTTGCAGACTGAATTTATTTTAGTGTTGGTTTAAAGGTGCCAAAACCTGACATCCCTGGAGAGAAAATGGCTCAATTTTTTGGAGAGCTTCTCTGGTCTGTCCAAACTGCATCTAGAAAACAATGTCTGAGGTCCTTATGTGACAGGCCAGGCTTGCCGACAATCTCATGTGTTATCATTTTGATTGATTTTTCAGAGACCCAAGAAGCCACCTCCTCCATCCGCTCCTGTCATCAAGCAAGGGGCAGGTAATGTACTTCCGTTCTGTCGACACGTGTGTCTGTCTGTGTGTATTTACAGCGCCCTTGGTAGAGCTCAAGATTCTTAGATTCAAATGCTACAGATTACCAAACTGGGAAGTTGCCAGTTGGTCTCAATGGGCAGATTTGAAATATGCTGCCGTTTTTCCTAAAAAAAGAAACATCTTTTAAAATGCATGCCCAGTACAGTGAAAAAATGCAGCCTCCCAAAGAGAATCACCAGGAAGACTTTATTTTGGTGTAAACCATTCTTTTTATTTCTTTGTATTTCTAATCAACTGCTTTTTTTAATGTTTTTTTTTTTAATTTGTTTTTGAAAGAGAGAGGTAGAGGGAGAGAGAGAGGGAGACAGAGAATCCCAAGCAGGCTCTGTGCTGTTAGCACAGAGCCCAATGCGGGGCTTGAACTCACAAACCCTGAGATCATGACCTGAGCTGAAATCGGGAGTCGGACACTTAACTGACTGAGCCACCCAGGCGTCCCTAATCAGCTGCTTTTGATGAAATAAAAACCTAATTGTCCTGCTTTGCCTGTGCCCTCCTGATCTCGAGGATCAGCTTAGGGAGGATTGCTTCCCACGGGTCGTAGCCTCACCATGCATGTCCCATGTGGTTAAGCATAGTCAGTACTTACTTCACTTACCCAGCCTCAGGAAAAATGTTATTCTAGCAATAAATGCTTTTCCTCATAATTCTTCTTTAGTCTTGAAAAGAGTCCAATTCACTTTTTCTGTGTAATTCAGATACTAAGGTTGAATAATATAGGAAGACGTGATGTTGTTGGACATTTGATAACTCGTTGCACACAGGGTTCTCATACATAAAAATGATCATTCATATTTCCCAACAGAACTCCTCTTTATAATTATTAAGAACTAATTATGGGGAGAAATCCCTCCATGAATAACTAGTTAAGTAGCATTTTAAAAAATTGACAACTAAAACAGGAAGAGTAGGGGTATTTTTAGTTCTGCACATTAATAACTGTGATATTTCTATAGCATTTAAAGTATGAATAAATTTCCAGATTGGTTTATTCACAGATTTATTAAGGAGTGATTTTTTTTTTCAAGCTCTTTTGGTCTACCCAGTTGGTGGGAGGGGGGATCAGCTTGACCCCAAATTCCTTTCCCATTCCTTTAGCATAGTTGAGAATTACAGAGATTAAGCCCTGAAATGAGGTGTTAATTATATCTCCTGCTCCGCCCCCATCCTCGTTTGCATTGAGCAGTTTAATTTTGCCACCTAGTGGTTCACACCGGATCAATATTTTTTTTTGTTTTGAAATTAAAGCTGGCTGTTGATTTGCTTTTCTCTAAAGACCCTTTTCCTAGAGGCCTTGGTGATACAGTACAGACCAAGGAGATGAGCTGAGTGGCCCAAGGCTCAAGCAGCCTAGAATGTAACCAGGATTGGATTCTTTGTGGTAGTGGGATTGTCCGTTCCTCCTGTGTCTCTAGGAATGATGATAAACTTCTTCGTTCTCATTAGAGGCCTAGATTGTAGCATGATAGGCAAATTCTTTTCCTTTTAAAGCAGTTTTACCAAAGGTTATGCTGGATCTCTTTAGCCATTTTCCAAGTGTTCTTATGCACCTGAGGCCACAGGCACTGCTCAAGACCCCAGGCGCGGGAACAGCTGGAGTCTGCATGGCCACATGCGTGCACTTGGGGAAATGTAATATGTAATATTTGAGGGATTCAGGCACAGATAGAAAGGACTGAGGGAGAATCGCGTATCTTCTCTGCACATCCCTCCACTTGAAAATGTGCTCTAGTTCTATTGCTGCCTAGCGAACTGTCCCAAATCTGCTGGCAGAAGACGACCATCTTATGTCCGAGGACTCTGGGGTCAGGAATTTGAACAGGACACGACCGGCACATCTCGTCTCTCTGCTCCTTGACATTTGGGACCTCAGCTGGGAATGCTGGGCCAGCTGCGGCTGGAGGACCCACTTTGGAGATGGCTGGTTCGCTCTCATGTGTGGCTCCCCTCGGCAGGAGTAGCTGGAGGGCTGGGCTCAGTGGGGGCTGTAGGCCAGAGTGTCCACACATGGCTTCTTCAGCAGGCCTCGGGGTTGTTGACTTCTCACATGGAGATTCAGTAGTCTGGCGAATGAGCTACATGGTCTTTTGTAACACAGACTTGGAAATTACATGGTATCGTATCGGCCACTGGTTGGAGCAGTCACAAGCCTACCCACATCCCAGATAAGGGGACACAGGCCTTACCTCTTAATGGGAGGAGTGGCAAACGATTTGAGGCCATGTTTTAAACCTGCTGTCACGTGGAATCCAGGTCCCTTTGAAACTTCTTTTTATTTGTAGAGCAAAAGCCATTGACCCATCATTTGCATATTTTGATGGATGACTTGTTTACACACATTTTCCACCCACACCCCGTGATTTCCTGTGACTGTTTTGATGCCTACGGAAGTCACATTTAAATATCAGAAAATATTCATGGTGTTCTTGTAAATTAAGGATGTATACGCAAACAAACTTTTTTTTTATTAAATATAATTTATTGTCAAGTTGGTTTCCATACAACACCCAGTAGGCAGGCAAACTTAATTACACAGGCCGGAAATGGCTTCTGCCGTCTCTAAGCAGCTTGTGTTTGCCAGGTAACACCAGCTCTCCTCTTAGGGGGAAAAAGTCTATTGACTTTGCTCTACCTGATCAATATTTAAAATGCTGGTGTGTCTAATAAATGGGTAG
Source organism: Herpailurus yagouaroundi (assembly GCF_014898765.1). Taxonomy (NCBI): domain Eukaryota; kingdom Metazoa; phylum Chordata; class Mammalia; order Carnivora; family Felidae; genus Herpailurus; species Herpailurus yagouaroundi. The sequence goes on along the minus strand of NW_024420490.1, from coordinate 5,331,987 downwards.
AGAAAACATGCTCTGATCACTGCAATCCTTTCCCCCTTAGGCACCACTGAGAGAAAACATGAAATTAAAAAAATACCTCCTGAAAGACCAGAAACACTTCCAAACAGAACCGAAGAAAAAGGTAGGAAATCAAGTCTTCGTTGCACCAATAGAACAGCGAGAGCCAAAGCTGTCGGTCCTGGGCTAGTCCAGATTACCCACAGAGTTTGTTTCTTGGGGGGGAATATGGTGATTATGGTTTTATTCTGGTTGCTTTTAAATAGGAGAGAGGCTTATGTGGTGCTCCTTTGGGCCAGAATTCCTCGTCAAATGAAAAACAACCAGCCCGGTCACTGGACACATTGGGCTGCTTCCATCCCGGTCTTTCTGCCGTCACTGCCCGCCCTACACCAGCAGCATCCTGAAGTCAAGGTGCTGACTGGAAGTCTCTTGAGGGCCTGGATGTATCAGCCAGTTTCCATCCTGCCGTCTCCGGGCCTAGTGCCCCAGGAGAAACTCCCATCCAGACAAACGGAAGCTGTCATCCCCCCGTCACTGCTGGACCTTTGACTCTCGCTACTGTGTCACAGACACATGTCCTCGGTCAAGAATGCTGGCGGTGGGGGGCACGGCAAAACGGGGAGCAGCAGCGCAGTGCCCACAGTCCCCTGAAGGTGGTCAGGACTGTCCTTTGAAGGGAAGTAGCTTCACCCGCCTCACACGGTTTTGCACATGTGTTTGACTCCTGCCGTTCTCAGTGTGTCTCCCAAAGAAATCTGCACACTGTGGGGGGCTCGTTTCGTTAGGTGTCCGCGATGTGATTGATCACACATTTTATGGGAAAAGTGCTGTGCTGTTATGAGCAGGAGGTGGAGCAAATTCCATTTTAAAAAGCAGCTGTTTGTAAGTCACAAGAGCGATGCTGAATTAATGAACGTGATTATTTGGAGGTGCTCCTGGGTGGCCTCACAAAATTTTATTGTGAAATTTAATATTTTATATCAGTCTGCCAAAAGCTTTACCAACAGTGCCAGCCCTTAAGAAGTTACACCTCCTTCTTTCACAGCGGACACTTGAAATTTGAGTTGTGAAACCTCATTGTGAAGGCCAGGTCTGTGTCCCAGATCAGTGAAAAAACAGCCCTGTGTGTGTATCACATGAATAGCCCTTTGGTCAAAGTGTGTGCTGTGACGTAACCAGACACTGGCCCCGCGCCCGGGGGCCCCCATGGGCATGTGATGAGTTTCTGGCTCTGTGATAAGGACACTTCCTGCTCTGTTCCATGCTGACTACCATAAGGACTTGGCTTACATGTGAAAAACTGCCCTAGTTGGCTGGCCGAGTGGCCACACACTTCTGGTTCCTTCCACTCCTATGGTTCCTTGTTCCGTGCCACGGTGAGTCAGGAAGGCAGAAACCCTGGTCAAAAGCAACAGGGAAGCCAGAGAGCCAGCCCCACCCTGAGGCTTGGCCTTCCTGTTAGGTGGGCATAAACCCCCCTCCCATTTGTTCTGCAGGCTGCTGGAGGCCCTCCCCCGCCCCCCCCCCCCGCAGAAGGAATCCCCCCTGCTTTGCATTTCAACCAGGCCCTTCTTCCTTTGGTCCCCACGGGCAGTGGGCAGTAAACGAGTTTACAGCATTTGGGGATGGAGCATAGTCCCCTACTAACGTGTGGGGATGAGCACAGTGATACGTGTGGAGTAGCTGGTGGGCTTTTTAAAGCTTTGCCAATCAGACTGGGCACCAGAACAGTATGAGTTTGTGTTTGAATGGAAAACGTGTTCAGGGTTGCCGCTTAGCAGCGAACATAGGGAACCTGCCTGTCCTCCAGTGGGTGGCCCTCTGAAGTTCCATCTTTATAAGGAAGAATATGGATGCGTGCTTTTTATTTTTAGTTGTGTTTTTTTTTTTTTTTTTTTGAGAGAGAGAGAGAGAGAGGTGGGGGGCACAAGTGAGCTAGGGGCAGAGAAAGAGAATCCCACAAGGAACAGAGAGAGAGGGAGGGGGAGAGAGAGAGAAGCTGGGCTCACCAGAAGCGGGGTTCGTGTTTTACCCTAAGCGGGGCTCGTGCTCACCCGATACGGGACTCAGACTCACAAACCGTGAGATCGTGACCTGAGCCAAAGTCAGATGCTTAATGACTGAGCTGCCCAGGCACCCGGATGCATGCTTTTTACACCACACACAGGGCAAGGCTAACTGGAGACACGAAGCTTGTCCGTCATGCTGCACTCACTTGGCCGTCACATCTGACTTTAACTTCATTTTAGTAGCTCTGACTCCAAAAACCCTCCGTAAAACCCCAGTTTACCTTCCAAGTTTGAACTGTGCACAAAAAGGATCCGGAATTAGTTCCTTGTTCCTGGAAATGCCCCCCATTTTATTGGCTCATGGTCCTTTACACAGACTGACCTGAGAGGCGTCGGGCCTCTTCCCTCCCCACACCCAGCAGGTCCTGAGTTTTACCAAACTCACCAACCATTTGCTGAGCAGTCTGCCTTGCTGGGCTCAGGTGAGGGAGCAGGGAAGTCTGCCTCTGAGGGTGGGTTCTGCTGCCGAGAAGGGAGCCCAGGCCTGATGAGTGGGCCTGTGGAAGGATGAGTAGGACCTCACCGCGGGTGGGCAGTGGCCAGAAAGGCCCTCCAGGCAGAGGCCAGCGTGAGCAAAGGCGATCTGTGGGCTGCAGCTGCACGGGGCTTTTTCTCACATGACAGAGAATAAATGATGCTCTAAAAATAAGTAAATAAATTTAAAAAAATTTAAAAGATGCTCTTTCACCTTCTACCTTCACAAGTAGCATCAGTGGTTGTTGTTTTTTTTTTTTTTAGAGAGGGAAACGCACAATCTGCCCCTATGTACTGTCACTTACGCTAGGTCTCTCTGTCTTCTTTATGCTTTTTAAACAATGACTTAAAGAAAGACCAGAGAGAGAGCCAAAACTGGATTTACAGAAGCCTTCCGTTCCTGCCATCCCGCCAAAAAAGCCCCGGCCACCCAAGACCAATTCTCTCAGCAGACCGGGTGCGCTGCCCCCCAGGAGGCCTGAACGACCAGTGGGTCCCCTGACCCACAGCAGGTACTGCTCCGCTCTTGCCGCTGGGGGCGGGTGAGGGGGCAGGTGAGGGTTGGCGGTGGGACCCAGGAGAGGGGCCGTGAGTGTGGCCAGCTGAGGGAGGGGGGATAAAGCTGCCCATCCTGTAGCAAAGCCGTCTGCAAACTCTGGCTACTTCTGTCCTTGCTCCTGTGCTTGGGCAGCAGTGGGTGTGAGGCCGGGACGCACAGCGTGGGTTTTAGGGTTCGAAGGTGGGGAATCAGGTATCCGGCAGGCAGGCCCTGCTCAAATGCAGGGATTTTTCCCTGTTATTCTTTTCTTTTTTTAGAGATATTTTTGTTTTAGTTTTGTTATTCATTTTGAGAGAGAGAGAGAACGAGCAGGGGAGAGGCAGAGAGAGAGAGAGAGAGAGAGAGAGAATCCCAAGCATGGGGCTCGAGCTCACAAATCATGAGATCATGACCTGAGTTGAAATCAAGAGTCGGACGCTTAACTGACTGAGCCACCCAGGTGCCCTTCCCTGTGCTTCTTTAGAGCAAGCCAGCTGCCCTTCAGACTGGATGTCCCGCTGGCCTCAGGTATGCATATCTCACTGGGGGCTCCGTCCCCTGACCCTCTCCCTGCTCTCTGGTGCCTCTTTCCACATCCCCAGGCTCCCTCTGCCCTTGACTGCACAGCCCTTTTGTGGAACCAAGGACCCGGCCTGGCAAATATTGTCTTAGTGTACGTGTCTCCAAACTATGAGACCATCAAAGGCAAGGCACACGCATCGTTCAGGCCTGAGTTCTGAGATATGCCTGGCACAACTCAAATTTGTTCACTGGCTGGCGGGACGCACATGTCAGTGATGAGGAGTCACAGTTGGACTTTGTTCTTCCAGACCTGAGATGCTCACCACAGAGCAAAGAAGCGTCGTGTTCTCTGCACAAGTTAGTTGCCGGAGCTTTCCACTGTTACATGTGTATTTTATGTGTTGGTGTCCTATACCCGAGCAAGCTCGCGGCCTGGAGGTCTTACCTGTCAGCACATAGGTTTTGTTCTTTTGAGTTAAGTTTGCATGGTGAGAGCCACGTGGGGCCTCAGCGCCCTTGCCTTGGAGTCATGCAGGCCTCCAGGTTTGCATCTCACCTCACCTCATAGGCATGTGAGCCTCAGCATGTCACTGCCCCGCTCACCTCACTTTTCCATCTGTAAATTGAGGAGGATAATGGGATACACCCAAAAGGATGGACCAAGATAATTTCCAAGTGTGTGGCCCCATCCTTGTATCTCAGTGTTAGTTTCATTGTCATGCTTATTTTTTTAAGGTTTTATTAAGTCATCTCTTTACCCAACATGGGACTCAAACTGACAACCCGAAGATCAAGAGTCACACGCTCCACTGATTGAACCAGCCAAGTGGCCCTTGTTGTCATTCTTATTATTGCATGTCGAACTGGGTGTATAAATGCACTGACACAAGAACAGCTAATTTACCTTCTTTAAATTTTTAATGTTTATTTATTTTTGAGAGAGAGAGAGAGAGAGAGAGAGAGAAAGAGAGAGGCAGAGAGGCAGAGAGAGAGACACACACAGAATTAGAAGCAGGCCCCAGGCCCTGAGCTGTCAGCACAGAGCCTGACGTGGGGCTCGAACTCACGAACTGCAAAGTCATGACCTGAGCCGAAGTCGGGTGCTTAACCAACTGAGCCACCCAGGAACCCCGCTCATTTACTTCTTAGTAAAAAATTTTTTAATTGTGGTAAATACACATAACATAAAATTTACCATCATAACCATTTGTGACATTAAGGACATCACATTGTTGTGCAACCACTATCATCCACTCGTAGACCTCTTTTCATCTTACCAAACTGAAACTCTGGACCCATTAAATGCTAACTCCCCTTCCTCCTCCCCCAGCCCCTGCCGACCACCATTGTGCAGTAGACCTTTGAATACACAGGGTAGGGGCACTAACCCCCATGTAGCTGAAAAGTATAATTTTTGACTGTATAAAAACATAACCACTAGTAGCCTACTGTTGACTGGAAGCTTTACCAATAATGTAAAGAGTCGATTAACACATAGTTTATATGTTTTGTATTATAGACTTTATTCTTATAATAAAGTAAGCTAGAGAAAAGAAAACATTAAGTAAATCATAAGGAAGAGAAAATACATTCATAGTACTGGCCTGCATTCATTGAAAAAAAACCCACGTGTAAGTGGCTCCACCCAGTTTAAACCAGTGTTGTTCAAGAGTCAACTGTATTTTCTATCTCTGTGAATTTGACTCCTCTAGATGCCTCATGTAAGTGGAATCCTAGAGCATTTGTCTTTCTGTGACTGGCTTATTTCACTTAGCCTGATGGCCCCAAGGTTCATCCATGTGGTAGCATGACTCATTTACTCTTAATATGAACAACAATATATTGCCCCAATACAGAGGCGGGTAGCCATGTGAGTGGTTGAGAAATGTCAGAATCCCTGCCAGCCATGGTGGATGCACGTAAGCGCACCTGTGGGAGGCCGGGCTGCCCAGCTGAACACAGCGGGCATCTCAGTGCGGGTGAGCTTCTCGGAGTGGCAGCTGCTTCCCCTGTGTTGTTCGGCAGGCATCTCCCAAGGTCCAAACAACTGCCACTATAGGGTGGCCCGTGGGGAAACCGATGAGACCAGGGCCACCATTGAGTTGGTCAGGCCTTACCTGTTGTGCCCTCTTCTCCTGACTGATAGAAGGCTGTTTGCACATGTGCACAACGGGGCCACTTGACAGCCTCAGTGACCTTAGCTTGGGCCTCTTCAGTAGCATGGTTGGCCCAGAAGCCAGCACTCCAGAAGAAAAATGTTATGTAAACCTAAGTGCTTCTGAAGAGAATACAGGCTATGCAAACAGGGAATGGAGAGCAAAGGTTGTACATCGCTTTGTGGCGGGTGAAAGGGAAAAAGAGGGCACGTTCTGCCAAACTCTCTTAGTCTGCCAGGGACTACACACATTTCCCTGAGGTCAGTAACAATTTCCATAATATTCTTGCTGTTCTCTCTCATGATCTGATCCGAAGAGAAGGACAATTCCAATGGCTTCTTTGCCTTGGAAGGTTGCCGTCACCCGTCTCGTTGTGGGATAGGTGCAGACTTTGTGAGCCATCAATTAGACCTGGTCCCGTTAGTTCCCCCGTGGACCTGAATGCAAGGGAGAAGCAAATTATAACTGCTGACCTTCTGGGCTCACAGAAGCCCCCTTCGCTTCTTGCCTCTCCCTCGCTCTTCTCTGCCTCCAGCTCGCACGTCTTCTGTTTGTCCATTAGAAGTACGGATCGCCAGGGAAGATGCGTGAGGAGGGCTCCATACATAAGCCAGTGGGAAATGTAACTGTTCACATCTGCGACCTCCCACTCACCCTGTGGTGGCCCAGCCCCCAGGGCACTGGGTCTGCAGAAAGAGGACAAGGGAGGAGAGCCCCTGGCTTCCTGCCTGATAGTCCTAGGAAATGGCAGATCGAGGCAAGGCTGGGAACGTTTGGGGAGCCAGTACCTGCTTTGGCCTCTTGCTCAGCCAGTTGAAGGGAGGACAGTGCCTGCCCTAACTTGGTGATTCTCAAATTTGAGCATGGGTCAGAGTCACCTGGAGACCTTGTTCCAACAGATCACTGGGCCCCACCCCCACGGTCGCTGACTTGGTAGGTCTGGGGTGGGCCTGGGAATTTACATTTTCAACAAGCTCCCAGGTCGTAATCTGAAAGCTTCTGGCCCACATTCATTCACCCTGTGAGAATCCCTCGTCTAGATTCTCCCACGTTTTTGACAGTTCCCTACCCTTTCCTGGCTACCTCTCATGCACCTGTTAACGCTCCCCGAATTCAGAGCCCAGTTAGCACACCCAGCTTCTGGAAGCCTTCCCTTATTTCTTGTGATTGCTCTGTTTCCCAAATGCCTGACACCCCATGTTTCGCCTAGTGTGGGGCCCCATGCTGTGCACTTGGGATGCTCACACCCGCGGACTCCTTTACCAGATTTAAAGCAGATCAAGAGTGTGTTTTGTCATCTCCACATGCTTTACAGGGTTGAGCATATGGTAGTGGCTCATTTAACACACTTGTTGAATGCCACGGTTCCCACAAAGGGAGGGATGTGCCAGTGCTTACATTTTGTTCACTTTTGCCTCTCCCGTCATCCTTCCCAGGCCCTGTACAAGCTCTGTGGTGTGTGTGTCTCATGTTCTGAGTCACCCAGTGTGCCATGGATTTCAGCTTTAAGCGATTTAAGAAGATCAAAGAAAGGCTTATTGTCTCTCAATCCTCGTGCACTTCATATTTTTTGCTAAGCAGGTACATTGGACAACCAACCCGTATATTGGTTTATGAACTTGTTTTGTTCTGCCCAATTAGTTGAGGTAGGAATGTCAACACCGTTCAAACTGTTTTGTGTCAGTGATCCTCTGGAGAAAAGGCACTGTCTGCTGTGTAAACCCAAATCCTCTCTAGGATTTCCCTGACTACATGGATGGACAGAAAGGTGAACACACGGACACACAGTCATCATTTGCCATCCTCATAGGGAGCTAGGCATTGCCCCTCTCGCTGGAGTGTCTGGGCTCACACTTGCTCTCACCAGCCAGAAAGCTTGCTGCCAAATGTGGCTTCCAGAAGAGATTGGTTTCTTTCCATTTAAACAGGAAGTAGTATCTTTCAGGATAAAGGAATACATAAGTTTAGGAAGAGGGGAGTCATTTTTAGATACATTCGCGTAACAGCAATGTATTGAGGGGCCCCTGCGTGCAAGGCGCTGTTCGGGATCTCAGTGTTGCTGGGGCTCAGCTATAGATCAGTTTCCGGGAATCACATCTAGGAGAACTAGAACGACACCCGGGCACAGTTTTGTGTCCAGTCTGAGCAAGTGGAAGCATGCCATTAATGTACTTACCCATTGGTAAGAATACTCTTCCAATTTCCGGGAAGTAAGTGAGTATGGAATTTTAACAGGGGGGAAAAAAAAAAAGACTTTTTCCCAAAAAATAAAATTTAGTACCAGAGTTGATTTAAAAATTGAATGATAAGGGATTCTAGTAGGCCCTAAGTGCCTCCTTTGTTTGAAAGTCTATGCCTCGGGGGTGCCTTCGTTATTATTTCACAGTGTGCGAAGACAGAGTCTACTGGTCTTACCCAGCCCACCACGTATCTAAGGTGGGGGGCGGTGGGCAACGAACATTCTGTCCGCCACATTTTCACACTTGAGAAAACGGAAGCTTAAGAGTATAGAGCCTACTCACTTGTTTTGATATTTGATCATAAAAAGATTTCAGTTGACAGAATATACCCAAACCTTTTTGTATGTGTGTGTACACATACACACGAACCTTTCACGCTGTATGTCCCGTAACACGTATTACCGATGTACCAAATGTGGGTTCAGAAACCTCTGTGAAAGGAGGTGCTGGAACTTGGGAGAAGGGTCCAAAAGAAAATACAGGACAAATCCAAGGAAATGGTGGAGAAAAGCAGGTTGCTCTGAGCTCAAGTGATTATTCTGTGCAGCAGAGGCAGCACGCCAGAAACCTGAGGGGCAGGGCAGGTGTGTGCCTTCAAAAGTAAATAAACCCAACAGGGAAAGAGGTAGAAGCAGGCTAGAACAGGTTTGTTAATCCTTGCAAACATAGATACCCTAATTTGTGGTATTTTTTCATTTTCTTCCCAAAGAGCGGGGAAGCTGGAGCAGGACCTTTGTTCTGAGTTGCAGGGGAATCCTGCCCGTTGTCTGCTACAGCACATCCAGCACAGAGCAGCGCGTGCTCTCCACGTAGACGGGGCAGGTGACTGGCAGGGCGGGGACAGCGAGGCCGGTGTTCCAGGGGCCGTGAGTGATAGACAGGGGGCCCGGGGTGGAGAGGAAGGAAGTGAAGCTGAAAGGCATAAGGAGGAGGTGAGGTGAGCAAGCATAGAGAAGAACCGATGGCCAGGAGAATGGCAGATGCTGGTCAGAGAGGGGAGGCGTGTGCTCATCGCTTCACAGGTGGAGTAGGTCTGAAGATGAACTTATCCACAGAGAGAGGGGCCGTGAATCTGGGTGACTGAAGATGAATGAAGGTCATAAGAACTGAAGGGACCGGGGGAAGGAGGGGCTGGCATTGGGGATGGATTGCCCACGTGGCTGTCATAGGCTCAGGAAGATGACAAGAGCCAAAGTGAGGGGAGGCTGATGTTCTAGAAGCCAGTGCCCTCCCCCATGGATGTTAGTGTGTTCTGGCAGCTGAAGACATTCAGTGATAAGAAAGATTCCACGGTCAGGCTGGTAGCAAGCCATTCAGAGAGGAGACCTCAGATGTGGGGGAGTTGGTACCGTGGCTCACGCATCCCGCAGGGCACACCTGACTTCAGATGTGGAAGCCTGTGTCGGAGGAGGGATCTCAGTGAGAAGGTGGGCATCTGGGTCTTGGACACCAGGCTGTGGGCAGGAGACCCGGTGACTTCCCAGACCTGTGCCGCCCAGAGATGGCTGTTGCTTTAAATGTAAACCCATGAGGTACTTTTCCTGTGAAAGGCTGGAGGCCCTACTATGAAGATGAAACACCGGTTCCAGTGGGGACGGCAGTGGAATTGCAAGGTTTCTACTTGTAATGAAGATGGGGCCTGGATTTCACAGGAACACTGGGAGATAAGACGCCGTCGAGCTCTGAGACATTTGAGCTTGAGGCAAAGATTAAGTAAACATTTATATGCCAAACATCAACTCAGTGCTTAGGGAAGGGCAGATGTCTCTCTTGAGACCAATTTACCCACATGGAAGTTCCTTTTTCTTTAGATTTACACAGGCAGCCCGGCTGCTCAAGCCCCTGGGGTTACAGATGAACAGGAAATCAGCTTCCAGGTCCTGATCACTCTGTGAGGGGTCTGGCCCCCATGCCTACCACAAGGAAGCACTTAAAAAGACCTCTTTGCTCTTACAAGGTATAAACCAATCAGTCAATTAATCAAACAAGAGGAAGAAAAAGATCGCTGGTGCGTGCAAATGCTCCCCGAGCAGGCACGTAAATTGTGCACTTGGGTGTTTAGGCCCTCATTTGGACTTTGGATTACTCGAGTGTTTGAGAGGTCTTTTCAAAGAGTCCTAGTGGTGCATCATGTAGTGTTGGAGCGTTTCCCTTCTTTTCCCCAAATCAGGAACCAGCCATGTCTTTGGAGAATTCGGGAGAGAGATCTTGGCTAGACGTTACAGAGGTGGGTGTCACTGGCTCATGGATGGTAATTCCAAGCATGGAATGGCTATGATCCCTCCGGGAGATTAGAGTAGAGAAGAGGAGAGAGTGGAGCCAGCAGTGGGGGAAATTGTTATTTATAGGGTAGAGGAAGGACTAGGTGCCATCAAAAAGGGTGGATGGGGTGTGATGTCAAGGAAGCCAGAAGAAAGGAATGTGGAACAACTACAGATCGGTGGGAAACTGATTACCACATACATTGCTGCTCCCCGGAGTTTCTAACTCACTGGATCTGTGGGAAGGCCTGAGAACTTGCATTTCGAGCAAGCTCCCAGTGCTGCTCCTGCCGCCGCTGGTTTGCTGAACATGCTCCGAGAACCCCACCACAGTGTGCACCAGGGAGGCTGAAGGGCATCCACAGGCTTTGGTCACTTGTATTGACCCTTGGTGATCCCAGTCCAGGAGTTCTGTGCAATGGTTGGTGGCTAGAGACAGGCTTGGCATGAATTGGAGAGAATGGGCAGGTGGCCAAGCTTGTGTAGGCTTGTCTTGTGAGAAACTTGGAAAAAAGATGGAAAATGGGGGCTTACAGATGGGTACAGTGATGAGAGAGGAGTGTGTGTGTGTGTGTGTGTGTGTGTGTGTGTGTGCACGCACGCACATGCACGCGCGCTTATGTTTGGGCCCGGCCCTGTTCTGGGTAGTAAACTGTGGTAACCAGGCCAGACATGATGGTTCCTGCCCACCTATTGCTTTGGAGCCAGGTACACCAGGGCCAAAACCCCAGCCCTCTCCTTCCTCAGCCGGTGACCTTGGGCAAGGTGTGCACCTCCCCGAGTCTCTGCTTCTGCCTCTGCAAAATGGTAGATTGAGGCCTGCCTTGCTCGGGTGTGCTGATTGAAACCAGCTGCTGCACCTCAAGCCCCTGACCCTCTGCCTGGCCCCTGAGAGGCACTCAGCAAATCCACGCATGCTTCTTTTCCTGCCATGCGGTTGCTCAGTGGTGACCTCGCTGGGAGAGGGGTTTCCACATGGCGAGAAGCATGCCATGCACTGTAGCCCTGAGGGAGTGGGGAGACATGGACGCTCTGAGACAGCACGTCAAGAGACCTTTAGGGGGTGGAAGCTTGAAGCACCTCCCTCAGAAGCAGCTAGAGATTCAGAGGAAGTCAGGGCTCACGGAAGGCCGTGACTGAGGGAGGGAAGTTCATTTCTGGAGCATAGCGACCCCACAGGGCACAGGGGAAAATACCTTGTCACCTTGCAGGGATGTCTGCATTGTTTGCTGACCTCATTTCATTTGTGTAAATACCTTTCTCTCTTCTTCCAGCCGCCCCTAGAATGAATTTTATTTCCTGCAGCGAGAACCAACAGTAGTGACAGGGTTTAGCCCCAGCCCAGACTGAGGCACACCAATTATTATCCTGCCAGGGATGGTCCGAACCAGGCAAGGGACCAGTGGGGTCTAAACGCCTCACACGTGCACGGTGCTAGTTGGGTCATACAACGCTTTTTCCACGGACTCTTTCTTTGAACATTTTCTCAAATGGCACCTCACAAACTTTTCTCAGAGTTGCATGATGATGACTGCCCCCTCTTCTTGGCATCTTTAAAGCCCCTTGCCCCTCTGAGATGCCCAACTGTGGGTTTGCAGATGAGGGGTGTGATGTCAACCTCCTTTTGTCTTAGGGGGTCGTGGGTTTGTGCCCTGAATGGGCTTTGGAGAGAGGCCCCTTCCCACACACGCTCGCAGAGTCTGCACAAAGAACAGAAATTTGGAGGGGAATTGAGTGGGCAGTGTCCCATCACCTTCCACCGTGTCTTCACCAGCTATAAATAGCCAAGCTTGTTTGTGCTCGTCCAAACAAGGACGCGGTACAAGGGACAGCTGCCAGGAAAACTGCTCTGGTTCCAGCTTCTTTCTCCCCTGGCCTCGTTTGGCCACAGTTAAGTGGGAAGTTCTCGGTCAAAAGTACCTGCAATCCCTGGGACATTTTTGGCCACCAGGTGGGTGTGTAGGGACTCCACAGATACCAGCAGCACCTTTGGACCCTTATTTCTCAGGAAAAGGAAGGAGACTTCTCCTGCCCTCCTGCTGGCAAGCAAAGGAACCTGGACTCACCGCTGTTAGAATTTTGTCCTTTACTGACGGAAGGATTTTACCTCCCTGGGCGGTGACATCCCAGGGCAGAGCTCTTCTGAAGGACTGGCTTCCCACCTGCTGCCTTCACAGATGGGTGGAGTCTTCTTATAGTTGCTTATCTGAGAAAGGAAAAATTCTCTAGAAGCATAAAGCATGGGAATGTGGGTACTCATTTTGATTATCGTCATCCCAGGTGTGGTGGGCCAAGATAGAGTGGACTGGGCATCAGGAAGCTTCCATCTGGTTTCACTTCTGCCACTAATTAGCCGCATGGCCTTGGGCACATTAAGTCCCATCCTTGGAGCAAAGACCCTTGACCAGTTTCAGTGGTCAGAGCCTGAGCGTGCAATGTTACGAGCAGGCAGGCAGGAAAGCAGGCAGGGAGCATTCACTTCCTTCGGCCTCGCTTTCTTGCTGCACACTGGGACCAGGACAAGGCAGGTATACAATCAGATGGGGTAGTTTTACATTAGAAGGGGCAATAAAACATAGCAGAGTGGGAACAAGAAAGAAGAGAGGGTAACTCACATCATTTCTCCAGGATCTTCACGTTGACATCTGCCGTCGTCCATATGTGTTGACACCTCCGGAGTGGGATGAAAGCTGGAAAAAAATAGAGGATTTGCAGGGTTGTGCCTTGGTTTCCTGAGCATGAGCACGGGAAACCATTTCTATTTCTTTTCCTTTCCTTTCCTTTCCTTTCCTTTCCTTTCCTTTCCTTTCCTTTCCTTTCCTTTCCTTCTCAGCTTTTTTTCTTCCCCCCACCCCGTAACAAATTTTAGGTAAAGCCCAAACATTTACATTATGGGAATAGAGGCCTCTGAGAGTGGGCAGGAGGTCTGCCAAAAAAGAGTCCTCACCTGGACTTGGGATCTTTTGTTCAGTAGGAAACTATGGAGTCACTCTTTTCCCCTTCGTCCCCCCTCACCTCCAAAAGGGTTGTGGTTCTTTTGGGTGGCGTTTGATTGCTGCTGTTCATTTCTGTATTTACTGGTTTGCTCGCCTCGGCTTCCTCTGCACTTCAACACCTTTTCCAGGCCACGTGTCTTGGCTTAACTGTCCCACCTTGGGCTGAATTGGGCCATGCCACTGGCCGAGCTCCTGTTCTCAAGGGATGCACGTGGCGCATCTTCCACTTTTCCGACTGTACGCGCCCCTTCTCTTGTCTTGGGTCTGAGTGGGAAGAGCAGGCACCTGGGCTGGTTGGTATGTGATTGTTGTTTATTAGTAGTACTTTTTTAACTTGGGAGCAAAGGCGATTTACTCGGCTCTGGCGGTGAGCCGTGATGACGCAGGCCGCCCGGCATCCTCAGTGACTCACTGTCCCCGTGACCAGGAGGCGGCGTGAAGCAGCTTTGAGGAGTGGTCGAGAGCTTGGGCTCTGGAGTCAAAGTTACTGGGTTCAAATCCAGACCCTGGTATCCTACTACTTTTATGACCTGTTGTTAGCAAGTGACTTAATGTCACTGAGCCTCAGTTTCCTGATCTATATGATGAAAATAAAGGGCATCACAGGTGGGGGTCTCCAGGAAGTAGGCCCTGAGGCAGCGCTTAGTATGCGAGCTATGTTTTTGGGGTCAGTGCCCATGGAAGGGGGAAAGAAGCAGCGTTGGGCAGAGGGAGAAGTTGAGTTGTGATACTGGCTCGCGAAAGCCTCACCCGACTCTACGGGGAGGGGCTGAGGTGGCCCCTCAGAGTTGTCTGTGTTGGGCTGAACTGGGCAAAGTTTTTATACTGTAGAGCGTGGGCCGCCCTGAAAAGGATGTGCCTTGGCCAAGGAGGTGCTCAGCAACTGAGGTGGTCCCCGGAGGGGCCAACGGCGCCCCCAGCGGCAGGGGCATCCAGCCCTTCACCAGAGGGGGCTCCCTGTCCACCATGCCGAGCAGATCTTTCCGGGAGTGGTTGTGACAATTGAATACGGACGGAAGGAGCTGACCCTAGTGCCTGGCTTGTGACAGGCCGTCAGCAGCTGCTGCTGCTGCCTCTGTGGGATCGTGGGTTCCACTTAGGCCTGCAGGTGTCCTTGAGCTAGTCAACCCATTGTCTGCAATTTAGGCTCCCTGTCCAGGAAAGCAAGGAGACTTCCCTGCCAGTTACCTATCCAGGTCTCGTGTTTCAAGTGTCCCTAACCAAAATTGCTCAGAAAAATACAAGACAGTAGCATCATTTGGATTTAAAAATCAGAAATGAGTAAGGGCAGCCTTGCTCTGGTATCTTTGGACATAGGGTGATATGCTTGCTTTCTTTTATTTTCTCCTTTTATTCAGCAGCTGTGGGCATAGAAGCTCACCATACATAAATCCTCTCAGGAGCTAGTAAATTCCAAAAGGATTGGATGTTTCTTTTTTTGTTGCATTTCGTTGCATCCTTTTTGCCAAAATGGTACCCATGTGTTGGGCGGACTGGAGAACAGAGACCATCAAGGGCTGCGGCCTCATTGGGCATCAGCCACTCCAAACATGTGCTTTGGAGAATTTCAGAAATCCTGGTATTTTTCAGAACTGAAATTCATTAGCATTGTTGTAAGAGTCTATAAATACAGTGAAAAGCATTTACAAATAGACATTGTAAAACGCTTCCACACCCACAGTCTGAATACTGTCAAAACACCAGCTGCAGCTTCCCTACTTGGAAGGAGCAGAACCTTTTTTAAACGACACCTACTGTGTTTTCAAAATAGGCTTGCTTCTGGCCCTGTATAGAAGATAATTTCAGCCGAAAGCCTGTGTCTGGCTCTTGGCATGCACGACCGGGGCTCAGAGAGATGAGGGGATCCTAAGCTTCCTGTCCGAATACAGCTGGCACATTAACATCTGGGGACAGGTCGCTCACGGCTGGTGGCTCCTCTTTCTTCAGGTGGTGTGTCATGCCTTGGACCTCTCAGTCTCGGATTTGTGACGTCACAGGCCCCCACCTGGTTCCCAGATGAGTTCCAGGTGTGGTCACAGGTGATCACAGGGGCACCTGTGGTCAGGGAGGTCCTTAAAGGAGAGTTTGCAGGCAAGGGTCAGGCAACGTCACCTTTTACCTTGACATTACTGTTGGGGAGAAAGGAGAGAGAACATAAGCTGCCTGACTTGTAGGAGTCTCTGATATTAAAAGTGAACTTTAAAAACACATAAACCTTGGGGCGCCTGGGTGGCGCATTCGGTTAAGCGTCCGACTTCAGCCAGGTCACGATCTCGCGGTCCGTGAGTTCGAGCCCCGCGTCAGGCTCTGGGCTGATGGCTCAGAGCCTGGAGCCTGTTTCCGATTCTGTGTCTCCCTCTCTCTCTGCCCCTCGCCCGTTCATGCTCTGTCTCTCTCTGTCCCAAAAATAAATAAACGTTGAAAAAAAATTAAAAAAATAAATAAATAAAAACACATAAACCTTAAAAGGGAAAATTGACCTATAGTCTTACCCCAGCGACTGCTGTTTCTCTCCCATCTTTTTCCCTATGTATGATTTGGTGTGTTTTTCATCGGTTTTACATAGTTAGGATCATGCTGAATGTCATACAGCGTTGGGGGAAAAATTGCATCTATTGTGCAAATACACAATGCATTCCCATTTCAGAACAAAGGCAGATGTTCATTAATTCCACAAGTGTTTTTGAGCCCCTGCCGTATACCAGGTGCTGAGCTGGGTGCTAGAAATCACCCATCACACTACCCAGGAATAATCACTGCAAATAATCTTCCAATCTTAAAAGGAATAATCCCTCTTCCTGATACATAAGAAGGGTATGCGTGTGTGTGTGTGTGTGTGTGCATGGAGGGGTAGGTCATTTGTAACTGGCTTCTGTCCTTTGCCATCATAGCATCAGTATTTGTCCTTCTTGTCATAAAGGTTTATAAATGTAATTTTCATGGCCATCAAATAGAGGTTACTCACCTGTTCCCCTCTTGATGAAAGCGCCAGGTTGCAGTTTTTCTTTGTTACAAATAACACTGCAGTAAACATATTGATCTGCAAAACCCACTTGGGTGTTTCACACTATTTCTTTAGCATAGCCTCCCAGAACTGGCCCGAAGCAGATGATCATTTTAAATGCTATTGATATATACCCTATTCTTAGAAATTACTCCTTTTTACCCTGAATCATTTCCGAAAGGCTTTGTGGTAACTGTCCAAAATACATATACAAGAATAAAATAGTTGAGAGTGACAGTAAGGGGGAAAATAAAGGTAGAAAAGTAATAGAGCCCCAGATAAGACGGGCACAGTAATGAGCAGTAGGGTTCTCTACAGTCCTCAACATAGGCTCACATTCGACTGGAAGCTTCGAGCTGTCAAAGAGGGAAGTGGCTGCTTCAAGATTCATGGTTCCCAAAATGTACGAATAAACCACATGTTCAGAAGCAGCTGAGCTGAGCTGTTCAGAGGTACAGATCATTAACTGCTGCATAAAGTTCCTTCTACCACCAACACCGCCTCGAATTCTCTCCCCAGCCACCTGCCAGGGTGTGTCACCTCAAACCATCTTTTCCCTTAATGCAAAAAAAAAAAAAAGTCCCAGTGGAATTAACTGGACTTTTGTTGCCTGTGTGACCTTTCTCTCTGGACAGAACATGTGTTCTCGTAGGTTTAGGTCCTCGGCGTGTTCCCAAAAGGACAGGAGTGTCTGGCTCTGAGTAGTTTGAGTTGTGCTAGTTTGGAGAGTGACAGCACCAAATCATTCTGGCTCCATAGCTATGAAGCAGTGAGATTAGGAGCCCTTAAGAACTTTAACAAATGAAAATGCTTTCCTGCTAGGGCTCCTGGGTGGCTCAGTCGGCTAAGCGTCTGACTCTTGATATCCGCTCAGGTTGTGATCCCCATGCTGAGTGGAGCCTGCCTGGGATTCTCTGTCTCCCTCCTCGAGTGCACGTACTCTCTCTCTCTCAAAATAAATAAATGAACTTTAAAGAAAAGAAGAAAATGCTTTCCTATTAATAATGCTGCATCTCCAAAACATTTCGTTCGGAAGATTACATTCCAATTAGAAGCCACTGGGGCCCTGCCAATAAAATGTTTTGCAATAAATTTCCTCGGGGCACCTGGGTGGCTTAGTTGGTTAAAGCATCTGAGTCTTGATTTTAGCTCAGGTTGGTCTTCATTTGGGCCCAGGTTGGTGGTGAGATCCAGCCTACGTTGGGCTCCGTGCTGGGCATAGAACCTGCTTAAGATTCTCTCTCTATTCCTCTCCCTCTGCCCCTCCCTGCTGCTCAAGGGCTCTGTCTCTCTCTCAAAAAAAACAAGGAAAATTCCCTCAATCTCAGCACTCCTGTTGGCTTGGGGCCTGTCAGAGACAATGTGCCCTGTGGGGCCTGAGCTTTGGTGGCGGGGGTGGGGGGGGTGGGATGGAGAGGAGGTCTGCTATGGATACCTGCCCTTGGGGCCCCCACAGTCCTAGGAGGTGGGGCTGAGGTGGGCAATGAAGGCTGTGCTGTGCAGCTCAAGCTGCTTCCTCCTTCCAAGTACAGTAGTCCATGCTCTCCTTGAACTTTTACTTCGGCCGAGCCCTGAGAAGCCCAGAAAGTCTCAAAATGCACACACACGGTTTTAGAGCTGTGTTTTCTCTTGGGGGAGGCCAGGCCACTTGGCTCAGCCTTGTTTCCCTGGAGTTCGTACCTATGCTGGTCTGCCCTTGAGGATGCTTGAGGTTACACTTGAGGTTGTGAGTCAGTCTTGTTCGTTCGGGAACTGACGGGGGCTTACCTCCTTCTGCTGGGCCTTCTCCACCATCACGAGGATACGTGGGTCATGCTGAATGCTAGTTACTACCACAGCCCCTTCTTGAGTGAAGAAACCCAGGTCTCAGCCCTGTCAAGTCCCATCCTTGCCCCCAGGTTTATAGGTCCCCTGCCTCAGCGGTCCTTCTATCCCCCATTACCTCCAGGATGAACAGAACCCTCTAGTACTCAGCCCAGCAACATGACCCTTTCCAACTTTTCTGCTCTCACTGCTTTGGGGACCTCAGGCTTTAGCCCTGGGTCCTCTGGCCACACTGGACACTCCCACCTACCCTGGGGTCCTTGCTTCATCCTGCCTCTTACTGATATGTTCTCTCTCCTTTTTCCTCCAAGGCCCAGCTGGAATGCCACCTCCTCTGTGTGCCGCTGGCCCCACCATGCAGTCCCCTGCTCTGACCCAGTCCTTTCTTCTCACGGGACTGTGGTGTGCCTGTCACTTACATAGCCTGTGCCATGTGAGCCTGTGCTCATGTGTCCGCCTCTTTCCCCATTTGGACTGTGAGCCCCTCCAGAGTAGGAACCACCTGGCTTGGCCCTCTCAATACCCCCTGCATGATAGGTATTTGACAAGCGCTCCTTGAGTAAGTCTGTTACTCATCGTGTGGTTTGGCTTCAGGCCATGATGACTGCCAAGAGCCATGAGATGGCCCATTTCTGTTAGTTTCCCAGAACAACTGCTTGGCTTCTCCCCCTCATTTTATGGGTGAGGATCTTTCCCCGTTTCACTGCCATCACAGACTTAGGGTAATCTCATTCAGGGCTCATCCCCCTGAAAGGGTCTAGAGAACTGCCCTTTTGGAGGAAGTTGGAGGAACCTTCTGTTCATGCACGAGTAGGCTATCTCTCTCATCCTCTTACAGGCGTCTTCCCGTTCCTAAGGGCTGTTCCTAGCCCAGATACAGAAGGAAGTCACTCGTGTCCCGATGGGCACGGGGGCACCCACCCAAGAGCTGTCTAATTTTACAGGCCTGTGCCCCGTTGCCAGCTTGCAGCTGCCAGATCTTTAACTCAACCCCCTGTGCCTGTCAACAGCTTGGCTGATGCCTCAGCCTCAGGCCAGAAAACCTTTTTCTCAAGGTTAAAAGTAGCCGACCTTTGACTAGCAGCATTGGCTAAATTCCTTACTCCTTAAAAGGGAAGCTCCCAGTTATCATTTGCTGGTGCTTATTTGGCCATGGGACGGGAGCAGGCCCTACATTGTACCCTGTGTACCAGCAGGAGGGTTTGTGGCTGAGGGTATATTGCTGAACAGTCATTATTAAAATAGCCACCTCTGAAAATGTGTGCCGGAGAGGTGGGCATCTAGTCTGTTGGCCGGTTTCACCAAGGCCCATGTGTTTGGATAGCTCGTTGACTCCCACTGGCTCCCCCATAGGCGACAGAGCCACCTGCCCCGCGCACGGCATGCTCCTTAACGCATGTGCCACAAGAAAGCTGACAAAACAACAAGGACACACACCAATGATTAAATGCCTGGACTTGTGTTTTTAATGTAGGGGTGACGGTCCAAAGATTGACTTGGTGGGCAGTTCGATATCCGGCATCCTGGACAAGGATCTCTCGGACCGCAGCAATGACATTGGTGAGTAAGGAGAGCGTTCTGGCTTCTGTTTGCACAATTGTAAAAGAGCTGCGGAGTGCGACTTGCCCCTTCAGGCAGCCTGAGGACTAACACAGCTATTTCAATGGAAGGCTCATAGCCCTCGGCTGGTTTTAGATGTTCCAGGTTTATAAAGAAGGGGAAGCGACGATGGAAAAGAAGTGACGAAGAGACCTTTTGTAAAAGTGGGCATTCGCACTTTTATTCATACTCTCTGGTGGTTTATGTGTTTAGTGTATAAAGGCGAATGGGTGAAAATGCAGAATGGCAGAGTTCATTGTAGTCACAACACTAAATGTTTTGAATTTGAATTTCAGATGAGCTTTGGTGTCATAATGGCCACTTAGTTAAAAACACGAGTGAGTTTTCCAAAGGTCGAGGTACCACTGTGTGATAGAGGGCAAGGTAGCTAGAGTCTCTGTGGGGTAAGCGAGTCGGAGGGTCTGTTGGGGACGTGCGTGCATGGATGGTGTGAGGTCGCATGTGTGCTGGTTGAGGCCACCGTTGGTCTGACTTGGGTGACAGCCCTTTTGAGAAGTCTAGATTCAGGGACTAATTTTTTTTTTTAACTTTACATCTTGTCTTTGCACCTATCATGGCCACAGTATTCAACAGAATAGGACTGTATTTTGGAATTTGCCTTTTTTAATTAAACTCTTTTATTTTGAAATGATTCTAGGTTTCTGTGCGGTCCTAAGAAGTAATACAGAGACAACCGCATACCCTCTACCCGTTTTCTCTCAAGGGTAATATCATAATGAAACTGTAGCGCAAGATCACAGCCAGGATATTGACACTGACACGTCCCCCGGGTTCTGCGGGTTTACTAGTGCTTGTGTGTTTTTAGTTCTTTGCGGTTTTGTCATGTGTGTAGGTTTGCGTATCTACCATACGGTCAAGATACAGAACATTCCATCACTACCAGGATCCCCCGTGTCACCCTTTTATGACCACACCCACCTCCCTCCTGCCCCCACCCCTTCCCTAACCCTTGGCAGCCACTCTCAGGGACAGATTTGACATGGACGACTTCCAGCATCTTTTCAATTGGCTGCTCAATTTAGAAACAAGTGTGTGACTCTTGGCCGGCCTCGTAAGAGGCCCTGGAGTGCCTGTCGTGAGCATTGTCGTCACCCGGGGTCACTCCTCTTCGGGGTACTGTTTTCTTCCAAACCTGCTAATAGAGTTGCATCTTTGCAACTGCCGGCTTGCGGTCTATGGTCAGATCTTGGAAAGGCTTGGCGGTAGGATGTGTCGTTGTGACCATAAACACCAAAAATACTTGCTCTGTCTCCAGAGACCATTTCCCATCCTGAGCCTTTGAGAAGCCCAGTCAGGAGGCATGACCAAGGGCTTCTGACAGCTTGGGCAGATGGAGTAATAATAGAAATGCTGGCCTGCCGGAGCTTTCGACCTGGTTAAAGGGCAGAGCAGAGCAGCGATTGGCTGTGAATGAGAAGGGATCCTCAGACGGAGCCTGACGAAAGTTCTGGTCTTGTCCCTGTGGTTTAGCATTTGGGCCCCATTTTAAGGCAGGATGGCCAGTTGGTGAAGAGGCAGAGAAGGTCGTCGGGGTCTTCCCACAGGAAGAGAGGTGTTCTCCGTCCTCCAAGGCTGTGCCTTGCTTGTGAAGAGCCTTGGGCTTTGGCCCTTGTTTTCTTGGGGTCTGGCGATGACTCAGATGGCTATCACCAAAATATGAGTTTTGGATTTCTCAGTCTGACAAGCTAGTTTGGAAATGTTGGGAAATTGATCGAAGTGGGCTGATCTATGAAAGCTCTTCATACGTGGAAGCTGAGCGCAAGTTGTGTCTATTTCGGAGCCCAGAGAGAGATGCTGAGGTTTAGTTTGCTCTCATTTTACCAAGAAGACCTTAATCCCAGAGGAATGTGATTCCTCCAGCACATAAGGTAATGCATGTATTATTTGCATTGCAAGAAACCGTGGTTGGCGGCCACATAATTAGCCACTAAATACTTGAGTGTCTACTCAAGGGCAAGGCTGAATGGATACCAAGGCCCTCACACACAAGCCCCGCCTTCCAGCAGCTTTGGGTCTGTTTGGGCCACCAGGACGGCAGATGGAAAGTGAGGCGACACCGACGGTCTGACTGACCACTGAGTGGTAGAAAGTAATGCCGATCAGAGTTATGGGTGCTCCTTGGTGCCCAGGCTCTGTGAGGGGGACAGACTTATCTGGATCTAGAAGGTGAATTCACTGAGACAGAGGCAGAGGCAGGCAGGGAATCCCGTGGGGACTGCCGACACCCGAGCACAGATCAGCCTGGCCGCAGTAGAGGCTCTGTGCTGGCATGGGGGGGGGGGGGGGGCCGCCCGGGGGAAGGAGGTCTGGGCGGGATCCGGTTGGACAGGGATGGATTTGTAATTTCATCTGTAGGCAGTGGGTTGACACTGAAGTGGCATGATCAGGTCTAAGCCTTCAGATAATAACTGATGGAGCTCTGTGGGACCAATCCAATGAAGGAAAGACTGCAGTCAAGGAGTCAGGTTATTTGATAGTTTGGGGGGGAGGCAGCTAAGAGAGCCCGAGCCGAGCTGCGCAACAGGATTGTGAAAGAAGGCAAAGATGTGGAAGCAGCAGTGCAAAAGAATTATTGCCAGGCCTCAGTAACAGATTGGATTTGGGAGCAGGGAGGAGGAGAGAATAGTTTGTCAGCCGTGAGGTTGTAGGGTTGGGGGACAAATGACTTGGGTAGACATAAGCACGTCCGGAGGAGGAACCGGTTTGGGGGGAAATGTGGATTTATTTAAGCGTGTTAACTCTGAGATTTGGTCGGACGTCCCCATGTGGGTGCTGGAGGAGGCGGAAGCTGGAGGGCCGAGGCCGGGGAGGGCTGAGGCTGCAGAGGCCAGCTGGGATTGCGGGTGGAGATTAGGGCCTTCCTGGGGACGGAACACAGAGTGCACAGCGCTGCCTCCGGGCTGGGGAACCTTCCGTGATTTCCTTCAGACTCTCTGAGCTTCAGCTTCTTTATTTGTGAAGAAAACTAACATCTCTCCCAGCTTCCTCGCCTTGTCCTCCCGAGTTCTGCAAAATCACTTGGTGGGCTGCAAAATGATAGAAATGCTTATCAGTGATGCTGTCATCTGCTGAGAAGGGATAGTTAAGTCAGGAAGAGGATGTCCTTAGCATGAGAAAAGAGGAAGAGGGACCTAGAGCTTGGAGACCAAACCCTGCACAAAGTCCACATCTAAGGGAAAAGCACATCTGGCAACATCCCGGAGGCCAAGGGAGGAGAGGATTTTAAGCAGAATGTCTTTAGGCCCAAATGCGCAAATGCTCTTGCAGGTGGGTCGGTCAAGGAGAAGAGGACCTTGCAGAGGGGCCAGCTCCTTTCAGGGCCGCTTTGTAGCTCTGCTTTTGTAGCATTTGTTCGTTGCTTTGAATCGAGAAGGAAATTATTGGTACCAGAATGTTTTGTTAGTCACTCAAACAATTGAAGCTGTCCAAACGTGGGCTGCGGTGAATAGCCAAATACAGCCCTGAAAGGCATTAGAAATCATCAGTGTTAGCTATAAATAAATCTGTTTCCTCTTAATAAAGCTATAATTTTAAATTATTATAATATTGAATTAGAGAACATGACTTTTTCAGATCTCGCGTGGGCAGCCACCAGCATCTGTCAGCCCATAATAATTTAGAATGAAATCAGTTGGTCCAAAACGAAGTTGTTGATGTCAGTCAGATATTGTGTATCAGACTACACGGCCGTATTTCAAGTAACATAATAGGAAATGTGGATGAGCTCCAATGCAGGCCTGTGCATGAATAGAAATGAAAATTAAATTGTCCACTTTTCTCTTGCTGACGGGAGAGTCTCTGTTCCGATCGAATGGGAGATTATAGGCCGCGAAGTCAAGTGCCCTAACATTTACTTTTATTATGCCGTGTGTGGTAGTTCCCACGGCATGGCAGGAGTTATTATTACACTGCGGTACTGTGGAGATTTTCCGTCTCTTTCCCACCAAAGCACGTAGCAACGGGCCCCCAGGTGGGAAGCAACCTAGGAACTAAGCCATCTAGTTCCAACTAATTGACTTAGAAACAGCCCTTCTCATTTCTCCTCTGTCACTTGCCTTCGTTGACCATTGTTCTCCATTCTGTTTGAATCTCATTACACTTGTCCCACGTCTATCTCGTCACCCCCTCTTCACATCGGGGAGCTGGGACTTGCCCCTCTGTCTTTTCAGCCCGATCCACAGACACACTTGACGTCGCAGTCCGCTTGCTGGCCACGTGTTGCTAGCTTTAAAGCTGATGGACTCAGGACGAGGGACTGGTTTGGAAGGTAGGAGTCCAACTTCCTCTTGTCCTCCGATCCCTCTCGGATGCCTCCTGGCGTGTGGGTCATTTGGACCAAGGAATGCAGAAGCACTTCCCTGCTGACACCCTGGGAATGCTATTAGGTGCTAGTTGATTTGGGATGCTGGCAAGGTTCTGAAACTGGATTGTGGTGATGGTTACACAACTCCGTAAACTGCCTAAAAATTAAGTTGTATGCTTAACATGGGTGAAGTCTATGGGACACAAATGGTACCTCAACAAAGGTGTTAAAAGCAGCTCTGGCTCCTATCCAGGGACACAGGTCACACTTGCGCGCCAGTTTATACCAGAGCTATGTGAGAAGCAATATGCACGTCTCCAGTGTGATGACAAAAAGCAGAAGAGATTGGGCTTAGTAGAGTCACGTGCTTTACACCAAGGAGGTGAAACATCTGGAGCTTCGGGTGGATGGATCTTGAACCTAGTCAGTCCCCTGAGCAGTTTCGGTGTCCTCCCCACACTTTGGGATGCTCGGCGTTGACTCCCGTTCATTCAGGAGAGGCTATATGCTGGACATCTCCGTGCAGTGCTCCCCACCTCTCACCTAAGACTCTTAGGGCTCACAGCCTAGGTTTGCGCTGAGCAAACGCAGTCAAGCTGGCAGTCAGCACGGGTTTCAAAATCATTTCACAGTCTTACAGGAGGTGGCCTGATGGCAAAGCCTTGTCCTTCTCGGCACTTCCAAGAGTCCGGTCCCAGATGTAAACTGAGGATGTCTGCTGACAGATGTTCACAGTTATAAACATAAGGCCACACCCAAACCCAGGCGCTTGCCTGTGCCTATTCAGCCCCCATCAGGGCAGTCCTGGCCTTTGGTGGTCTGTTGGGTTGGCTGCATTCATGCTTCGTTTTGAGGCGTTCCACAAATCTCTTTTTTTCCCTGTTTTTTTTAATTTAAACTTCAGTTAACATACAGTGCAATGTTGGCTTCAGGAGTAGAATTCAGTGATTCATCACTTACATACAACACCCGGTGCTCATCCTTAATACCCATTACCTAGTTAGCCCATCATCCTACCCACCTCCCTCCATCAAACCTCAGTTCTCTATTGTTAAGAGGCTCTTGTGGTATGTTTCCCTCTCTCCTCTGCCTGCCGTGCGTTCATCTGCTTTGTTTCTTAAATTCCACAAACCTCTTTTACTCCATCACATCCAATAAACACAAAAGCGATAAACATTCACAGTGCCAGGAGAAGGCTCATGAATGCTATAGAAACAGGTGGAGGTTAAACAAATGAAAGCGGGGGGATGATGATAAATTGTGGCTTAACTTCATGGGAGTGACGTGTTTTGTGGTGTGAATGATTCTAAAACACAGAGTGAGCAAGCAGTGCCTTCCTGCCTGAGCCACGTACAGCCATCGGCCCGCAGCAGGGAAAGTAACTGATGGGTAAGATGAGCAGAGGGACGTTTGGGTGTTTAACAAGCGTGTTCAAATGACTCTTGGCTTGGAGAGGGTCACAGTGCTGCTACCTGTGTGACCTGTGACCAGCCCCAGAAGCTCACCTGTGCACAGAGGCAGCATGAACAGCCCTGGTATTTTGGTCGCTTTCCTCCATCTTCAGAGCCCCTGCGGCCTTCCTTCACCCCAATGGCTTGAGTGTCTCCACTTTTGTGACATGCTGAGACTGTTTGCAGGTTTAAGAATGCAAATGCAGAGGGGCACCCATGGGTCCAAAGTAGTCTATATTCAGCAAAGAGACTCACACACTAACATTTGCCACTTCCGCAGTGTGCTCAACACAGAGGCCTCTGTGCTGTGAGTGAATGTGGAAGCAAGAAGGAACAGGTGACGTCCAGTCTCGGATTGCACATGGCATTTATTTGGCCTGCAGTGCCCTCCTCCCGCGGGCCGTGGGCTCACAGATTGGCAGAGCCTGGTTATGGCGTCCGTTCGACTTGTAAATATCCGGAGGGATATGCGACCTGCTGGAAAACCAGGTTCAAGTACCCCTTACGCTAGAAGCATTAGAGACAAACTACACCTTATTAAGGAGGAAAGTTGAGTTCTCACACTCCTTCTCTTCGCCATAGGTCCTTGTTAAGGCATGATGTGGACATCTCAGCCCACTTGGCCTCCCACTACCTTAGATTCATTAAATGAGAAAAGCGATGAGTGCTTCGGGGTGAGGTTGTGGGTCCTGTTAGAGGGTAATCGGATCTGGTGGTGACAAGCTAAGGATGAGGTGTCAGTGAACAGGGAGCCCTGATTTAGAGCCGGAGTAGCCTCTTTATTTAGCTTCGCGGTGACCTGCAGCCGCGCTCCCCACCTCCCCAGGCCTGAGTCATCTCTCCCTGAGGTTGTTCATATTTTGGAATTCAGACTCACACACACAGAAAAGGCTTTTAATTCGAGGGACTGCTGACTTTTATTTTACTAATTAAGGACATTTTAAAAAGCAAATGCCATCATCGCCTGGTAGAAATAATCTCTGAGTTTAAAAATTGGATAAATTTAGCTTCCTGGGAGACTCACAATGTTGACCTCTTTTTGTTGGCACCTTATAGACCGGCGATAGCCTTGTCATGGGTGGGCACCGCCTCCTGGGCGCCTTCTGAAAATCCCAAATCCAGCACATATGTGCAGAGAAGAGGGTCAGGGGAGAGGAGAAATGTCGAGGGCAAACAGAAGACTGCAGAAAGAGGCAGGTGTTGAAGCGTGGGTAAAAACTCACTGGCTCAGAAATGTACGATTAGCAGATTAATTTTTTTATAGAGATACCGTTACTTGTGATTTTTTTTTTTTTAAATCACTCATGGAATTTTTTAAAATAAAAGGGCTTTAAATGCTTTGTACCTCTCTCCTCTTCCTTCCCCCAAGGCTGGAGAAAGGGGGCCTCCAGTTCTAGAGGGACGCCTGTCTCTCCCAGTATGGTAAGAGGATCCCTGTGCTTCGGATGGGTCTTTTCTTTCCTCTTCGAGTTTTTTACTCGGCGCTTAATTTTAGATTCCGTATAACTCCAGGCATTCGGATGTTATTTCACACACAAAATGTTTCTTTTATGAGTGTCGAGAGCTCTTTTCTCTAAGTAAGGTGCTGTTGAATAAGATGAAACGCCCTGTTCCTCTGCTTCCTAAAAGGAAACGTGCCCTCTGAACGCACGCCCCATTGCAACAGGCCCTCTGGCCTTTGGGTCCTGAGGTTTTGGTGGTGGTTGTTGTTGTTTTTTTTTTTTTTTAATTTTTATTTGGGTGTAGTTAACACAATGTTACATTAGCTTCAGGTGTGGATCCCGTTTCCATCTTTAAACCAGGGGCTTGGAGGAAAAGATCAAAGGGGCCCCGTTCGGTCTCACAGGCTTGTCTCTCTGGCTCCATTTCTTTTAGCTGAGATTTTGGGACGTAGAGAAAGAAAACCGCTCTTTTGGTAGCCTCTGAATCGTCCCTAAGATTGAATGGCTTGTTCTTCTGGGGCACCTGGGTAGCTCAGTCGGTTAAGTGTCCAGCTCTTGATTTGGGCTCAGATCATGATCTCCCAGTTTGTGGGATCGAGCCCCGCCTCAGCCAGCGAGGAGCCTGCTTGGGATTCTCTCTCCTCCTCTCTCTCTCTGCCCCTCCCCCACTTGCATTTTCTCTCTAAATAAATAAATAAATAAATAAATAAATAAATAAATAAAATAGCTTATTCTTTAATTTGTCTCTTTACCACAATTCCTTCCATTCTATTTGTTCCTTTAACCTAGAATTGCTAATTTGGCCCTTTCTGAGGTCTAACCTAGGGTTTTCTTTGGCCTGAAGATTTTTGCTTATAAAAGATTTGCTGGCCAAGTAGAAGTTTAAGTAATTAACAATTGTGGGCATAACAGTTATGGCATTACTTTTTATAAAGGTTTTAAAAGTATTCACTTCTTAAAAATGCATCATGATTTTTGTCACCCAGATCTTACAGGAAAATGTAAATGGGGGTAGGATGTTTGCCATCCCAAATAAGTTTGAGTCACAGAGTCAAGCCTTATGTAGAGGTAAGATAACTGCACAGAGTTACTGAGGAAAGTGTGGGGTGTGTCCGAGAAATCATGGGTTCTCAGGTAGGCACACTTGGATTTGGATTCTAGCTCCTCTCTCCTCTTCTTCCTGACAGGGTTAGTAATGCCCACCTGCCTCAGAGGGTTGTTGTAACACCGAGACCTAGTGGTGTGGAGTGGCAGACACAAAACAGGCGCTGTTTCAGGGGTAGGTGGTGTAGCTGTAGTTCAGAGAGCGGTGAAGAACGAGGCCTCAACCTGCGTTCTCACCATGACTGCTGTTATTAGAAAGGAGGAAAGTTCTTGAACACATAACATAGATCAGCTGACTGAAATTTCCATAGCCGCATCTGAAATCACTTCATACATGATCTACTCGCTTGTATTTTTATTTTCAAGAGCTCTCCCCACCCCCAATTGCAAAGGGAATAGGTACTTAAAAAAAGGGGGGCGGGGAAGAACACAGGAAGTTAGAAAGTGAAAGTCACCTTTGTGTCTCAGCCTCTCTTTGAGATAACCACTCTTAATTTGTTGTACACACTTTTGGAAGTCTTTCCATTAATGGGTAGATGGACGGACTTTTTCAAACGTGAGCATGTTGTATGCGCTGTTCTGGTCTACAGTTTTTTTTTGTAACAAATAATGTATGTTTGATATCTCACCACATAAG
The DNA here is from genome assembly GCF_014898765.1 of Herpailurus yagouaroundi. Taxonomy (NCBI): domain Eukaryota; kingdom Metazoa; phylum Chordata; class Mammalia; order Carnivora; family Felidae; genus Herpailurus; species Herpailurus yagouaroundi. The sequence goes on along the minus strand of NW_024420490.1, from coordinate 5,303,346 downwards.
TCACATAGGTCAACCATAGACTTTTAACGGCAATGTGATATTCCATGGTATGATTCTACCATAACCAGTTCACCCAGAGCAGTGCTGCAAAGAGCAGCCTAGGACAGTGATCTATAGACAGGGCTCGCTGCACCTTGGGAGGCCACGGAGACTCCTGGGCCTCCCAGGAGGCGATGGATAGTGTCTCATTTCATAGGTGCTCTTTCTTCAAACTCCTCTCCTAGGAGCCCCGCTGGATGCTGCTCCTCCCTCTCTTCCCCCTTCCCGTCACCTGCTCCCACCTTACACAGCCTAGCCAATCTCTTGCCCACTCCGTGGGTGTACAAACCCCCGGTGCAAACTGAGAGACACTTCCAAGATGGGTGTTGGACTTGAGAAATTGAGTGACTTTATTGACCGGACAAAAAATCCATTGACAAGTTGGTTGGTTTCTAATTCTTTGTGTCAACAAAATTGAAGGAGGCACCCACTGAGTTGTTCACTGATAGATTGTTAAAAATAGTTCTTGGTGATGCTAGACCACCGTCTGATTTTTGCCACATACCTTGGAAAGAGTTCAAAGAATTGAGTGACATGGTGATAACAAAATTCTTTCCATTCCCATATACTTCTGTTTGTGTGAACAGAGTTTTTTGGCACTTACGTCTATAAAATAAAAGCTAGGAATAGAATCGATACCAAACCATGCCATTCTTATGGTAAGTATAATCATGCACATGTGCATGAAGTTATCTGGGGGGAAAGCCCAATAAGATTCTACTCTTTTATGCTCACAGATTATTAAAATGTGTGGTATGTGTGTTTACATGTGTTTTGATCATTTGCTACTAATTATTGTCATGGTAACTCCTTCCAGGAGAAAAATAATTTTTCCCCTTAGAACCTTATGATTTCAGGAAATTCAGAAATCATAAATTTCAATTTGTATACATGTTTTTATAACAAAAAGATAGTTAACAGAAAGCAAAGTTAACAAAATCGTAAAACTAGGTTACATTAGAATAAAATCCAGCATTATGATGGAAATATGAATTCAGAGAGGGAAAAGGGTGGTGCAGACTTTCCAAGTGCTAAAGAAAAGCTTAGTCCTGATTTTTTTAAATTTTTTTTTCAATGTTTATTTATTTTTGAGAGGGAGAGACAGAGCACGAGTCGGGGAGGAACAGAGAGAGAGCTGGACACAGAATCCAAAGCAGGCTCCAGGCTCTGAGCTGTCAGCACAAAGCTGGACACGGGGCTCAAACTCATGAACTGTGAGATCATGACCTGAGCCAAAGTCGGACGTTTAACCGACTGAGCCACCCAGGCGCCCCAGCTTATTCCTGATTTTTTAATATGGACGGCAGTGGTTGTTAGGTTACTGTGGTATTCAAATAGATGTTGAATGTGTTTAAGAGAGTAATATAATAGTCACATTTTAAAATATCAATATTTAGAATATAGCAGAAATGATATCTTCTGTGACAATAAGTTACGAAAAATTTTAGATGTCACCTTAAGATGTGTAAAGGGGCACGTGGGTTTTCAAAATTATTTTAGGAGACACTCTGGAAAAACAGCTTTAAGACCACTGGCCTTATAAATGTATCATTCTAGGCTTACATAAACATTTCTCTGGATCCGTTTCTAGAAGTGAAATATCTGAAAGTGTATGCATTTACATTTCATGATAGGTATTAACAAATGGCATTACAAAAAGGCTCTGCCAATTTACATTCCTGTAATAATAGCATAACCACTATTTCCAGTAAATACATTATTTACTAAATCATTTGGCCTAACACTTCTGGGTCTGTAGTAAGCAACTTTTAAAGGAATGCAAGTGTGAAAAGTTACTTTCCCCATTTGACGTTGCCTGTTATCAATCCCCATGAAGCATTCTACCTCTCTTTGGTGCTAGACTTCAGTAAGGCATGCCTCCCACTTCCCGTACCCCTTCTCCAGATCTAAATTAGGTCCCCATGCTATCATTGCTAATTTCATCTTTTACCTTTCTTTCATAGTAGCTAGCAAAATGTATAATTATATATATATAATATATATATTGATATATATGTAATACATATATGTACTTATAAGTATATATATTAATATTATATTATTATATATTATATTACATTATATATTATATATATTATATATAATATATATAATTATAATAATATATATAATTTATATATAAGTCCATTTCTTTTGGAGGCTCTAAGCTCCGTTAGGCAGGGGCCATGGCTATTTTGTTCAGCCCCCCGATCCCCCCGTGCCTAGCCCAGAGCCTGGATTGTAGTACTCACTTAGTAAATATGTATGGAAGGAATGGACTAAGCAGACATGAGAAGAAATACCATGATGCAGGGTCTGGTAGAGATCTTCATTGCTGCTAGTTGCATGTAGCTATTTAAATTTAATTTATTTTCAATAATCACACTTAGCCATATGACTGTGCTAGGTAGCCACATGAGACTAGTGGCTACCATATTGGACGGTACAGATATAGCAGGTTTCCATCATCACAGCAAGTTTGATGGGTAGTGCTGATAAAGTGATGACACTTTCATTCTCATTAAGATAGCTATGCCTGGGGGCGCCTGGGTGGCTCAGTCGGTTAAGCGTCAGACTTCAGCTCAGGTCACGATCTCATGGTCCGTGAGTTCGAGCTCCGCGTCGGGCTCTGGGCTGATGGCTCCGAGCCTGGAGCCTGCTTCCGATTCTGTGTCTCCCTCTCTCTCTGCCCCTCCCCCATTCGTGCTCTGTCTCTCTCAGTCTCAAAAATAAATAAACATTAAAAAAAAATTAAAAACAAAAAAAAGATAGCTATGCCTGGCACACAGTAGATACTTAATAAATATTCGATTAAGTGAAGGAGCAAATAAACTCTATCTTCCTCTCTTATTCTTCAGCTATAAGTTCCCATGTAAAAGTTATTTTGTACTGAATAGCTAAAAAGCCTGGTCTACCTTGCCTAACACCTTACATTTCTTGCCAGAGATTCCCTGAAGGAAGCCCGTCCCTTTTTCTGTCCATTTAAAAACACGTTGGAATAAACTGGAACAAAGACAGCTTGTCATCAGAGCATAAATGGGTTTCTTCACACACACTAGATTACATTCTGAGTGTCTTTTCTTACTCTTGATATAGAAACAATTCGGAGAGTTCACTGTGGGATACGTGAAACGTAAGGTGAAATGTTCTTGCTGTCTGTTCAGTGGTCTGTAGTGGAAAGAATTCCACAGACATGGATCTGGTTGTCGGCCCGGTCACTTTCCGGTTGTGACGTTGACCAAGTTGTCTATCCTCTGACCCTCTGTCTCCCTTTATGGAGGAGAGCAGCCTACACAGCATGGGTTTTGTGCAGGTTAAATGAGTGTGCGTGTGTGAAGGGGGGAGTCGTAGGTGGGCAAACAGTAGCGCAAACCTGTTTATCTCAGTACTTGTGTCTTACAAACTCCACCCCCGGATTATAAATGAAAATGCAGCAGCTAGTATGCTCTATCCGTCCACATTTTGGAGGACTTATTTTGCCATAAAATCTAATCGTTGGTCAAATGAGAATTTTTCAGTGAGTGATGCAGCTAACGCAGGTGTTCGTTTGACCCCTCATAATGGGCTCATCTCTGTAGTCGGCACAGATTTTCCACACCCGGTCACATGATTTACATGCAGGGTAAGACTTCCTGTCCAGACTGCCTGGAGATGCTTCTTCACTGTGGAGAAGGCACCAACAGCCCTGTGGGTTTAGAGTTCTCTCATTTAAAAAGAAAAAAAAAAAAACAAAACACGTGTGTGCTTTTTTATAAATTTAGCCTTGCTCTTAGATCTCTGTTCCCAAATCCCATAGCTCCATCAATGATATATGAAAACAAAATTCTACCTGCATGATTTGAAAGAGTTTTCATACAATTTCCCATTTATAAAAGAACAATTCTGCAAAGCTTATAGCTCAGATAATTCTCCCCTTTTTTCTGGTGGAAAAACTGAAGCCCAGAAAGGTTGTTTGTTCATTTATTCAATAATCGTTGATTGCACACACACTGCAAGCCAGAAATGATGTCACACCAGGGCAAAACAGAGAGAAAAGGCATAGCCTCTTTCCTGGCTGTTGGGGAGAGAGATAAGTCAGCAAGGAATGTCAGGGTGCTAAATGCTGAGATCAGAGTGGTGGATGAGTAGGGGAACATCCAAGCCAGGCTTTGGGGTGCATTCTGGCTTCTTGGAAGAGGTCTTCATCCCTAAGCCAAGTCTTGATAGCCCCAGGCGTGAGGAAGGGAGGGAAGGGAAAGGAAGGAAAGAAAGTCATGCAAGGGACAGAGACAGAGGTTGTCACCAGCCATACCACCAGGGCCTTGGCCATGCTAAGTCACCAGGATTTCCTGGGAACTTGGGAAGGATTTGAAGCAGAGAATGGGGACATACTCAGAGCTTCATGTCACACGTCTCTCTGGGGGAAGCCCATGGAGTGGTACTGGATTGGGAGGGAGAAATCCGTTACAGCCCTGCTGGGCCTGTGGTCCACAAGGAGCCCCACCAGCCATGATGATCCTTGACAGTGACATGGAGGAGAAGGGACAGCTTCCAGAGATACTGGGAGGTAGTGACATTGCCACACTTCAACTGTAGGAAACCTCCCCTCTAGGGCTCCTTCGCAAGTCCAGAGCAGTGAGCTCCAATGAATAAATAGCCATTTAAGAGTTTGCAGACGGTTGCTTTGGTGACAGCTGGCCTGTCTCAGACTTTTAACTGTTTGTCTCCTGTGGTGTCAGTGGACGCATTTTGGGTCACCTGTGGTCACTGGTACAATCCCTCCCATCCATGGAAAATAAGGCCACATTTTCTAATTGAACTAAATAGGGTATGACTGAAATTGATGGAAAATGGGCAACTGTGTGTGCCATGGAGAGTCAAGGGCCCTTTCCAGGCTGGATCCGTGTCCAACGTAAATGATCCCCGTATGTCTGCAGAGGGCTCGTCTTTCAAGTGTGAGAAAAGCCAAGAACCTCTCATCCTTCTGAAACTAACTTTTAAAAAATACCCAACATTTGCCAGTTCAATAGTTTTGGATTGGCTTATGGGCATTAAAACCATTTCTTACTAAGAGGAAAAATTCCTAGCCAGGCTGAGAAAGCTTATATCAAGTTTCAGCCTGATTCATTTCAAAACCCATCGTGAAAATTGGGACATTTTCTTCACACCACAATGAGTTAGTCATGGAAACTCTGCCTTAATGTCAGCTACCATAGCCACAGTCACGAGAGCATGCTTTGTGCCCCTGAAAGTTTAGGTTACAGTACTGAAGAGTTTCCCCCTCCACTGGCAGAAAGCAGAAGTGTGTCGCAGTATGGGCTCCGTGGTTTCCTTTTCAGCAAGCGGCCTCCTACTTGGTGTGTCTTTTTCTTTCTGGAAGTTGAATTTTGCTATTGTCTCCCGAAAGTGCTTTTTATCATCTGAAAGTATAGGAAGTTAAACATAGCTGAATATGCATGAAGACGTTAAAAAGAGTGGCTCCCCCTGCAGGATTCCGGCCATCCTCTTACTCTTGAGTGACAAGGATGAGGCAGTCTTCTCGGCCATCTGTCATTCTGTTGAGGTGACGCTGGCTAAGCGTGGCCAGGCTTCAACGTGTACGGGTGTTTGGAGCGTAGACTTCAGCCAGTAAAACAAAATGGGCCAGCCAAGCTTCCCCTGCAGCCACGGCACAGAACGTTGCCTTCCACCCTTGAGCTGCCGTCTCGCGTCCTGTTAGTAGAAACCTCTGTAAGCTACACTCCTGGAAATAGAGTTTTTCTTGGGATGGTTTAGTCATTTGTTGGCGAGTTCGTTTGTTCGCTTGTTCTTTCATTCACAGAATATTATGCACGTTTTTTCCCGGGAACATGCTAGACTTTGAGAGGACAAAGACGAGTTCCTGTCCTCCTGGGGCTCACGGTCGAAGCGCATGAGACACACGCCACACCTCTGAATCGTTTTGAAAGTGTGATCCATTATAGACAAGCTCATGTGTTGTCGAACCCTCAACTCCCAGGTGGATTTAATTATTTTAGTGGCCCCGGAGCACGGGTGGGGAGCAAAGATGGAGTCCTCCCTGGAGCCCTGCAGAAGTTTCCCGGGTGTGACCTTGTCTGTCCCTACACACCATGCTGAGTCCATCCCAGGGCGGGCCTGAGGCTGGCCCATCCGCTCCCCTTGCTCCCCACATCCTTCTTTCACCCCGCTCTGCATGCTGGGTCACCTCACGTCCTCCTCCTCACTCCCACTGCGGTGTTTCTGACCTGTCAGCGATCACCCAAGCCTTCGGTCGCCGCTTTGATCTGCTGCTCCGGCATCCGTGTTGCCCCACACACCAGGTCAGCACCGCCCAGCCTGGCCCTGGAGGGGCTCTCCTGATGAGCCTTACTCCCGACGGCTCCCCTGGGCAGGCCATCCACTCGGTGAGCCCTGGAACACCCTGTCCCTCATGTGGTGGCGGCGCCCCAGTGCCCTCTCCCATCAGCTCAGTCAAGTCCTTACTTATCCCTCCCTCCCCCGAGCCCCCAGCCTCTGCTAGAGCACTGCTTCTCTACGTGGCAGCATACTAATGTCACCTAGGGACACTGAAAAGCTACCATGCCCAGGCTGCACCCCGGACAAATTCAGTCCGTCTCCAGAGAGGGACCCAGGCATGAGTCTTCTTGTTTTTTTAATTGTCCGGTGATTTCACTGTGCAGCCAAGGTGGAGAACCAGAGTGAATTAGCCTCTAATTTTTCTCTCACTGCTTCACCCTGCTCAGGTTTGGGCCCCAGAGCTGGTTTCAGTTTCCAGGACAGAGTCATGACGTAGGTGACAGTAGGGGTGTCAGCCCCTGCTAGCGCCCAGCCAAGGCCCACTCAATTGTTGGAACCTTTAATGGCCTTCTCCTTCACCGCCTCCCCTGGCCGCCCGTTCAGCGTCTGTTCCTCAGTCTTGTGTCCTCTGCCCCAGGCTCCCCTGAGCTCATGTGCCTCCTGTTCCCCACCACCAGCCCCCACCCTCCAGCGGCCCTCCCTGTCCTGGGCCTTATTCCCTTCTCCCTGCCGGGAAGCCACATAGAGAACCTGCTGGACTCGTGTTTCGCATGCGTGCCAGAATATCTGCGCGGCACTTTCCTGTGAACAGAAATCAAAGAGGGGGAATGATTTGGAAACTAATTATCTGCTGATACGGGGTTTGATTCAGTAAATCATGAATCGCAGTGCAACGGAAGAGTATAAGACAATCAAGATATCATGAGGAGTTTTTAGAGTCCTGGCGTATGATGTTAAAGGAAATAAGCATAAGGCAGTACCACATACAGTGTGGGCTAGGTCTGTTTTTGATTGTGCTTGTCTCAGTGTGGCAAGATTGTAGTCGACTTTCTTGTGTTATAATTTTATGTTTTTCTTAAAACAAGTGTACATTGAGCATGTACCACTTTTTTCATAGAGAAACAGCGATTTAAAAATTAATTAGGGAGATATTAATATCGGATGATGACTTTGGGCATCGATTTAAGTGCATCATGGGGAATTTTGATGTCAGACAGTATGGAGCTGGTGGAGGCAAGTCCCGGGGTATGACCAGGAGGGGAACCTTTAAGGAAAATAAGATTCTCTTAAAGGGAAGGCCCCCCAGAGGGTCAGGCCAGCGATGTGGCACTCAAGAGGCCCGCCTAACTGTGGGGATGTTGGCCTGTGCCCAGGCTGTGCTGAGCCAGCTGGCAGGGGGGGTGCCATTTGGGAACCTCGTACTGACACTGGGTGCTGATCGGCTCCCCATCATCTCCGAACACCACTGACGCTTTTCTTTGTTCTGTCTCTGCAGATAGTTAACCTTTGGTTATACTTACCTTGCCCTGATGAGTTCGTTGAATAATTATTCATTTACCCGGTGCTAGAATAAAGTCACTTACTGTGATCCCAGGTGTCATGTAATGCTTTGTCCCAAGCAGTGATTTGTGCTTGGTTTTGCATATTCCACTCAAGGAAGCAGATTGCACAAAACACCTGCCCGTTCATTAATAGAATAAAGCTGACCATCGCACAGCCAGACACCTTATTTTTTTTTTAAGTTTATTTGTTTATTTTTGAGAGGTGGGGAGCAGAGAGGGAGGGAGGGAGAGAGAGAGTCCCAAGCAGGCTCTGCATTGTCAGCACAGAGACTGATGTGGAGCTTGATGCCATGAACTGTGAGATCGTGAGCTGAGCTGAAATCTAGAGTCCTGACGCTTAAACGACTGAGCCACCCAGGCTCCCCAGACCGCTTATTAAAACTATCAACCAAAGAGCTCTCCCCGAAATAAGGAGGAAAAAAACCCACACGTAATGTTTATCTTTTCTGTTCTGAGCCGGCATATTTGCAGTTATAGTAGTTAGGGTGCTTTCAGCCGAGAATAAAGAATATCTAATTAAAATTGGCTAGAATATGGGGCGCCTGGGTGGCTCAGTCGGTTGGGCATCCAGCGTTGGCTCGGGTCATGATCTCACGGTTCGTGGGTTCGAGCCCCACGTCGGGGTCTGTGCTGATGGCTCACAGCCTGCAGCCTGCTTCAAATTCTGTGTCTCCCTCGCTCTCTGCTCACACTCTGTTTCTTTCTCTCTCAAAAATAAACCAACATTAAAACATAATAATAAATAAAATTGGCTGAAATAAGTGCACCTGGGTGGCTTGGTCATTTAAGCATCTGACTTCAGCTCAGGTCATGATCTTGCCATTACTAAGTTCGAGCCCCGGGTCGGGCTCATTGCTGACAGCTCAGAGCCTGGAGCCTGTTTTATATTCTCTGTCTCCCTTTCTCTCTGCCCCTCCCTGACCCATGCTCTGTTTCTCTCTCTCTCAAAAATAAATAAACATTAAAAAATTTTGAAAAACAAAAATAAAAAAATGAAGTTGGCTGGTAGAACAGAGGGTTATTAATTTCACATAGCAAGAAGTCCAGGCACTCGATGATTGCAGGATTCGTGGGTGGCTCATCAGGGTTGCCAGTCATCCAACATTTCTCTTTTCTTCTGCTCTGCCATCCTCAAGAACTCCAAGAGCGTTGGCCCTGCTTCCCTCATGGCCGTAAGATGGCTGTCACAGCTCCAGGCATCCTATCCGTGCACAGTAGCACCCCGAGCAGGAAAGAAGAAAGGGCAACGATACGAATGGCCTTCTCCTCATTTGCCTCTCCCAACAGAGAGAAATTGTCTTTCCCAGACACTGTCAGCAGACCTCCCTTTATTCCTCAGTGATCGAAATTGGGGTACGTGGCAGCCTCTAGACCAATCACAGGCAAAAAGGAGCAGGGTTGCCATCATTGGCATACACCAAACGTGGTTCAGCTCAGGAGCTGAGCACATTGTCCCGAAACAAAGCCGGGGCTCCATTAAAAGGAGAATGAAGAATGGTTTGGGAAGGCAGTGCCTGGCATGGCACGTGAAACACAATCTACTTGGCGGCAGGGGTGGCGTTGCCCCAGTCACAAGCGATAATGGGCCTCAGTGTCGGCCCCTTTCTGCCAGCCATTCCTTTGTGCATCACATAACACGCATCTCCACTTGATCTGTAAACCCCCCAGAACTAGATAGAATGTGTGATCCCTTAGCCCAATTTGTTGAAGATGGCAAAGGCCTTCCTTTGGACACCTGCCAGATGCAGTTATAATCTGGCCGAAATGATTCTGTATTCCTCCGAGACCTCCATCAGCGAGATGTAAGCTCCCTGAGGGCAGGGTCCTTTCTGCCACGCTCACTGGCATAGCCTGGTATCTAGCCCCCACGTGTGGCACAGAGTAACCACTCAGTCATAATGGAGTGAGTGAATGAGCAGACCGATGACTGAAGATCATGTCTCCGTTGAGTGATGCCTCTTGAAGCAGAATGGTGCCGGGCTCTGGGAGTTGTCTGGAGAAGCAGAAGCTTGCTGTCTACCTCCAGGGAGTTTGTAGTAACGTCAGGGTGGAAGCTGATGGCCGGGCTGTGGTAGTACAACCAGAACGGGAGCCTGCCCTCTCTCCTCTTGGGGAATCAGTGATGAGCGTTCACTTGTCCATGGGTATCGTACCTTGTGCTAACTGCCTTTTGTGTTAAGACTACGAGGTTGTTTTATCTACCAAAATGAACTTACATTAGTGGAGGAAAGAGGATTCCTCCTTTGCCTTTCTTTCTGTAGCTTTTAAAGACCTACCACATTTATTGGATGACAAGAGGATGGAAATCGTCTTCATAAATGGTGAGGTACATTCCAGATGGGAAGGATGAGTATTAAGGAGAAGAGGTGCTTGTGGCCTGTTATGAGAACCTACCCTTACTCCTATTATTGCTCTTAAAACTCTGTTTTCCTTTTGTTTTAGACCTAGAAGGTTTTGACTCTGTGGTATCATCTACTGAGAAACTCAGTCACCCAACCACAAGCAGACCAAAAGCTACGGGGAGGCGGCCTCCGTCTCAATCCCTCACATCCGTAAGTGTCTCCTTGCTTCTTCTATGGCTACAAAGCAGGTCAGGTTAGAGACTCCGGCCAAGGACTCCCGCAAGTGGCTGATAGGAGGACGAGCCAGGAGAGGGAGGTCATGAGATACACCGCTGAGCAAAAGTGATTTGAGCGTCTTCTGGAATCAAGCAGTATTCCTTTCTCCTTGTTCTTCGCATATGTGCCACTGAGGTGGGTACTGCCTAGTCCCACTCTCCTTTTCTCTCCTTCCGGGTTGATCTCTCTTTGAACCTGAAATGCAATTGGTAAGAAAGAAAATGTCCTGTTTTGGGGTGGAAGAGGAGAGTGAGACTAGTCTGGTCTATAAACAGAACCTTGCTAAAGAGCGACCTGCCACTGTCCAACGCTCGGCAGCGGCCAAGCTTTTTTCTCCCAAAGCCCCATTATTGGCACCCCTTCACGGAACCGCACACACACCTTTAGGAGGGTGTTTTGTAAACATACGAGGCACCTGGTCATGTAGTAGAGACCAGTTAGAACGTTCCAGATAACCTACAGACGCTTTTTGTTTGGGTCATTTTGAATAACTTCTTTTCTTACTGGAAACCTGTAACACAGTTGTTGTACCAAATTTCGACAATGAAATGCATAAAGAAGAAAGTAAGATACCTGTAACCTGCTTTCCAGAGCTAAGAACCGTTAACCGCTTAGTGTATATCTGTAGTTTTTATTTAAACTTCTGTCTGTACATCTAACCTTATGTCTTCAGAATGGGATCACACAGCACATGGTTTTTTGGAACTTGCTCTCCCCCCTTATATGGTGTACCTTCTCCCCAGTCATTACCCATTCTACCATGACATCACATTTAATGGCTGCCTAGTGTTCCAACCTGTGAATATATGAGTTTATCTAGTCCATGCACGATTATTGGACATTTATGTTGTTTCCACTTCTTCATTATAAACACTGAAGTGAATGTCATTGGAGAAAATATCTTGATGCTTCCACAAGCGATGTGCATATGTATATCTACCTACCCATCTATCTTCTTTCTTTCCTTCTCTTTTTCTTTCTTTCTCTCTCTCTCTCTCTCTCTCTCTCTCTCTCTCTCTCTCTCTCTCTCTACCTCTGTATATCACATTGTCTTGTCCTTGCTGGGAATGCAGGTCTAAGACCTTATGACCTTCACCCAGATACGCCAAGGAATTAACCTTTTGCAGGCTTTCCAGAACACTCTCTACTTTCGCCTCGTCACTGATCCCACCTGAGAGGTCCTCATTTAGAAGAAAAAGAATGCCACTTCCTTTGAACCTCTTCTCTCATATCTGTTCAGTTTGGGAGGTGTGGTTTGAGTCATGCTATTTTGCCTCTTTGAATGAAACAAACCTAACTATGTATTGACACCTTTTTGGGAGAAAGACTTGACACAGTGGCTTACTTTTTCACTCTTTAGGTATATAGAGTACTGTGTCGCGACCATCTTTACTCTCTCCACACCCTCCCCAACGTGCCTCATATACACACAACCTATTTAATTGCTTCTGAGTATCTCAGAGTTTTGATCCTACCTCCCACATCTTCTCTATAAATCCTTCTTCAGTTTTGTTTTTTCCTACAAATTCTTCCCCACTTTTCAAGGTCTAGAGGGCCTTGAGGCATCCAGAATCAAATACAGAGAAAGTCAGTTTATCATCCACACCCCACCCTTGGTTCATACATCGCATGCCTGGAGGTTCATGTATATTTGGGGGACTGGGTAAAGGCACCTCATCTTCACTCCGCTTTTAGCCATCACCTTCATTCATTCGCTCATTCAACAAATATTTATAGGCATTTATCTCATGGGGACTCCGCTCTGAGCCGGGTACCAAGGCTGCGACTGGGAGCGAGACACACATGGGCCCTGCCCATGGGAAGCTTATGGCACAGTGACTCAAAGTTGGGCATTTTTATATGGAACAATTTTACTTGAAGGCTTGAAATAACAGGATACATTTATGCTTTAAAGAAGTATAATCACTCTCTTCCTTCGTTCCCATCCATCCCCACGTAGATGCGTACTTTGAATTCATATTTGCTCTTCTTCCGCTTAGTACCTGTAGGTTTTTCATAGCAAAATGGGATCGTGGGTATGGACATATTCCTAACAGGCCATTGGAAGGAATGATTGGGGAAATGCACCAGTCAGGATTCCCCAGCCCAGGGCCTCTCACCCTGCTCTGAGCTGATTTATGTTTATTGCATTCAAAGAGCAAGCTTTGGCTGACAGCTCATGAACTCTAGGTTACAGAGGAGGAAACTGGCTTTTTTTATTATTTTTATTTTTAATGTTTATTTATTTCTGAGACAGAGAGAGAGACAGAGTGTGAGCAGGGGAGGGACCGAGAGAGAGACAGAAAGACACAGAATCTGAAGAGGCTCCAGGCTCTGAGCTGTCAGCACAGAGCCCGACGCGGGGCTCGAACTCACAAACCGTGAGATCATGACCTGAGCCGAAGTCGGACGCTCAACCGACTGAGCCACCCAGGCGCCCCGAAACTGGCTTTTTGAATAAGATCTCAGAATGAAAGGATATAGGCATTGCAAGGTGGTTAAGCAGTTAAGCTTAGATTAATAAGAAAGCTTAGTTCAGGGTGTTATTCTAGGTACTTGGATTTTCAGAGGAAACAAAGATTAACAAGTAAGACCTTTTCATTTTCAAACTTTGCTTACAAATCCCTAAATATATTAGTTTTCTGCCTTAGAAAATAGTCAACAGAAGAAGATAAACATGGCATGATGTAGGCATGATTTTTCAATAATGACACCAGTGATGATTCTAAATAGGACTGTTTTCCCACACTTAGCCACACTTCTATGCTAAGTATGAGCACACCCAAAGAGATCTCTGGAAGATTTGTCGTTTAGAAAGATTCCTTGCCACAGGAACGCTTAGTTTCATTTGTTTGGTCCTAAAATTGGGAAATTCTAGCACAGTAATCATTTCTGTCCACGTGCACTCCAGTGAATTGGTTCACATTCATCCAGCTTTTTGACCTTCACAGTGAGGCAGAAAGGGTAGGAGTATTATCCCCGTGTTTTACCAAAAGATGCCGCCATTCTGTAAATGCACCTTAGCAAACATAGAATCCACCACGGATGTTGATTGTCCCTGGCGACGAGGGTGGAGATTTAGCAGTAGACGTCACGTTAGAGGTGAGCTTCCCCCCACACCCCCACCCCTTGCAGGCAGGGCTGTGTTCTGGGGCTGCGGAAATGTCACTCACTGGCCCCCGGGCCTGTGACCTCTTGCTCCCTGAAACAGTTTCCTCTCAGAAAAGTTCTTGTAGGCACTTCACTTCGCCTCAGATTTTGTGGTCCTGGAAAAGGATCCAGAGGGAATGAAGGAGAGGCAGCTTCGAGGCAGCCTCCTCTTGACTTGTGTGTCCCTTTGCACTGGACTGTCACCCTTGTGAGAGCAGGGACCGTGTCGGGCATGTCACCTAAGTTCGGTATCAAGCTCAGGGCTCGACACACAGTAGCAGATGTTTACAGAAAGACGGGAGGCTCTGAAGGATGGAGGGAGCCGGAAAGGACGGTGATGCAGGCCCGCACGGGTGAAATGACCGGCGGCCATCAGTGGAAAGATCCCATGGAAAGATCCCTGCTGTAGGAAATCTTGCTTCTTAGTCCCAGTTCTGCCACTGTCTCTAGTGCACCAGATACAGCACACTTTCTGCCTCTCGAGGTTATAATGAGGAGAGAAACAAAGTAGAAGTGTCGAGCGCTTTGAAAAGCATACAACATTATGTGAACAAAAGCTATGTCAGCTAAGGTGTAATTCTGACAAAAGCATTTTCTTTTGGCTTTATCCAGTCTTCCCTTTCAAGCCCTGATATCTTTGACTCCCCAAGTCCCGAAGAAGATAAAGAGGAACACGTTTCACTTGCACACAGAGGAGTGGAAGCATCAAAGAAAACTTCAAAGACTGTTACCATATCCCAAGTGAGTGACCAGCCATGGCAAGGGATCCCTGCCTTTCCGTGTACGCTCTGACGAGGAGTTCTAACCCAGACGAGGATAAACGGGAGTCTTAGTCCGTTCGGGCTGCTGTAACAGAGTGGCATCGATGGGGGGCTTAGAAGCGGCAGGCAGTTAGGTCTTAGTTCTGGAGGCCGGCATTCCGAGCTCAGGGTGCCGGCGTGGCCGGTTCCGGTGACGGTGGGTTGCAGACAGCTGACTTCTCGTTGTCTCCTCACGTGGTAGAGACTAGGGTGAGGAGCTGTCTGAGGTCTTTTTTCTAAGGGCACTAATTGCATTCCTGAGGCACCACGCTTATGACCTTCACACTTCCCGAGGCCCTGCCTCCTAATATCCCAACTCAGGGCTAGGATTTCCACATACGAGTGGCAGGGGTGGGGCGTGCAGGACACAAACATTTAGTCCGTTGCCACAGACCATGCGAGTTTTTGTCATTCTTCAGTAACAGTTATTACTTTAGTCATCAAAACCCCAGACGCGTGTTTTTAAAAAGTCCCTCAAACTGGGCGGAATGTCTGAGATGCAAGGTTAGTTGTGGCTTTTTCATGTTTTCTCTTGTGGTTTGATCTCCTCGGCATACCATCAGCCACACACAAGCACACGCCCTCACGCGCCATTGCCGCTGTCACCGTCCACACCACCACCACCACCACCGCCGAAGCAGCTTCAGGAGCCCAGCGGTGTGGCAAAGAGCACATGAGGTACATTCAGTGCCGTGTGCTCTGCCCACAGATCTTGGCTTTTGTGTTCAAAACCGATGATATCACAGGTTATGTTTGGCAGCACGTGGCTTTCAAGAACTAAAGCGAGTCCCTTAAAGAAAAGCTGATTTGGATTCATTTATTACGATCAATCGATAGTCTAAAAACATTTTGGTTTCACTGCATGCCCAGGGAACGGAATAGCAGTGTTCAGCTACTGCGCGCGGCTTTTGAAGGATACCCTGTACCAGTCCTGTTCAGCCTAAGAATGTGTTTTCTCGTGCTAAGAGAACCCAGTCAGTTGGAATTATTTTCCATAAACATTAGCAACTGCTTTCTAACAGCAGAACACTATACCCGCTTTTTTAAGCAGGAGCGAACACAAAGAAATCACAGGGTATGTAGGCTTTTCCTTCTCACAGATTTAAGAATTTACACATACGTCTAGATTTTCTTAAAAACCTGGTCTAGTAGGCAAAAATATGATCCTATAAAACACATCAATTGTAGTTAGTCACAAAACTAAAGCAGTCTTCCTTTATGAAAGGATTCCATTTGCAGAAACTGGATTTAGACCCGCTTTTTCCCATAGCTGCGCTCTGGCTGACATCCCCGGGGTGTCTCTGTAGTGACATCTACTGGTGGGCAGCGGCTCTTCATGTTTCTGATTTACACGGTCCCACCCCATTAGCCCCTGTCCCTTCCTGGGGGTTGTCGGGTCACGTTGTTTATTGCTTCTATACGTGAACTACCTTGGTCAGGGTGCATAGTGGCCGAAACTCTTGTCAGAGCTTGAAAGGCTATTTGCCGGCTGCAATGGGCTGGGAGAGAAAGTTACGTAGGAAATACTAAAAAAAAGCATCGCTTGAAGAGTTGCCTGAAAGTCAGTCTGTGAGGACATCAGTAGGTTGGAGGAGGTATGTGACAGTGCGGAGCGGGAAGTGGGGAAAAGCATGAACCCAGGAATAGGAAAGAAGCAAAGAAAATAATGACAGGAGAGCGCGAATCTTCAGGCTCAGGCAGTCATGGTACGGGGCTTGAGGGTCCAGCCGGCAGAGGAGAGGATCGAAGCCCGGTTCTGCCCGTTATTAGCTGTGAGCTTGGGGGATTTCTCAACCTCGTCCCTAAGCTTCCGTTTCCTGCTCAGTCGAAAGTGGGTGCCAACTGATCCTCGTTTCCATTATCTAGCGACGTCCGGCACGTGACCAGTGCTGCATAAATGTCAGTCCCTCTTCCCTCTTACTCTAACTCCTACAGCAATAAGCACGGGATGGCAGATCGCTCTCCCTGGCAGCAGAAAGCGCTTTTCCTCAATGGTAACTTGGCAGAGAAAAGGCGGGCGGGGAGGCTGGGAATGATGGCCCATCTGCTTCTGGCTCGCTCTGCCCAGTCTCTCTCTCTAGCACAGCCGGAATCCACGCTCTCCCTCCTCACCATGCCAGCCAGGCCCCTTCTTGGCTCTTGCCCTGGGCACCTGCTGCTGGAAGAGTCCCAGCTGCATTGCCAAGCTTTACCACCGGCCTCAACTTCCCCGTCACTCACCCCCTCGCCTCCCAGCGCCCTGTCTGCTGCTTGCCCTCCCCCCAACCTGCCTTGGGCCTCAGGATCTCACTTTCCCTCGCTGCCGCTTCCTCCCCTGGGTGGCCCGATGCCCCTTCGCCCTCCCGCCCATGACCGTCCCACTGCCTGTGCCCTCCCGGCCTCCTCCTCGGGGCACTCCTCCATCAGGCCGGCCCGGTCTGTCTCCACTGTCTTCGGCCTGGCCCGTCATTGGTCTTTTCCTTAGGATATTATCCGGCTCAGCATCTCCCCCTTCTTTGAAAGCAAACAGAACCGTTACATCATTCCGTCTCCTCCTGAAGCTTCTCCATTGAACACTTTCTCTTTCTCCCACCTTCCATCTTCAGGCGGGTTTCTGGAAAGAGGGTTCTACACTTGCAGGCCACACCCCTCACCTCCTGTTCAGGTGCTGACCCGCCATGATCAGTCTTCAGTCTCCTTTGTTCCACCAAATGCCCCCCAGCCCCCGTTTTCCTCTCAGCACCTTTGATGCACTTATCCAACCCTTTTTCCTTCTGGAAACCCCTCAGGGGACCTCCGTAACCCACCCCTCTCTTCTGGTCTTGCTTTGTCCCATTGCTCACCACTCTGCCCCAGCCCCCAAGGGGTGTCCTTTCTCTCCCCACCTCTTCATGTTAGGGAGTCCCCAGGCCCCATCAGCGGGCCTCTTCTCTCCTAATTCTGTGCTATTCACCCCCATGGCACCACTTCCTCAGGTGATTTCTCTGGCCCAGCTCACTTTTTCATGCCTTCCTCTGCCCACTGGGCATGTCCCCTTGGCTATCCGTCGGGCTCCTGAAACTCAGTGTGTCAGAAGTGAAACTTTTCTGGGCCTTCACGCTGTTCCTCCTGCCACAAAGGGTACAGCCTCCATGCCTGCTTCCTCCGTCCCCACCCGTGACCCTGTAGCTGGTCCGGAACCACAGCCGCCCACGGCGCGTCTACTCCCTGAGGCCGGGCGCCGCATCTCTTGGTTGGTTGAGCCTGCCTCCGCTGCGTCTCTCAGAGCTGTCCTCTCTCTTTTCCCTTGGCTGCTGTCTGTCAACCCTCCCCCTCCCCGTTCCTAGCTTTCGTTGTACGTGACTCTCCCAGCCGTGCCTTCGCCCTCCTGACCTGCCAACCTCTAGGCCTTTCTACAGCCATTGTCATCGTTAGCTCTGTGCAGGATGTTTTTAACCCCCTCCGCCAGCCCGCTCTACCTCCCCGGCCTGAGCCCCGTCCCCAGCGCCATCCTGGCTGCCGAGTGACCGCTTGCCGTGAATGTGTCTCACTCCCCGGTCTCTGTGCTTTTGCCGAGCCCATTCCCTCCTCCTAGAAGCTTTCTCTCCAGTCACCCTTCCTCTTCCGGCCGCCTCCTAGTCCTCCTCCTCCAGGATGGGGCCGTCAGCAGCTCCCCGATACCTTCCCTCCCGAATGGCCGGTCCCTTTGGCGTACTTGCGCAGCTCTGTGTCTTACCTCCCTGTGTGCGGACTCCCCCGCATCTGCAGTGTGTCGGCTTGTCTGTCTGCACTGTGCTGTGTTCTGAGCTCTTGGGAGCTGGGAACGTGTTTTGCTCGCTTCGGAGTTCGCAGAGCCTAGCAAGCAGGCAGGCCTCCGGACTTGCACGCTAAACCGGTTAGGAACTACCTGTCCAGAAGGGTGGTCGAAGTTAAAGCACACAGGGGGAGGCACGTGAAGGGGGGATGCCTGTGCCAAGTGGGCCCTTGGGGTCTTGTGGATGACGGGGTGTGACGAGTGTGTCTTGGGCGGTGGGGACGGGGATGGGGGGGGGGGGGGGACTTTACTCAGCACGAATCCCCCGCCTGAATCCTCTCTGCCTTCCCTTGTCATAGGTGTCAGACAACAAAGCGTCCCTGCCGCCCAAGCCAGGGACCATGGCTGCAGGTGGTGGTGGCGGGCCAGCCTCTCTGTCCTCGGCAACATCCTCCCCCCTGTCATCCTCTTTGGGAACAGCCGGACACAGAGCCAACTCCCCGTCTCTGTTTGGCTCGGAAGGAAAACCAAAGACGGAGCCTGCGGCCAGCAGCCAGGCGGCCGTGGAGGAGCTAAGGACGCAGGTCCGCGAGCTGAGGAGCATCATCGAGACTATGAAGGACCAGCAGAAGTGAGTGTCGGGCCCTTCTCTGGCCACCCCGCAGGTTGCTCTCTGCTGGGCCACGGCCTCGTTCCGCAAGCCTGGGTCCCCGCCTGCCTCGGCACGCGGCCCGCTTCCCCAGGGTGGTGGCAGCAGGGGTGAGTTGGGTTTGAACCTGAGAGGCTTCGCTCCCCTCAGCTTCTTGCGTAAACCGGATCCGCTGCATGCAGGGATGGCGGGCCGCTGAAAAGGAAGATCTTTAAATCCCCACAAGATGAAGTATGCACGTGTACCACTTTGTAACGAGCCCAACAGCCAGCTTTTCTTCTAGCACCAGAAAACTGGCCGTTTCTTCAGTGAGCTGTCTGACGAAGTACTTGGCTTGCGTTTAGGGGCTGTCATGGATGACAGAGATGTGGGGGATCTTTAGACCCAAGACCTTACGCTTCACAAGATGTTCTGCTTGTGAGACTCGGGGCTCTCTCCGTGCGTGCCTACACACGCTCTCCACACCCCTGGTCGTCACGGAGCACTTAGATGCGGAGAAAGGCCCATAAGCGAAAATAAATTGCACACATAAACATTACCCAGGGTGCTGTATGTGGTGACAAAGACAGTAAAGAGGTTAGACGCCGCGAGGTCCTTACCTGAGTAAACTGACGCTCAGAGTTTAGGGATCTCTTAGCTCTTTCTTGGGGGAAATGGGGCAGCGGGGGGCATCTATGGAGGTGTTTCCCAAAGAGGAGTTTTTAAAAATAATTTTTTTTTATATTTTCAAAATTTATTTTGAGATACAGTGCAAGCAGGGGAGGGGCAGAGAGAGAGGGCGAGGGAGAGAATCTCTCACCAGAGAGCCCAACTCAGGGCTTGAACTCACGAACCCTGAGATCACGATCTGAGCCGGAGTCGGACGCTTCACCAACCGAGCCACCCAGGCGCCCCTGAATGGGCTTTTGAAAGACGATCTAGGGTCACCAAGAGCAGAGCAGTCCAGCGGACAGAGCAGCACTGGTGGGCTCGCGGGCACACGGAACAGCCTGGTGGCTGGCGAGTCGGCGCATCCCTGCAGGCGCCTGGCCTTCTGGGTGGGAGGTGCCGGGGCAGTGGCGGGCGGTGGGCCGGAGACCCACGGTCATGCCCTGGGAGCACCTCTGCAGCTGGCAGAAGCCTGGCATGCCAGATGGCCCTGATGTGTGTTGTGGCCAGATACTTGGGGGATTTGGGGTTAAACACAGTGATTGCTTCTCTAAAGGACTACTCCCAGCCTTTGCTGGACATCAGGAAGACGGAGAGGATGGTGTGCTAGTTTTCTGAAACGTACCTAATCTCAGAACCCCTTTTCTCTAGAGCACCCTAGGACAAGGGTTACGAGGGACTTACTCGGAGCGTTGCGGCTCCGTTCAGGTTCTGTTCCGCTCCAGCTGGGAGGTGTCGTATGACATTGGGGTCCCCCGGTCTTACCCCTTCCCTGGAAGGTATCCATCAAATAACTCTGCCGACTCAACCGGCTGGATCTAGAGAGGGTGTCTCAGGGCCAGCCGGGCTGCCTCCAGTTCTGTAAAGTCCCTATCTCCTATCCGATTCTGTGGGTTACAGGTTTAGGTAACCAACCACCAGTCCCGTCTGTGTCCGGGTGACGTGTGTCTCCTGCCTAGACAGGGACCCCACGGCCCCAGTACATCCCAGAGCGCTGGTCCTCAGCCTTCTGAAGAAGACCATCACTGAGTCGGGCTGGCCTGGATCCAGGGCTTCAGCCCTTGGGGCCGCTGATTGGGGCCTGGAGGATCAGAAATGGCCTGCGCCTGCCTCACAGTGAAGACCCGCCAGCGCTTCAGGGCCTCCCCCTCCCCCCAGCCCGCCCCATGTCCCTCCCCGCCGTGAGGCCCGGGCCCAGTTACCCAGTATTGTCCTTCCCCGGCCAATCTTGTTGAATCAACGGGTCACAGAGACCGCTCTCCAATGCCCGTCTCTGTCAACCGTCGTCAGCCTGGCCTCCGTGCCCACGGCCATCAGGCCCCTAAAATCTCCTGTCTTCGTTCCACGTGTCCCTTTCAGCCTTCAGCTGAAGTCTGTGCTGACTCCCCTCATCCCCCAACATGCTGGTTCTTACGTCCCTGCTCCAGCGCCGACCCTTCCCCATCAATCTCCCGATCTCCCTTCCTCTTTGTGGACTCGGGCCCCCGTTTACTGGTTCAAGACTCAGTGCCTTTCTTCGCACTGGCTCCCCCAACCAACTCCTCCGATCTGCCAGACTCCAGGCTTTGCCTGCCGTCGTCTTCCTGGAGTCGCGCTGTCTGCTTAGGATCGCCGCTACTTCTTTCCTAAGCTCTGAGTAGTGCCCGCTGAGATAGAGGTGCATAGCGTGTGCTTGAGCAAACACAGCAATGAGTCACAACTGGTTAATGTCAGCGAACCCGGTGTGTCGGCGGCAGGGCCGGGACACCGACCAAGTATAGGGACCATCACTTGAAGTGAGCACACGCAGTGTAGCTTATACCTTATTTATTATGCTGTTTCTGCAGTCCTTGGTTTTTGATTTCCCAATCCAGTTTGTAAAAACATACGTGTTAGATGGAATGTTTGATCCCTTAAAATGGAGTACAGTTCTCTGACCAGAGCGGTGACGGTTGACGTGTCCTAAATACAGAGTCTTGAATTTGCAAGATGATTAATTGTGTCCCACTTCATTATTTCATGTTGTAAAAGGCGTTAGACTGCATGTCCTAACTCGTGTCTACTTTCTCGATGACGTGATTACCATATCGTCAGTTCATCTGCCTTAACCCCAAGATCCCAGGTATTACTATTTGTAAGGTTTTGTGAGACTCATTGGAAACATAGGCAGTAGCCTTTTATTACTTTAAAACTCTGTGAAAAATAAGTATGTGGGGAGTGACAGAAATGTCTGCAGTGGAAATCATTATGTAAATACACTTAAAGACCAGTGATTCTATAACCAAGGGATCGTTAGAGGGAAGGCAACAGAATCTCAGCCTGGATACCCGGAGTCTAAGGCCTCTGGCGAGTCCGTCCACCTCTCTGGCCTCGCCTTCCCCGTCTTCTCCTCTTAGGAGAAGCTTGGATTAAGGGATCTCAGAGGTCATTTCAGACCTCCTGTTGGACGGCTACACATCTGGGGAGCCCAGAGATAATAGCAAGCCTTTCTGTCTGCGGTAAATATCAAGCAATAACAATGCAAAGGAAACACAATGTTGTGTCCACGTTTTGTCTGTAAGAGGCTCAGATGGACTTTGTAATGGTAAGAGGCTTCTTATATCTTATTGAGGAAGTCTGGGCTTTTGTTTCATTTCGTGGCCATTTGTTTTTCAGACGAGAGATTAAGCAGTTACTGTCAGAGTTGGATGAAGAGAAGAAAATCCGGCTTCGGTTGCAGGTGGGTCCCTCGGGGTCCTGCTCCCTCTTGAGAGGCTCAGTTCGGGTTGGGGGCAGCATCGGGGCTTCATTTTGAAAGTAAATGATTTTTAGTTCTCTGCAGATTTAGATGTGCGATCAAATCCTGTGGCGATTTTCTTGGAATTGGACAGGCTCATGTTCTCATCCTCTCCTGCGATCCAGGAAGTCTTAGGGAAGGGAGGCATTTACTAAATGTGCCCCTAGTTGGGTTTCTCGTTTGGGGTTTATCTGAAAGGTCTCTGTGAAAAGCTCCCTCCAATTTCCAAAGGCCTCATTAGAGTAACTGCCAGAGGGCATGGGGCTGGGGGGACCCCACTGCCAGCGGGCTTCTGTCATTGGAACTCCAAAGACCACAGCTGTCCGCACTCAGGACTTGCTTTCACCTCTTTACCTCTCACCGACGGGCGTGTCAGTCCTGCCAGGGCATCGGAGCCCTGTCCCCCTTCACCCTCCGAGCCAACCCAGCCGTTACCAAGTGGCAGAGGGTTGCAAAAGGCCGGAGGCAGACTTTCAGCTTTCGTCCAGTTGGTGTCCTTGGTGGTCACTGGGACCCAGGCTACTTACAGAAACGTTAGGGAACTGCTTCTCAGACAGTCTCCCCTCCCCCCCGCCCCCGGGCCCAACGGGAGCTGCCTTCCAACACTGCTAGGTGGTCCAGCACGTCTGGACAGCCTGCTCCGCCCTCCGGCCAGGACACTGCAATTACTGCCCCTTCTGACAAGTGGTGGTTCCTGGCAGCCCAAGAATGAAAACATCCACCGTTTGCTAGCGCACCGCATCTGTGCACCTGCTCCTTAGG
This sequence comes from Herpailurus yagouaroundi, assembly GCF_014898765.1. Classification (NCBI taxonomy): domain Eukaryota; kingdom Metazoa; phylum Chordata; class Mammalia; order Carnivora; family Felidae; genus Herpailurus; species Herpailurus yagouaroundi. Next base: position 5,280,375 of record NW_024420490.1, on the reverse strand, counting down.
TTTATGTCATTTCTGGCATCGTCGTCAACTCGTCGTTCAGAGGTCATTTTACCCGTTTCACCTTTAAAAGTGTCACGTTGATTATTTTCTTTGTCGACCAGGTTGATTATCTTTGAGCTTCTCTCACACCGGCGAATTCATTATGATTTTGTTCGGCTCTTGTTTTTCCTTTATAGATGGAAGTTAATGACATAAAGAAAGCTCTTCAATCAAAATGAATACTTGATAAATGAAATGTCACGTTATTCATCCTGAGTCCGAGACTCAAATTTTCCGCCCCAGCCAAAATAACCTTGTGCCAAAAGATTAAAGGTTTGCCTCAACATGTCCCTGTTTGCAAGATTAGCACAAAAGTCTTGATAGCACAACACAAATTCCATCCAAGAGGAGACTCTTTCCCATGGTATAATCCTGGGCATGGCACTGGTTGTGACTTAGAGCAAATTGTGCTAAAGGCTTTTTTTACTATGAGATCTCACGCGAAACGAAAACTCAGGCAGTTTAGTCCATAGTGGTACTATTTTGATGATATTTTCCATTAATAAAATGTAATTTCAGATTATTCGTTTACAAGCTTTATAATTTTATGATTTTTTTAATCGTGTTTTGTCACAGATTCCCCCAGTGTTTGTATTCCACATCGTCCAGAGCGAGCGTTCCATGCTTTTGCTTTGGGCAGAAAGCTGCCTCGCTTTGTGTCCCCTCTAGATTCTGTTACATATGCAATTTTAGGTCCGACCCGTCCCTTCCCCTGCCAGCCAACCCGCCACCCTGAGATAAATTTTAGCTTATATATGATGGTATATTTACAAAAAGAGAAAGAGAAAACCTGGTATTTGCAATGATCTGTGCCTTCTTTTTACCACCCTCTTGATTGGAGCTTTTGTGATGCAGCTACCATGATTCAAAAAACAAAACAAAACAAAACAAAACAAAAAACCAAAAAACGAAAAAAAAAACAAAAAACAACAACAAAAAAAACCCCACATTTTTTTAAAGCCACTTCTCAAAGTCCACTAGAGGCCACTGTCTTCAAAGCTTCTCTCACCTAGCCAAAGGTCCCAAGAGGAGACAGCTGTGAAGTTGGGCGTGCTCTGTGGTGCCAGCTGTGACGTTTAAGTTCTCCTAGTTGTAGGTGGTTCATGGAACTAGAAATGTCACCCCTGCTTGATTTTTCATCAGCCAAGTTAAACCCCTGCTTCCTGTCCTTTGCACCTTTTGCGTGAACAGAATATGCATTATGAAAGCAAAAATAAATAAACGTAAAATGCAATGAAAACAAGGGGGGGAAGTTGTGTTATTTCCTGCACTGGGTCATCTGTGTGTGCTGTTGTTGAAACTGTACTCACATAATGTCATTTGCCTTGTTCTCTTGTAACCCCTTCCTCAGGTCCAAGAGAATGGGGGCACGCTCTTGTTGAAGTGTGGCCATTGGATCTTTCTTGCATTTATGGAATTGCTTTTTCCGTCCCCAGGAAACTGGTGTTTGCTTGTCCGCTTTATCTCTGTAGCAAATGAACAGCTCAGCCTTAGACTGTGTAACTGTTTCCTCATCCTTAGCTGAAAATAAGGGGGCATACTGTATTGCAAGATTGTTTGGGGATGGGGGGTGGGGGGTAGTCCCTTAAGGGCCCCTGAAGACGTTTCATGTGTTTCTAAAAAAGCTGCTTTGTCTATTTCCTGAGTTTTCGAGTGGAAGTACTAAACATTAATGGATTTGCACAACCACAAAGAATGAGAATTGATAACACGGAAGGAGCAATGCAAAAAAGAAATCACCACATGTTATCGATGATCAGAAGTATTACAAATAAATGTCTTTTTCTTCGTCTCTCCCTTCCCCCGCCTTCCTCTTGCCAACATACTCATCCTTGCTGCTTGAGGCTGCGACTTCCTCCAGAGTACTGTCCGTACGGAGCCCAGACACCCTGGTCTTCCGGGGCGGGGGCGCAATTAAGGGAAGGGAGCACATAGAGAAAGAAACCTCCCATCCTACATTCCCATGCCTGGACATATTGCCTTTTCAGCAGCCTTGCCCGCAGTGTGCTGGGGGCTGGGAGCACCAAGCTTCCAAGGGCGGCATAAAACATTCCTGAACCCCTTGACTCTTCTACGCATTTCTACATTAAACTTAACGCCTTGAGAGATTTCCCACCGCCTAATAGAAGAATGAGGATTGAATTCTTTGATGTTTGGATTTCTCCTTTACTCATCATGAAAATCCCTAACGATATAGTTTTATATGATGTGTACACAGAGTAGGATTGTTAATAATTAAATTGAGAGGTTGGAGTGCCCTCGTGGGGCACTAGCAACCTGGAATGTAGAGAGCTCTCATCTTCCCCTCGCGGAAGCCACTGGCTTTCTTTGTACAAGGAGAGGGAGAAGTCATTCTAGAAGGAGGAGGTGGCATATTTAACGTCGTTACTGCCCCTTGGGCTAACCAGCAAGAGGATTCTACATTTTGGAACGGACGAGCCATTGCCTGAGCAGCCTCCATCTTTACTCTTTACAAAATGGACCTGTCAAGAATATTGAAAAGCTTGGAAGGATCGTTTTTGAAGAAATTCTTTTGCATTCAGCATGGACTCGACCAGCATCTATGGAGATTATTTTTTTGCTTCATTTTCTAAAATTGTATTTAGAAAAGTCTTAAGTATTGTGCTTTGTAAAGAAGATGATTAAAATGAAATTTTGTGAAAATATTTTTCTTCAAAGTTGTCATGGTCCAAGAGGAATGATTTCTTGGAATTCAAACCATTTTTCTCCATTTTACACTATTTGATTACTCTTAGAGAAACGTCTTTGGACGACATATAGTACTCCTCACCCTACCTAATCTTTCCCAAGTGAACAGAAACAATCCATTAAAATCTGTGGCTGTGAAATCCAGTTTTACATTGTTCAATTTTGCATTCATATTTAGGCAGAAAATTCTAGTTAGCTCTACATTGTTTTTTAGTGTAAAAATCATTAAATTATCATTATTCGAATAACTGTGTAAAGCCACTTTTATTCATACACAGCCCTCTAGGCAACATACTCAAGTACATGATTTGTTCTCTCCCATAAAGATAGCCCGTATCTATCATGACGTGTGTCTTCGGTTACTAATGGCGGAGTTTTATTTCCTTTCATAACCAGCTCTTTGATGGGAAAACCACAGGGTGTGTAATCAATTGCTCACATTTGCCACAGTCTGTATTACAAACAATCCCCAGGACCCACGAAGCCCTTTGTATTGTAACCTGAGGTCACCCGGGTCTCTTTTTTGTATTAGATTAGGTTTTGGTTCTCTAGCTATTTTCGCACAAATTAATGTCAAGATGTTTTAGCACCAAGAGGGCTTGGTAAAAAAAAAATAAAAATACAAATAAAAAAAGCTTTTCTTTTCGGTTTAATACAAGGCTCATTGCAGTATCCAACAGAGGGAAGGAAGGCTTGGTGCTTATGACTTAAGCCTGGGGAAGAAGATGTCATTCCCAAAATTAGCTCTGATGAGGGAACACAGTGGCCAAGGCAGAGAAACTCTTTCCTGGTCAGAAATAAAAGTTTGTCAGTGGTGTAAGGACAGAGGGGAGGTCCTGTCTCTTATGGTGATGAACAGTTGGTGTCATTCCTAATTCTGTCCCTAGGGTCACTGAGGCTTGATTCCCAACACATGGAGCAGAAGGCAGCCCCTGAAACCAATGAGAATCTGTGAAGGAGATGCAGATCCCAGAGAGGTGGTTTCATTTCCTGGGTTTTTAACTGATCCCAAATTGGAGTGGCTCTGGGGGCAGCCTTTTCCTATAAATGACATGGTGTGGTCATCATGTGAATTTAGAGTTCACAGGAAAATGGGCTATTCCTTTTTTCTTGTTAGACCAATAGGTGATGAAATACTTCAACCATAGAGCAAGGTAACCTAGTAGGCTGTAGCTAGAGTTTTCTGAGGAGAAAAAAATGAAAAAAAAGAAGGGTTCAGTTCCTGGAAAACCAGCTTCATGGGGGGCACTTCTCTTTAAATGGCAACAAGTTTAATTAAATTGGGCAGATACAGCACTGTCATTTAAGTTGTGAATGCTTCCCTTCCCTCTTACCCCTATAGAATGTCACTAGTTCCTCCAAGAAACTAAGATATATAGTCAAGCTTTGAGCTCTTTGATGTGAAAGCGCCCTGGAAATGCAAAGCTTTATTATAGTTTTTATGCCTTAAAAAAGAAAAGTTTAGGGGCACCTGGGTGGCTCAGTCAGGTAAGTGTCCGACTTCAGCTCAGGTCATGATCTCACAGTTTGTGGGTTCGGGCCCCACGTCGGGCTCTGTGCTGACAGCTCAGAACCCGGAGCCTGCTTCGGATTCTGTGTCTCCTCCGCTCTTTGCCCCTCCCATGCTCATGCTTTGTCTCTGTTTCTCAATAATAAATAAATGTTAAGCAAAAATTTTAAGTTTAGAGGAATCTACAAACAAACTTTAAAAATGAGCAAGCTGAGGGGCGCCTGGGTGGCTCAGTCGGTTAAGCGTCCGACTTCGGCTCAGGTCATGATCTCACGGTCCGTGGGTCCGAGCCCTGCGTCGGGCTCTGTGCTGACAGCTCAGAGCCTGGAGCCTGCTTCCGATTCTGTGTCTCCCTCTCTCTCTGACCCTCCCCTGTTCATGTTCTGTCTCTGTCTCAAAAATAAATAAAACATTAAAAAAAAATTTAAAAAAAAATGAGCAAGCTGATAAGGCCATTCTGAAGCCAAACAGAAAAGCCAGGAAAATATCAGTAACATTTCCAAGGTTATTCCTCACCACAAACACACACACACACACAAAACACAGATATCTTAGGAGAAATGGACTGGATTCTCTCCAAGCTTCATTATTATTGCTTAGTCTGAATCTCCACCTGAGAGAACTGAGAACTTGGCTGGGGCAAATTAAACATGGATCAGGTGTTTATGATGTGCTGGACACCATAACAGGTGCTGAGTGCAATGTGGCCCCTGTCCTCATGAAGCTCAGACTGAGGGAAGTAGATGACAGGTAAGCAGGCAAGTCTTCCCCAGAACAAGACCATAACCACAGAGAGAAGTCCAGAGGCTTTAGAACTGCAGAGGAGAGGTGCCCAGTGGAGCCTTGAGAGTGGAGAGGACAGAGGAAGAGGGGTATTTTTGGTTAAAAACATTTTTTATACTCTAAAGCTGTGATGAACATCTCTGGGCATAAATCTACATCCACAGTTGGTTGGTTCTTTCTTCTTCTTCTTCTTCTTCTTCTTCTTCTTCTTCTTCTTCCTCTTCTTCTTTTACAGAAAGAAAGGGACAGAGCATGAGCTGGGGAGGGGCAGAGAGAGAGGGAGACACAGAATCTGAAGCAGGCTCCAGGCTGTGAGCTGTCAACACAGAGCCTGATGCAGGGCTTGAACTCGTGAACCTTGAGATCATGACCTGAGCCAAAGTCAGATGCTTAACCAACTGAGCCACCCAGGCACCCCTATGTTTACATTTCTGATTTATCCTTAAGATAATTCCTAGAAGTGGAGTGTGAATATGAATTACCTGAGATTTTAGCAAGAATAATTTTTGCAAGCAACAAAATCAAAAACAAGTGGGACCATATCAAACCAAAAAGGTTTTGCACAGCAAAAGAAATCATCAGCAAAGTAAAATGACAAGCTATGGAATGGGAAAAAAATATTTGCAAACCACACATCTGATAAGGGGTTAATATCAAAAACAAAGAATTCATGCAACTCAATACAAAAAAACACAACCCGACTTGAAAATGGGCAAAAGACCTCGATAAACATTTCTCCAAAGATGGTATATATACAAAAGGCCAATAGGTACATGAAAAGATGCTCAACACCTCAAGCTATTAGGGAAATGCAAATCCAAATCACAATGAGATATTACCTCACACCTGTTACACTGGCCATCGTCAAAAAGACGAGATAAATGCTGGTGTGGATGTGGGGAAAAGGGAACCCTCATATGCTGTCAGTGGAATTGTAAAGTAGTACAGTCACTATGGAAAACAGTATGGAAGGTCCTCAGAAGGTTAAAAACAGAGTTACCATATGATCCAGCAATTCCACTTCTGGGAATATAGCCAAAGGTAATGAAAACACCAACTCAAAAAAATGTCTGTACCCCATGTTCTTAACAGCATTAGTTATAATAGCCAAGGCATGGAAACAACCTACGTGCCCACTGATAGGTGAATGGATAAAGAAGTTGTGGTATATCTATACACAATGGAATATTATCCAGCCATAAAAAATGAGGAAATCCTACCATTTGTAACAACATGGATGTACCTTGAAGGCATTACCCTAGGTGAGAGAAGTCAGATAGATATAGGTAAATACTGTATGATCTCACTTATGTTTGGAATATAAAAAAAAAAAAAAAACTGATAGAAAAATAAATAAGATTTGTGGTTACCAGAGGTGGGGAGGCGGATTTGGAGGAAGGTGGTAGAAAAGTACAAACTTCCAATTATAAGACAAATAAGTACTAGGGATATAATGTACAACATGATGACTATAGCTAACACTGCTGTGTGGTATATAGGAATGTTTTTAAGAGAGTAAATCCCAAGAGTTCTCATCCCAAAGAGAATTTTTTTTACTTTTATTCTTTCTTTTTATTGTTATCTGTATGGGAAGATGGATGTTAGCTGAACCCATTACAGTAATCATTTCACAGTATATAAAAATCAGATCATTGTGCTGTATGCCTTAAATGTACACAGTGATCTATGCCAATTATATCTCAATAAAACTGGAAAAAATATTAAGCCATATGCACAAATCCCTGGAAAGGAATTCAACATAATGAAAATATTTGTTTCATTAAGGTGGTGAAACTGTGAGCTACAAAATGGTTTTCTTTTAATATTGCTATTATTTGATAATTAAAGAAAATAATTATAAAAACTTTTAAAAGAAGGGGCACCTGGATGGCTCATTCAGTTGAGCATCTGACTCTTGATTTCAGCTCAGGTTATGATCTCACGGTTCGTGGGATCGAGCCCCACATCAGGCTCTCTGCTGACAGCATGGAGCCTGCTTGGAATCCTCTCTCTCCCTCTCTCTGCCCTTCCCCTTCTTGCACTTTCTCTCTCTCTCAAAATAAACATATGACAACTTTTTGAAGAATAATTTTTGCCCGATTATAAACATAGTTGAATTAACGTCAGTATGCAAAAGTGACTAACCATCCAACTGCCCCTAAAGTTGTATTTGCCTAAACCTCTCTGGGTGTCAGGCCTGGATGTCTTCCTCCTGGCCAGTCGCTGCTCAAATGTCACCTAATCAGAGAGGCTGTCCCTAACCCACTAAATAAAAGACCAACTGTAGCCTCAGTCCTCTCCCAGACACACACACACACACACGCGTGCGCATACACACATCTATTTTCTGTCTTCCCTCCCTAGAATGAAACCACCATGAAGGTAGTGACTTCATTTTCTTCACTGCTGTATCCCCAGTACCTAAAACATACTGAAGTGAATAGTAAGCATTTGATACTGATTTGTTGACTGAATAGGTGAGTTGGTAATTGTGACTGATACCAAACGGAATTTATTCCATAAATTCGAGCAGCCCAGTTTGCCTTTACAAACATTCTATGTGTTGGGGCGCCTGGGTGGCTCAGTCGGTTGAGCGTCCGACTTTGGCTCAGGTCATGATCTCGCGGTCCGTGAGTTCGAGCCCCGCATCGGGCTCTGTGCTGACAGCTCAGAGCCTGGAGCCTGTTTCAGATTCTGTGTCTCCCTCTCTCTCTGACCCTCCCCCATTCATGCTCTGTCTCTGTCTGAAAAATAAATAAACGTTAAAATTAAAAAAAAAAAACCCTCTGTGCAAAACTGTAGTATTAGGAAGGATTCCTGACATAAAACAGTTATGAAGAAAGCCTTTAGGGGCTCCTGGGTGCCTCAGTCGGTCAAGCATCCGACTTCGCCTCAGATCATGATCTCACAGTTCATAAGTTCCAGCCCTACATTGGGTTCTGTGCTGATGGTGCAGAGCCTGCTTTGAATCCTGTCTTCCTCTCTCTCTACCCCTCCCCCATCTCTCTCCCTCTTCTTTTCTCTCTCTCTCTCTCTCTCAAAAACAAACATTTAAAAGAAAAAAGCAGAGGCACTTTACTTGAATGTGAGTCTCAAGCCACACCCAGAGCCTAAGAAGAGTGCCTACGTTACCATGGATCTTCAAACAAGTTCCCACTGTTACCTCTAAGACTATCATCCACCATTAGAAAACCATGGCTACCCCTGTTTTGAGACATAAAGCATTCTTTTTTCATTAGATTCACTCTGGAGAAAGAATGAATTCAAAGGTGAGCCTATTCCTGGCACTTTGCTTTTGACACTACTCTGAGGTCACAGGAGCACCTAATTGTTGCCCCTCGGGGCTGGCCATCTGCCAGATGAATAAGGAGGATGTGCAGGCAAGCCCTGGGCCTCCCAACACATGCCATACAGCTCTTGGAGTGCCCTGGAGGAGCAGTGGTAGCAATACCAACCAGGAACCTGGTAGAAATCAAACTTTGAGGTTCTGCCCCAGACCTACTGAATCAAACTCTGCAGAGGAACCCAGCAGTCCGCATTTTAACTAGTCCTCCGGGAGATTCTGATGCACACTGAAGCTTGAGAGCCGCTGTCATGGGCTGGGGGGGGGGGATCATCTCATTCTCAATGAGTTGTGTGTAGAATAATCTATAGTCGTCTTCTCCAGAGATCTTTTATTAGATTGTGGCCGCACCACAACAAGGTCCGCTGTGTACAATAGTCTATTAGGTTGAACCATATGAAATTGCCATTTATGCAGGTCAAATATTGTTGGATAGGGTGTCCAGTCTCAGCTCAGACATCACAGAGCTACAAGACGTCCTTCCATGCTTGCAGTAAGGAAAAATTGGGACAGACCAGAAATTGAAAGCTGCGTTTGCAGAGCGAACGGCTATTTCAAAATCTGGAGAGAGAAGGGCACTTTCAGTGAGACACAGAAGTGGAACATTTGCTTACCAGGGACAGAAGCTACCAGATGCCATAAAAGTGGATAGGAAGATCAAGGTAGAAAACTGAACAAATTGCTGGAGGCTGAGTGTGGACTAGTTTGAGAGTATGAAGCTCCTGGGGAAAGAGGTTCCCACACTTTTTCAGGCCTTTCCTCCAGGAACCCCAAGTGGCTCTTAGATGGAAGATCAGGAGAAACCCAGAGAAAATTCATGGCACAGGCTGGAGGTGCTGGCTCTGGAGCCACTGAGAAATCTACACGGGCCTTTCTCACTTAAGGAACAAAAGGCTTAATCTGCAGGGGGAATGATCTGAGGACACTGGTGAAATAGCACTGCAGCTGGGGGAAGGGAATCCCACCCAGCCTCAGCCCCCAACTCACCGAAAGTAAAATTTTAACCTTAAGGGAGAAAGGCCTCAAAGCTGTTGACTGAGAACACTGTTGGATACCGACTGCATCTAGGGGAAAAGATTGGCCAGGGGGAGCTCTATCTCTGGAAGAAGGTCAGAGGCACTTGTGAAGGCTGTACCCCTCAAATTAAGGGTCCAACTACTAGAGAACACCCCCCTCTATGCCCCACGAGCACACTAACGAACCTTCAGGAATAACAACAGTGGATTACAGCAGGGAGAGCTGCCAGAGACAGGCTCTCTCTGGAAAGCAGCACAAAGGGAAGCCCCAAAGCACAGAGGAGGAAAAAAAAGATCACGAGACGAATTAAAAGTTTCTGGTGTCCATAGGAACAACAAACCTCAACACAGCCCAATTCCTGGCTAGAATAACACAAATTCCCACAGTAAGTGTTTATTTACCACAGTATCTGATGCCTTACATAAAAAGTCTAGCTTTCAACAAAAAAATTACAAGGCATGCCAAAAGGCAATCTAAAGAGACAAAACAATCCTCAGAACCAAACTTAGATATGGCACAGTTATTGGAAGGATCAGAGAAGGAATTTAAAATAAGTGTGATTACTTCGTTAAAGGCTACAGGGGGAAAAGTAGACAACATGCAAGATCAGATAGGAAATTTCAGCAGACATGGAAGCTCTAAGAAAGAATCAAATGGCTGGGAATTAAAAACACTGTGACAGAAATGAAGAATGTCTTTGATGGGCTTTTCAGAAGACTTGAATGTTCATATTTACTTGAATAAATAGCAGGACTGCTAAAAAGAGAGAAGGCACAAATCACCAAGTTAAGAATGAAGTGGGATGCTACTAGAGATTCTGCAGCCGTCAAAAGGATAATAAAGGAATACTGTGAACAATTTCATGATCACAAATTCAACATCTTAGGAGAAATGGACCAATTCCTCCAAACTCTCCAACTATCCAAACTCAACCAAAATAAAATAGACAAACTTAACAGCACTATAACCATTAGAAAAAAAAGTCAAATATGTAACTAAAAGACACTGAAAAGGAAATCTCCAGATCCAAATGATTTCACTGGAGAATTCTACCGAACATTGAAAGAAGTAGCACCAACTTTACACAATCGCTTCCAAAAAAGAGAAGAATGCAGAACACTTCCCAAATCATTTTATGATGCTAATATTACTCTGATATCAAAACAAGGAAAAGACAGTACCTCCAAAAATGAAAACTGCAGGTCAGTATATTTTATGAAACTAGATGCAGATATTCTCAATAAAGTATTAGGAAGTAAAATCCAGAAATGTATAAAAAGAATTATACACCACAACCAACTAGAATTTATTTCAAGCATGCGAATTCAACACTGGAAAATTAGTGTAATCCACCATATCAATAGGCTAAAGAAGAAAAATCATATGATCGTATCAATTGATGTAGAAAGAGCATTTGAAAAAAAATCCGATACCCATGCACAATAATGGTTCTCAGTGAACTAGAAATAGAAGGAAACTTCCTTAACTTGATAAACAGCACCTGCAAAAAACCCACAGCAGCATCATACTTAGGGTGAAAGGCTGAATACTTTCCCTCTAAGATTAGAACAAGGCAAGGAAGTCTGCTTTCACTGCTCTTATTCAACATAGAACTGCAAGTCCCAGCCATGGCAACAAGGCAAGAAAAAGAAATAAAAGGCATGCCGATTGGAAAGAAGAAATAAAGCTATTTCTATTTGCAGATTACATGATTGTCTACATGGAAAATCCCAAGGAAAAATCCCACAAACCTCCTGAAGTGAGCTCAGCAGAGTCATGTAATAATAGAAATGCAGTGCATGCATTTATACATACTAATAATGAACACGTGGAACCTGAAATTAAAAACCATGCCATATATACTCACTCTAAAAAAAAAACTGAATACTTCAGCATAAACTTAATAAATATGTACATAATCTGGATGCTGAAAATTAGAAAATTCTAATGAAAGAAATCAAATAAGGTCGTCTAAATAAATGGAAAGGAATTCTGTGTTCATGGATTGGATGATTCAACATAATATATGTGTTAATTCTTTCCAAATTGATCTATATGTTTATGTAATTCCCATCAAAATCCTAGCGAGGTTTTTTTGTAGACCTAGACAAGCTTATTCTGAAATTTATATGGAAAAACACAGGCCCTAATATAGCTAAAACAGTCTTGGAAGAGAAGAATAGGGGAGTCACTCTCTCCAGTATTAAGGGCTAGTATATAGCTTCAGCAGTGTAGACAGTATGGGTGGGTGGAGGGATAGATACCTAGGTCAGTGGAACAGAACAGAGAACCCAGAAATAGACCCATACAAATATTCCCAACTGATTTTTGACCAAGGGGTAAAGGCAATTCAATGAAGGAAAGATAGTCTTCTCATAAAATGGTACTGAAGCAGTTGAACATCCAGAGGCAAAAAAGAACAAAGAAAAGAAACGTGCATCTAAACTTCACACCTTATACAAAAATTAACTCAAAGTGGATTTGAAATGTACGATGCAAAGCTACAAAACTTTTAGGAAAAAACATAAGAGGAAATCTTTGGGACCTAGGGCTAGGCAAAGAGATTTTTAGCATGGAATTAAAAGCACAATTTATAAATAGAAAAATTGATAAATTGGGCCTTCTCAAGATCAAAGACATTTGCTCTGTCTAGGAAATACCTCAGTGAGAAGACGAAGGACAAGCTAGAGACTGAAAGAAGATATTTGCAAACCGCCTGTCTGACAAAGGACTGGTATCTACAAGATAGAACACTTAAAACTCAACAGTAAAAAAGTGAAACGTTCCGATTAGAAAATGGGCACAAGATATGAACAGATATTCACCACATAAGATATACACTTGGCAAATGAGCACATGAAAAGATGCTCAACATCATTATCCATTGGAAAAGTGCTAGTTAAAACCATATGAGATATCACTACACGCCTATCAGAATGGCTAAAATAAAAGTAACAACACCAATTACTGGTAAGGACGTGGGGACACTGGATCACTCATACATTGCTGATGGGACTCTGGAAAACAACTTGGCAGTTTCTTACAAAATTAAACATGCAACTGTCGTATGACATAGAATTTGCACTCCTGGGCACTTATCCCAGAGAAATGAAAACTTATGTTCACATAAAAACCTGTACATGCATGTCCATAGCATTTTTATTCATGATAACCCCAAACTAGAAACAACTCAGGTGTCTTTGAAAGGATAAATGGTTAAAGAAACTGTAGCACATCCACACGATATAACAGTCAGTGCTCAGTAACAAATGGAAAGGACTACTGATACGTGCAACACCTTGCATGAATCCCAAGGGAATTAAGCTAGGTGAAAAAAAAAAAATCCTAAAAGGTTACATACTGTATGGTTCCATTTATATAACATCCTTGAAGTGACAAAATTATAGAAGTGGAAAACAGAGTAGTGGTTGCCAGTAGTTAGGTATGGGGCCATGAGGAGAGAGACTGATGTGGGAATCAAAGGGCAATAGGACGGATCCTGGTGGTGATGTAACTGTTCTGTATCCTCTCAACGTTACTATCTGGGTTGTAATAGCATACTATGGTTTAGCAGGGGTTTTCATTGGGGGAAACTGGTTAAAGGGTTCGCTAGCTCTCCCTGTATGATTTCTTAATACTGCATATGAACCTACAACTCCCTCAAAATAAAAGTGCTTAATTTCAAAAAGTCTTTTGCACACACGAAACAGCAATTGAGACAAATAGGGAACCTTCTAGAAGAGAATCATCAAGGTGGTGAAGGGCCTGGAAATCATGTTGTGGAAGCAGTGAGTGAAGCATCTGGGAGGCAGGGTACCACCAGAGCAGTACTTCGAAAGCTGCCATGTGCAAGAAGAATTAAATTAGAATCAATGGGTAAAAGTTACAAGGGAAGGTTATATTTGAATCTATGGAAGAACTTTCTAGAAACTAGAGCTGTTAACATATAAGATGATGGAATTCGAAATATCTAGAGATACTGACCTTGCTGCTTCTTGTACCCTGGTATTAGGGCCTTTATGCTGGCTCTTCCCTCTGCCTGCAGTGCTCTTCCACACGTATTTCCATGGCTAACACCCTTATCTCATTCAAGTTTTTGTTCAATGTCCATTGTAAGTCAAATGAGTGCTCTGGGTTCATGTCATCATCATCCTCCAGACCCTAGGCTGATGAAGCAGGTACCGTCTGGAATGTTACTGGTAGCAGAAAGTTGATGATGGAGAAAAAAAGAGCTCTGGAAGGTCTTGGACCAGTAACAAAATGCTCGGTTTCAAAGTGAAGCTGGACATTCCCAGAAAAGGGAATTGGAAATTAGAAGTGTCTTGTCGGAGAGAGATTGGTGTGCTGGTGAGTTCCTTCCTACCCATGGTGTGTTGGAAGGCTGACTATCACTTACCATGAGCCTAGGGAAAGGATTCAAAGAGAATTTGCTACATATGTCCCAAGAGATTTTTCAGGACATAGAGGACAAGTGTCTGAACCATACCTAAGAAATCTAGAAGGTGAGATGGCCGGCTGGCTGCTCAAATGGTGGCAGCGAGAGAGGGGCTGGATAGGAGTGGCCAGCACCCCCAGAGGTTGTGAGGCAAAGGGTAGATGTTTCCTCTGGACCAGATGTGATCCCAGCACCAGAGAGCCATCAATGGAGTTGTCGTACATCCTCTTGCTATACACCCCCGCCTTAGAGGAGTGACTAGCAGGGTAGGAGAGGACAGAAGAAGCCAACGCTGCTCCTCCTCTCCACACTGTAAATGCTCAGCCTGTGCCAAGCTTAGATGGAAGAGAAGCGCCTTTCTTTTAATTTTAAAACTTTTAAATTTTTTTTTTCAACGTTTATTTATTTTTGGGACAGAGAGAGACAGAGCATGAACGGGGGAGGAGCAGAGAGAGAGGGAGACACAGAATCGGAAACAGGCTCCAGGCTCTGAGCCATCAGCCCAGAGCCCGACGCGGGGCTCGAACTCACGGACCGCGAGATCGTGACCTGGCTGAAGTCGGACGCTTAACCGACTGCGCCACCCAGGCGCCCCTAATTTTAAAACTTTTAAATGTTTTCATCTTAAAAGAATTTCAGACTTATGAAAAGGTTGCAAAATTCGTATAAGCAGCACAACACAGGACAGAGACACAAGAACAAGTAAACAAGGTGAACCTTACAATTGTCCCAGCTTACTGCCTCGAGAGAGTTTCCAGGCACAGAACAGAGACAGAGCGCCCATGAGGAGCCCAGTTATCACCCTGAGTTGCGTAGATGGAGCTGGAAGGCCAAGGAGGCTACAGTTAGAGTACTGGAGAGGAGACAGCTGTACATAGAGTTCTGGAGATGCATAGATCTGGAATCTTTAGCAGCGTACTGACCAGCAACTGTGTGTATGAAGAAGCCACCTGAAGCTGGGGAAAGAACCACCTGAATGCATTAGAGGGAACCATCCCTGAAGGTCCCATGGGGCCAGAATAGTTTCTGTGTCCACTGCCCAGACTGAGAAATGTCATAATTCACAGGACATCATGTACTCAGAGGGGTATTGCCTCAGTAGCAAGGATTAATTAGCCTTAGCCTAAAGGCTGCTCTGATCCCACTTGAAGCTTAAAAGCAAGCCTCAAAAGAATCAAACTGTTTCCAAGTAACTTAACTATATCCCAGAATAAAGCTCAAGAATATTTATAGGAATACAAAAGTATGCAGTACCCATTAAAGTAAAATTCACAATGTGTGGCATCTAATAAAAAAATTACCAGGCATGCAAAGAAAAGAAAATATGACCCACAATGAGAAAAATCAATAGAAATAGGAATCCAGGAATAAAACAGATGACAGCATTACTAGACAAGGACATTCAAGCAGTTACTATAACTATATCCCACATGTTCAGGAAGGTGGCGGGCACATGTGGAATGAGAATGGGACTGTACTGGGTGTAACCAATGGGTGGTCGATTTGAGGGTGATGTAACTGTTAGTTCAGAGATTGCATACTCATACCTAATGACTTGGTCTTTCCATCCCTATCTGTCTATAAGTAACAGTTCCATCATATAGCACGTTCCATCTGTAGTACGTCTTAGAGGAAAATACCTTACAATTTTTAATTCATCTTATGAAGTCTACCTTTTCCTCACAAGCTACTTGCTTACTCATTACATATACTTAAAACATCCTATGGGTTTCACCAATATTTTATAAAGCAATATTTTACATACAATCTATGCTTAATACTGCTTATGAGTTTCATCCATCCAGTTTGCTTTTCTTGTATTGTATGGCAGATTACAATCATCTATGCCCATGCAATATTTATAGCGTCTATACACAAACGTATTTGTCTATAGCCATATCCATATCTATCTCTCAGTATCTGTATCTAACATGAGAGCAGGTACTTTGGCCGTGTTGTTCACTATGCTATCCTCAGCACCAAAGACAGTGCCTGATGCATAATAGGAGCTCAATAAATCTTTGCTGAATTACTGTATATGTTAAAGTTTTCCCTCGACAATAAACTTCATATTAAAAAAATAAAGTTTTCCCAATGAATACATACAGTATTATGAAACATGACTGTCTTTTGTCACTATCTGCTCTTGGTTCTTGGGTACAACGAAAAAAGTAATGAAGCTGCCTCTCAAATGGTAACTCAAATATTTTTCGACAACACTGAGTCAAAGAACTAACTAGTTAGACCACAGTTTGTATGAATGACCAACCTACAATAAATAAAGGAAATGAGAAAAATACCCGGGTTTAATCTTACTCTTCCTCTCTATTCTTCAATCCACTGTTCTAGTCCAAACGACATCGCTGCATTAGGGCAAAGTCATTTCCAAGACATGTACTTAGTAAAGAATAGGCAGGGGTAAGAACCGAACAACTGTTCAACTAAAGAGAAGAGGCTAATCCGGCATCTTGTAATTTTCTCAGCGTGTCTGGGGGTGGGAGGCAGGAAGGACATCAGGAGAAGGGACTGGGGTGTGTTTCGGGTGTGCAAATTACTGGAGATAATGAGAAAGTGCACTGAGAAACTTCCAACTGCGTGGAAGTTATTTGTTAGCTAGGTAAATTCTAAGTTCTTTACCCAGCAGGGTTTGTGTTTAGAGGAAGGTAGTATTCAAGCCAGAATTCACAACTCCTGTGAGTCTTATTCTGTCAGCGGGGCCCCAGTGAGAGCTGGAAAGAACACAGGAAGCTTAAAGTGGGGGCAACAGCAAGACACTGGCAAGCGATCGTGAAGTGGGCATCTTTGCTCTTCTGAAGGCTGTGCCAGTCATTGGAATAATTTCAGATAAACAGGCACATTAGGAAAATTATTATTATTATGCATTACAAGGCTATAAGGAAAATGTGTCCATCATGTTTTTTTAAAAGCTCAGAACAAGGTGTTGAAAGTTTTCTCTAGCTTCCCTCTTCCCAATTTTGGTCTGTGTGTTTTTACAGATCTCCTCAGAGCCCATTTTCCATTCACTGGCCACAAAAGAGGGTGCACACTGGTGGCACTTGTTGAAGTTCCTAATTTTTACCAGGACTGGAATTAAGGCAGGATTTCTTTAAAGATTTATTCCAGCACTTTCGGCTTTCTTTTGGGGGTGGGGTGGAGGCATGGACTGTACCATTACTGAAACAAGAAGAGAAGCCAAACCATGACTTTGTACGGTAAGTCCTGTCCTGCTTTTGTCAGATGGCTTGTGATGTACTACAAAGGATGCCATCAAGAAAGTGAAAAGACCAGTCATAGAATGGGAGAAAATATTTGTAAATCACGTATCTGGATAAGGGACCTAGATCCACAATATAGAAAGAACTTTTTAACTCAATAATAAAGACAAATACCCAGTTTAAAAATGAGCAAAAGATCTGAATAGACATTTTTCCAAAGCAGTTATACAAATAACGAATAAGCACGTGACAAGATGCTAACCATCACTGGTCATCAGGGAAATGCAAATCAAAATCACAATGCAAATACAACATCACAGTGCAAATGCAGATCCACAATTTTCAAATTTCCAATTTTCAAATTTTTCAAATTTCCAAATGTGCAAATTTCACACCCACTGGGATGGCTGTAATCAAAAAGACAACAAATGTTGGTGACAGTGTGGAGAAATCGGAACCCTCCTATGCTGTCGGTGGGAATGTGAAATGATGGAGCCACTTTGGAAAATAGTGACAGTTGATCCAAAAATTAAGCATGGAGTTGTCATATGACCCACAAGACAAATGAAAACCTCTGTCCACACTTTGTATGATTCCATATAGATGAAATGTCCAGAATAGGTAAATCTAGAGACAGAGAAAGTAGATTGGTGATTGCTTAGGACTGAAGGGTGTTGGGGGAGTGGAGAGTGACTGCTAATGGATACTTGGTTTTGTGGGGCGGGGGGGGTGGGGATAGGTGATGAAAATGTTCTAAAATTGAGTGTGGTGACAGCTGCTCAACTCTGTGAATATACTAAAGCCACTTAAATGGGTGAACTGGATGGTTTGTGAATTATATCTCAATAAAACTGGTATTAAAAATGAAAACCCAGGGCACCTGGGTGGCTCAGTCGGTTAAGCTGAGGAATCTTGATCTCAGCTCAGGCTTTGATCTCTGGGTCATGAGTTCAAGCCCCGCCTTGGGCATTAAGCCTACTTTAAAAAAAAAAAAATGAAAAACCAAAACCGCAAAACC
This sequence comes from Herpailurus yagouaroundi, assembly GCF_014898765.1. NCBI lineage: Eukaryota > Metazoa > Chordata > Mammalia > Carnivora > Felidae > Herpailurus > Herpailurus yagouaroundi. The sequence goes on along the minus strand of NW_024420490.1, from coordinate 5,262,306 downwards.
TTGTGACAGCCTCAAGGGCATCCTGTCTTTTAAATACAAGTACTACCTGTGGTGGTAATACTACATTTAATATTGGAGCCTAAAATTGTGAGGCAGGGAAGGTCCAGAGTAAAGATCCCTTTGGGTTCACAGCATTTCATAGGTCAGGTAGGCATCCCGCTTGGAGTCTATTTTCCGGGCATAGAAAATTTGTTGCTGGTGCATCCCGGTGCTTTGTCAAGGTCACAGTGAAAGGAGGAGCAGGCCTGCAGGACTGGGCTCAGGAGGGCCATGCTCTTGGGGTGCCTGGATGGCTCCGTAGGTTAAGCTTCCCACTTAGGCTCAGGTCATGATCTCGGGGTCGGTGAGTGGAGAGCCCCACATCCGGCTCTGTGCTGACAGCTGAGAGCCTGGAGCCTGCTTCGGATCCTCCCCACGTGCCCCCCCCCCCCCGAAAAAGAGGGGCGCCCGGGGGGGTCAGTCTGTTAAGTGTGAGACTTCAGCTCAGGTCACGATCTCATCGTTCAGGGGTTCGAGCCCCGCATCAGGCTCAGAGCCTGGCGCTTGCTTCAGATTCTGTGTCTCCCCCTCTCTCTGCCCCTCCCCTGCTCATGCTCTGTCTCTGTCTCAAAAATAACTAAACATTGAAGAAAATTTAAAAAAAATAAAAAGATAAAAATAAACATTAAAAAAATTTTAAAGGGAGGGCCATGCTCTTGGCCACTGGGACAAGGAGTACAAAATTGAGTTATTTATTTACCTATCAGAATCAGAAGCGTTTTAAATAAGCATCTTCTCATCTCAATTCTGAGTGACAAGTACCTCTGTATTTAGCTTGAAATTGAATATTTACCTCCAGCCAGCGCTTTGAAAGAGTTTTTGCTCTGCTTGAAAAGCTTGAAATTGTTTTGAGGGAAAAAAACGGGACTCCTAATGTCCGTCAGGCTGGAGGGATGGCAACAACAAGATCCTAAAATTGACGAATCCGCCCTCCTCAGGGCGCTGCCCGGGGGAGGCGGCAGGGGGCGCCCTGCCAGCTCCTGCCCCGCCGCTCTTCCCAGGACTACCCCCCCACCCCCCCCCCCCGCCCGCCGCTCGTCCTGACGTCCCAGGCCCCCGCCTCCCTCTCCCCAGCCTTCAAAGGGCGCTTGGGGGCTGCGGGGCTGGAGCTTCCGTCTGCAGCCCGGGGGCCTTGCCTTCACCTGCGGGCCGCGAGGCCACGGGTGCGCGCGGGCTCTTCCGGGTCCCGCCCCGCGCCCCCGGGAACAGGTGCCGAGACTGCTTGCGGCCCTTAGCCGCACGCGCGGAGGTGGGATCAAGGCGCGCAGGGCGGCCACATGGAGAGCGGCGGCGGGACTCTCCCCGCTGGGGCGCTTGGTGTGGCGACCGAGTCGCCACGGTGCCCGCTGCCGCCGGGAGCCGAGGCCACGGCGGAGCCCGACGGGGCGGCCGAGGGCGCCGGGAGCGGCAGCGGGGGCGAGGACGGGGACGCGCCGCGGCGGGCTCTGCGGGCAGTATACGTGCGCAGCGAGAGCCCCCAGGGCGGCGCGGCTGGCGGCCACGAGGCGGGGGCGCGGCTGTGCTTGCTGCGGGCCTGCGAGGCCGAGGGCGCCCACTTCACCTCCGTACCCTTCGGGGAGCTTGACTTCGGGGAGACAGCTGTGCTCGACGCCTTCTACGACGCCGGTGAGGCCGATGCCCCCTTCGCCCTTACCCCACGCCGCCTGCTTTTCTTACCCTGGCACACGCCATGGCCCTGGCCACCCCCACCAGCCCCGCTTCTGCTAACTTAACCACCAGCCTGCCCTGCCTTTCGGGAGGGGAGAGTAGGTAGCATTGTATCTTTTTACAGATAGGAAAACAGAAGCGACTGGCATTTAGCTTCGTTATTTTACAGTCTCCTTAAACATCCCTTAACCCAACAAACAGCCCATAAACTGGATGATGCGAAGCCCTCCTCCCCACCAGTTATCCAGTTTTTATTTCCTCCCTCTGGTGCCCTGTCCTTATAGCAGTGAGTGGGCCCCAACCCCACCTACACATTAGAATCACCTGGGTAACTTTTACACCCCACCCCCACCCCGCCCCGTGCCCAGATTGTATCCCAGACGAATACCAGAATCTGAGGCCTCAGTAGTTGTTAATGCTTTCTCAGATGATTCCACTTTGCAGCCCAGAAGGGGAATCGGTGTGTTACAATTGAGTGTGTGTATATATGTGTAGGGACAGGTGCTCTTAGAAGTGCCCCAGTGTTCTTTTTAGTACTCTAATTCCTGCCCCCCAAACACACTTTGACGGTGGGGCTGTGCTCTCCCACGTGTGTGACAGATCTATTTTATCCCATGGTGCACAAGCATTTGGGGGCTCAGGGTCTCCTCCGTTGCTGGGATGGGGCCCTAGATCTCTGAGCTCATCACTGTAATAAGCACTGGCGTGACATTAATAAGCCTTGGGTATCGTGCAGTAATTACCTGGGGGTCCTTGTGCCTTGGCTTCTTCACTGATCAAAAGGTGGTAACGGTGCCTACCCTAAACCTAAAAGCATGTCGGAAGGTACAGGGAGAATTTAAGATGCTGGCCACACCATGCTGAAGCAGTCAGCCAGATGTAGTGCCATCCATTCTCTGCCAGAGGCAACAGGGATCCGTTTTCTGCAGAGCAAATCCTCCCCGTCTGGAACAGGGGGCGGGGTGTCAGGTTTGTTCAAATAAAGTGGCCCCTGAGCCCGTTGAAGACACTCTCGACATTTCTGACCTCTCAGAGTGTACTCTTCAGCACAGCGTCTTTTTAGAAAAGTGCTCAGGAGCCCACTTCACCCAGAACCACTCGGTTTTCTTGCCTTCTGTTCATTCTCCTCCAAAACTGGAGTTTGAACAGACTCTTCTCTGAAAGGTTAAATGTTCCTTTAGCCACTCAGCACAGCTATAGCCTCCTGCGTGCTGGTGCCAACTCTGAAGATCGCTGCGGCTTTATTCGTGCAGGGGGGGAGGGGGTGTGTCTGTGTCTGTGACAAGCCTTCATCTACCAACAGGACCCCTTCTGGGTGGGTGTGAAAGTTATGTCAGTCAGAAATTCTTTGGCTTTCGATTCCAGATCTACACAACAGGTACATTGCCTTCTCTTGCTCCCGGTCCTGATTCCCTAGAATTTTCTGCATCATGCGCTTCCTTTGGTTGACCTTGGCTTCATCTTTTTTTAAAAAAATTTTTAGTGTTTATTTTTGAGAGAAAGACAGTGCATGAACAGGGGAGGGGCAGAGAGAGAGAGAGAGGGAGACACAGAATCCAAAGCAGGCTCCAGGCTGTGACCTGCCAACACAGAGCCTGATGCGGGGCTTGAACTCACGAACCGTGAGATCATGCCCCGAGCCGAAGTCAGATGCTCAGCCGACCGAGCCACCCAGGCGCTCCTTGTCTTTTTTTAAAAGTTTATTTATTTTGAGAGAGACAAAGACGGCATGAGTAGGGGAGGGGCGGAGGGAGGAAGGGAGAGGGAGAGAAACCCAAGCATGCTCCAAGATGTCAGTACAGATTCCGATGCAGGGCTCGATCCTACAAACTGAGATCATGACCTGAGCCGAAAACAAGAGCCGGACGGACACTCAACCGGCTGAGCCACCTGGATGCCCCAACCTTGGCTTGGTCTTGACTAAGTCATTTCTCAGCACATCATTACAACTTATAAATATAACTTACGTATTTGTGTATAAATATATATGAATATAACATATTAATATATAACAAATATATGTGAATATAACATATTTATATAAGTTATATAAATATATGTAAATATAACATTTATGTAAGATATATAAATATAACTTACATGTAAATATAACATATATATAAATATAGCAATAAATTCTTTTTACAGGTTTGACAAAGGATGTATGCCACTACACTAAGTGGGTTTATGGATTAAACAGACAGCCCCCTCACTCACCTCTCCTGGCTTCCTCATCTCTACCACTCAGACTTTTGATATCTCCACCAAAAATCATACAAATCTTTCACTTTGGTTTCTTTGTAGAAGTTCTGTAAGCACACTGTCCAACAGGTAGCCTCTAGCCGCGGGTGGCAGTTTACATTTAAATGAGTTTAAACGCAGTAAAAGTCAGTTCCTTGTGGATACCAGGTGTATTTCAAGTGCTCAACAGGCACTGTGAAGAGAGCATTTTCCTCATCGCAGGAGGTCCCATATGAACAGTGCTGTTCTAGAAAAATGTTTGTGGGGAGGGGACCAATGGAGCTGTCCCAGATGTTTTTTAGGGAGGCTGGTAGGTGTGAAGTGTGAACACTTCCGGCCTCTTGCTCCCATAGCAAGGCGAAACCGGGTTGGGTTGGGTTTTCCTACTCCTGGTGCAGTTTTATGTGGTCCTCTGTGGGTCTGGATCAGAGGTTCCAGATCACCAGTGCCTGGGTGATTTGGTGGGATATGAGAGAGCCCCAGGCAGGCCTTCATCCCAGGCAAGGACAGGTGACGCTGTGGGGAAAAACACCGCCATGGCCATGAGTACTGTAAAAAACAAATCATAAGATCTACGTAACATAAAATTTGCCATTTAATCATTTTTAAGTGTGCATTTCATTGGCATTAAGTACGTTCACGCTCTTGTGCAGCCATCTACAGAGAACTTTTTTACCAGCTCAGACAATAACTCTGCTCCCCTTAAATAGTAACTTGTCCTCCCCCGTGCCCCCTAGCTCCTGGTAACCACTGCTCTACTTTCTGTCTCTGTGAATTGGCCTGTTCTAGAGATTTCATAGAACTGGAATCATACAGTATTTGTCTTTTTGTGTCTGGCTTATGTCACTTAGCATAACATCTTCAAGGTTCCTCCGTGCTGTAGCACATACCAGAACGTCTTTTAAGGCTACCGAATACTCCAGTGATTGCATACACCACGTTATGTGAATCCCTCATCTGCAGATGGGCCTTGGGTTGTTTCCACCTTTAGGGTATTCTAGATATTTCTGTGATGACCGTGGGTGTCTGAATACTTGTTCAAGTTTCTTCTTTCACTTTCTGTGGTATATGGTAATTTCATGGTTAAATTTTTGTTTTTTTGAAAAACATCCTGTTCACTTTGAGCGGAGGTGGTGGTCATCCCTATGTGCCTTTGGTCCATGGAAGGACTAATTTGTTTTATTTTTTTGAGCACCTGTCGTCCATCTTCAAAGTTGGGAGTCTTGAATTTAGTAGAACTATTGAATTCTTTGAGGGTCGATCACTCAGTTACTTCTAGTATTTGGAGAACAAAACAGGTGTTCTCTTTTTTCTCTAAAAGAAACCCCTTCTGGATATGCCTTGACTCCTTTTGTCTAAGTGCCCATTTATCTACTTGAACAGAATTTATAGTTATGGCTTGAGGTCCTTCTCTTGTGTGTGGAGTGTATTTACACGCAGCAGCCTTTTCTCCTTCTCAGGCTCATGCTGTGTCTCCCTCTTGGAGGTTCTCTGTGCTTGTGAACATATTAGAAACCAAGAGTTCCTTCAAGAAGGAAATCTGTGTAACTCTGTCTCCTGCTTTCCCACACATTTTGACCTGGAAATTCTATTCTCCTGGACTCTGTAGTTGAATCCGCTTACTGTGATATCTGATCTTAACCTGAGATCTGGTTCAGTAGAATACATCGATCTCCTAGGAGTGCACCGTATTTTTGATGGAGGTTTACTCTCCAGGTAAACCAGGTGGTTAATGACCAATCTAAGTTAGAGCCTCCATGGTGAGTTAGCTAGTAACTGCTCTAATGACAGCAGCCCCTTTGATCGAGCCTGCCCCCGGGGCACAAGTTCTCTTCCCACTGCTGTTGGGTTTGGCTCTGCCTAACTTGGCTCCTCTCTGAACCTCATTTAGTTGGTACTTTTCTGCCCCACAGGCCCAGCTTCTGAGGATTTTGTCTTCAGTTACTTTCACGGTGATTTTACACGTTGTGAGCTATTGCCACCTACGGCAAGAAGTCTTTGCGCTTCCTGACCATCGATTCAGAAGACCAAGGCCAGGACAGACGAGCTGTTTGGCTTTGCTCTATCCGGATGACACCCCTTTTCTGGCTGGCTCCTACAGAGTCATTTGGAGGATACCAAGTGTGGCAGAGATTGTTGGGTGACCAGGGATTCACGCTCCTAGTTGTTGCTGGGAAGTGGGGGCTACATTTTCCAGCCCTTTGAGTCTTGGGATGTGTAACTAGTTCTGGCCGATGAAATGGAATTACAAGTGGCATCTGTCACTTCTGGGGCCAGGTGTTAGCATAGCGACTAGTCCTTCCCATACCTTGTGTCCCCTTCCTGTGGTCCCCACGGGAACCTTAGAGGCTCAGGGTAGACGATGGCAGCGGTGCACAATGGAAGGCCCCCAGATCCCTGAACCACTCTTGGAAGGATCACTGTTGGCGCTGGAATGTTTACTTAGGAGTTTGCATAAGCAAGAGAGAAGCTTTTATTTGGTCAGGCTACTAAGATTTGGTGTGGGGGGTGTTTGTTACCGTGGTAAGAGTGCAACTTGGGTTATGAAAACCTAGCCCAGCTGCTAGGAAGTTGTCTCCAAGGTATGCCTTTCCAAGAGGAAGTCCGGCTGTGTATCACCTCAAGTAATGGATCGTCCCCGTTCGTGACCGTGGGGCCCCACGCTGTGCTGCCGTGAGTAAAGAAAATAGAATTGAAATGCTTGGACCATCAGGTTAATACCAGTGATGGGAGGACACGTTCTGGCTTTTTTCCTTGGTTTCACTGGTTTTGGAGGCCAGGTTATTTTTGCCTTTTGTATTAACTGATAATGCAGTGATTCTGTTATTTTCGAAGCTGACAGTAATATTGTGCTTCTGCCGAGATAGGATATGTAATGGTTTAACGTAAAGCCAGCTGTAGTCCCTTTTGCTGCCCTTTGTGTGGGTTGTGTCTAGCCTCTCCATCTGTGATGTTACTTGTGGATTCTTTATCAGCTTGGTGATAAAGACCAGGCCCTGCCAGCTTCTGTATACTCTTCCACAGTTCCGGTCCTCCCTTGCGGTCAGCTGGGCCCTTGTGGTTAGTACTGGCCTGTGAAATGTGAACAACGCCAACACGTATCACTTCGAAAGAGAAGTTAGTGTGCCTCCTCCGTCTGTCTCTGCCTCTGTTATGGCAAACTCAAAGGTCATGTGTTCAAGATGGCTGTTAAGCCACTGAACTGGGGACTTGTCTCGTGGCACCCTAGCCTAGGTTACCCCGACTAATCCAGTTTGCCACGCATTGTGCTAGAAACGCCTGAATGCGTCCCTCGGCTTTCGTGGACTTAGTCCACAGGTGTATTGGCTTCTACTCAAGAGAGAGCCTTGAGGATGCCTTAGGCCTTCTTGTAATCAGCTGCATACTCTCCTCATCACTGTGGAAAATGCAAAAGGTTCTAAGGAAGAGAGGCGTGGGTTTAATGGCTGTAGAATGTGTACTTTGCGTGGCATCTCTACCTGGTCCGGCGACTGGCCAAATCGATATCCAGCAGAATATAAGGGCAGTAGTTCCTTAAACTATTGCCTTCTCTTAAGTAAACACTGATGAGTGAAATCATCAACTGGGAGTCAGTCTTGGCCCCACCTTCTCGGTCATGGACGAATCCGGCCTATTGCTTCCAAAATAGTTCTCGGATCTGCTGGATGTCACTCTATGTGCCTCTGCTACCTTGGTACAGGCATTGTCTTCTCTCGGCCAGGGTGCTGTTAACACCTTTGTCCCTGGTCTCTTAAGGTTGGGCCGGTCTTGGTGCGTTCCACCCCATGTCATCTGCTTGGACACCACTGTCCCCTGGCACCCTCCACCACCCTGCAGTCTTGCTTTGTCTATTACGTCCTCAGCCTTCACATCTCCTTTCTTCAAGGAAGCCTTGACAGATTCCTCACCCTTACCCTCTCTCTGTCAGCCTTGAGCACACCGAGGTCTTCATTCCTAGTGAGTAACACAGTTGTGATTAAACGATTACTGATTTAATGATTGATCTTCTGTGAGACCTTGAACTCGTCACCCATAGGCAGCCAGATGCGGTTTTCTTTGCTACTCTTGGAGTGCTTCCTAGGAATATCTCTCTATTCTTTTTTAGAATAACTCTCAGTGCACACAGATGACACTTGGTTTCTCCTGTTGAGATGAAGCACAACTTATTTGGTACCCTCAAAAAGAAATCAGAATGTGGTTTCCTGTAAAAGCCACGTTGAATATGGTGGCCAGGCATAGATACAGTGCAGTTGTCACTTTCATTAGGAAACAAGATCCATCCTAATGACACACCTCTGGATCTGGACCTTTCTCCTGAGTGGTACGTATCGAATAGAAGAGACCAGAACCACTCACTCTGGAGACACCGGAATGGAAAGAGTGGTTTGAATTGTGTTCTGGGGATACTGGTTCTTGTTATTTGTCCACATTTTCTACAGTGTATATTTTTTGTAATATAAATAATTTTATATTAAACAAGTGCAGTGGGAGATTCACGATGAGGTTATCAGAAGCCTCTTTTCTCCCTGCTGGAGACAGTGACGTGGCTTGCCCAGACCACAGTGGCTTTACTCCCAAGGACAAGGCTGCGTGAGTGCCTGGCTGGACCTCGGCTGTCTTCGGCTGGACCTGGCTGCTGGCTTGCCCTCGAGGGCCATTCGCGGAGCCTCTTTCCTTTCTAGCTGCTCTTACTGCTACTGACTCGGCATTGAACCTGGAACTTTCCTCCATGCTTAGTCACGTGGGCCGAGTGAAAGAAGGTTGCACCTGCAGCATTTCCTTGCAGCTGTGCTGATTGAGCCTTGAGTGTGTTTGGGGTAGATAAATACTCGTGGGCTGGCCTGCTACACTGCTGGCTCTCTGTTACTGGGGCAGAAGGTGTTTGGGGTTCCCAGCAGCCAGCTTACAAATAGATTTTTGGAATGCAAGCCATAAACTATTGTTCCAAGACTCTGTGTATCAGGCTTTGAGATAGGAGCTGTTTAAATCCTGTTCAAGTAACCTCTGTGGAGGAGGGGTGAACTCCTGCAGAGCCTGCTAGAAAACGTCTGGTTTCCACCCCCCACCCCCCCCTCGCCAAACACCGCCCCCCCCATACCTTCCCAGCTTTCGGGCTGTTGGGTGTGACAGGGCTTGGCCAAAATGCCTGGTGGTCGTTGGGGCTTGATTGGTGGTAGGAGATGCAGTGCAGGAAGGAGTTGAGCTGTGGACCTCAGCAGGAAGCAGAGTTCACTGGAGAATCTGGGTCTGTGGGAAGCAGCCCGGGCGCCAGGCAGAATTGGACAGGGGTGGCAGTAGGAGAGAGCAGGCACATTACATGCAGATGAATTTTTTCTTAAATTTTTATTATGGAAAATTTCAAGCATGTACGTTACCAGCTTCAACGATGATGAACTTTCTGCTGTCTTTGTTTTTTATGTACCCCCTGCTCCACACTTGATTATTACACTCAGACTTTTTTTTTAAATGTTTATTTTTGAGAGAGCGAGAGGGAGAGCACACGAGCATGAGCAGGGGAGGGGCAGAGAGAGAGGGGGACAGAGGCAGACCCTGCACTGACAGCAGAGAGCCTGACTCAGGGCATGAACTCACAAACGGTGACATCATGACCTGAGCTGAAGTCAGACGCTTCACCAACTGAGCGACCCAGGTGCCCCCTACTCTTAAACTTTTTTCTTTTTTAAAGTTTATTTTTGAGAGAGAGAGAGACAGAGTGTGAGTGGGGGAGGGGCAGAGAGAGAGGGAGACACACACAATGTGAAGCAGGCTCCAGGTTCCAAGCCACCAGCATAGAGACCACTGTGGGGCTCAAACTCACCATCATGACCTGAGCCGAAGTCGGACACTTAACTAACTGAGCCACCCAGGCACCCCCCTCTTGTACATTTTTAACGTGCAGTGTATATGCATCAAAGTACACAAATCTCCACTGACTAAATCCCTGTAAATAGATCCTATCACGATAGAATTTCCATCTGTCCAGGAAGTTCCCTCATGTCCCTTCCTGCTCATTCCCCTCTCTCTTCCCATTCCTGGCACCAAGGAGTGACAGAGGTGCTGTCACTACCAAGTAGATTTGCCTTCTCTGGAGTTTTGTATAAATGGGCTCATGCAGTGTGTACTCCTCATTGTCTGGCTTCCTTGGTTCAGCATGATGTTTTTGAGATTGACGTTTACTGTTGCGTGTACCCATCGTTTGCTCCGTATTCGTGCTGAGTACTGTTGAATTGTATGGATATACCACAGTTGGTGTAGTTATTCTCCTGTTGAAGGACATGTGGGTTGTTCCCAGTTTGGGGCTTTTACAAATAAAACTGCTATGAACATTTGTGTGTAGGTCTTTTTTGTGAGCAAATGTTTTCATTCCTCTTGGGTATATGCCCCACAGCAGAATGGCTGTATGCGAACCTGTATAGGGACCTTCCATACCTTTCTCCCAACTGACTGTACTATTTACGTTCCTGGCAACAATGCACAAGAGTTAACATCCTCGCCGACACTTTGTATTATTGAGCTCTTCAACTTTGGCCTTGCTAGTGGGGGTATAGTGGTTTCTCATTATGGTTTTAATTCACCTTTCTTTGATGACTGATGACGTTGATCACCTTTTTATGTGCTTTTTGGCCAGGTAGATAGCTTCCTTTGTGGGGTGTCTGTTGAGACCATTTATCCATTTAATTGGGCTGTCCTCTTACTATTGAATTAGAAGACTTCCTTATATATTCTGGATTCAAGGGCTTTGTCAGAAGTATATTTTGTGAACATTTACTCCCAGACTATGGTTTGCTTATTCATCTACTTGGGACTTTGGATGAGCAGAGAATTTTAATTCTGATGAAGTCTCATTGAGGCTATTTTTCTGTTTAGGTTGCCTTCTGTGTCCTCTCTGAGAAATCTTTGTCTCCTTCCGGGTTGCGGTTGTACACATACACTTTGATGTGTTCTTCTGAATGCTTGACGGGTTTAGCTTTTACACTGACGTCCGTAACTGACCTCAAATGAAGTGACTTGTGATAGACCACGCCTGACACCTTGTCTCAAGCACCTGAGAGAAGGGTCTTGCCCCAGGTGAATTTTCCAGGTGCTCTGAGTCTAGTTGCCAGAACCACGGCTGCCTCCCTTCCACCTTGCCATCCAGGAGAGCGTAGGAAGTGCAGGTGATCCTTCAGGTACATTGCCTTTCTGCTTTTTGGAATAAACACCACCAATACAGATCTGTGATGAGACTTTACCAGCACGTGTTCCGTCATTGTGTCCTGCCACCCTTGTTAATACAAATGGCAGAGGGGAAAAAACCTTGGCTCTGCAGGTCAGGTTTCTGTTTTTGCCCTGTCATTTATTGGCTGTGTGACCCTGGATAACCTACTTAACATCTCTGAGCCTCATTAAAAAGAAAGTCTCTACTAAGTAGAGATTCAGCCACAGTGCCCTGAACTCAGTCTCGTAAGTGCTCAACAAATGTCAGTCCCCTGTGCCTCCCTTTCCTCCTGCCAACAAATAGACCAGAACCTCGCTATGGGAGGAAATAGGCTTTGTGGAATAGTAAAGACTCAGGGATCAAACCCTTTGGACAATCATTATGTCGTAAGGTCACGCTGTACTCCTGCAATTGGGTAAAACACATTTTTTTCCCAAAGTTTTAATGCTGGAAATTTAATCCTAACTCCATTCCTGGTCCTGTGTTCAAGAATGGAAGTGAGAAAAAGGCACAAAACCCTGCTTTGATGTTTTTTCTTTTTTCTTTTTATTGAGGTAAAGAATATTTATATAGAAAAGGGCACATTCTTAAGTGTACTGCTCTGTGAGCTTTCATAAGCTATACGTGCTGTGTAATTCTGCGCTGGGATCAAAAAAGTGAACGCCAGTAGCACCCCAGAGTGAGCTTGCTTCTGTTTTCCAGCCTGGCCAAGTCTCAGCAGACATTAGTTTTCCTGTTTCTGTACTTTCTTTTCTTTTTAAAGTTTTAATTTTCATTTCAGTGTAGTCAACATGCAGTGCAATATTAGTTTCAGGTGCACGGTATAGTGATTAAACACTTCCGTATAACGCGGTGCTCACGACAGTGCCCTCCTCAGTCCCCGTCATCTATTTTTGCCCCGCCCCCCCACCCCCGTAACCACCAGCGTGTTCTCTGTAGCCAAGAATCTGTTTCTTGCTTTGCTTCTCTCTCTTTTTATAAATGGAATAATACAATTTCCTTTTAGTGTCTGGCCCCTTTCATTCACCATTATGTTTGTGGAATTCCTCTCTCGTTAATACAGCAATAATTTGTTCATTTTCATTTCTACGTACTGTTGCCTTGTAAGAATATAACACAGTTTACGTTTTTTATTGTTGAACATTTGGGTAGTTTCCGGTTTGTTCCAGTTGCTTCTAAGAATATTCCACTTAAAAAAAAAAAACCCAGCTCTATTGAAAAGTAATTCATCCACTGCAAATGTACAGTTCAGTGGTGGTTGGTGTGTGTATGGAATCATGCAGCCATCGCTGCAGTCTTGATCTCAGGCCACTTTGCGCCCCCCCACCAAAAGAACCCTGTACCCATTAGCAATCATTACCCACTCCAGCCGCCTAGCCACGCCCCCAGGTGGCCATTACTTTCTGCCTCTCTAGATTTGCTTATTCATATAGATGTCATTGTGTAAAATGTGGTCTTCTGCGGCTGGCTTCTTTTCACTTACCATGTGTCCACGATTCATCCTTGTTGTGGCTTGTATCTGGACTTTATTCCTTTGTTGTTGCTGAATGAAATTCTGTATGGATAGACCATGTTGTTTTTATCTACCTGATGGATATTGGGCTTGTTTTCTAATTTTGGCTATTGTGAATAACGCTATAACTTTTTGTGTGGACATTTGTTTGCATTTCTCTTGAGTATGTTCCCAGGAGTGGGATATCTGGGTCATATGGTAACTCTATATTTAACCTTCTTTAAAATATATATATATATATATATATTGATTGTGAGAGGCCCCTGGGTGACTGAGCATCTAACTTCGGCTCAGGTCATGATTCTGGGTTTGTGGGTTCGAGCCCTGCATCGGGTTCACTGCTGTCAGCGTGGAGCCCACTTGGGATCCTCTGTCCCCCCCCCACCCCTCCCTCGCTTGGATGCGCTCTCTCTCTCAAAAATAAATAAACATTAAAAAATTTTTTTTTGTGCTAAAAAGCCACATAACATAAAATTTACCATCTTAGCTATTTCCAAGCGTACAGTTCAGTAGTGTTCAGTACATTCACCTTGTGCAACCAATCTCCAGAAGTTTCCCATCTTGTAAAATGGAAATTGCACCCATTAAATAACTCTGAGTTTCCCCCTCCCCTCCATTCCTGGCAGCCACCACCCAGCTTTCTGTTTGTATGACTTGACTACCGTGGATATCTCTTGTAAATGGAATCCTGCAGTATTTGTTTTTTGTGATTGACTTATTTCATTTAACATAATGCTTGCAGGGTTCATCCATATTGGAGCATGTGTCAGGATTTCCTTCCTTTTTCAGGTTGAATAATATTCCATTGTAGGGATACACCTTATTTTGTTGTATCCATTTTATCCATCAGTGGGCTCTTGGGTTATATCCACCTTATATTTAACCTTTTCAGGAACCCCTTTTCAAAAAACAACTGTTTTCCAAAGCCGCTATACATTTTACATTCCCACCAGCAGTGTGCGAGTGTTCCAGTCACACCGAATCCTCATTAGCACTGGTTATGGTCTGTTTATTACAGCTGTCCTAGTGGGCTTTAAGTGGTAACTCATTGTGGCTTTTTATTTGTATTTCCCTGATCATGAAGGATGTTAACTGTCTTTTCTTGTGTTTGTTGGCCATTTGTATACCTTCTTTGGAGATATGTCTGTTAAAATCCTTTGCCCACTTATTTTCAGTTATTTGTCCTCTTACTATTGAGTTGTAAGAATTCTATACATATTCTGGAGACAAATCCCTTGTTAAGTATGTGATTTGCAAATTTTTTGTCTGATTCTGTGATTTATCTTTTAACTTTCTCGGTGCTGTTCTCTAATGCATATTTTCTTTTAATTTTGATGAAGTCCAGTTTATTTTTTTCTTTTATCCCATCTGCACTGTTTCCCCTGTTTTGTTTTTTTTTTTTTTTTAGTTTTTTATTTATCCGTATAGTGTTTATATCAGTTGTCAGCATGCTGCCACCTGCAAGCTGGCTGCCTTCATTTTGTAAATAAAGCTTTATTGGAACACATCCATTCATCTATGCAGTGGTGGAGACTGTGAGGCTACAAAGCCAAAAATATTTACTTTCTGGTCCTTTACAGGAAAAAGTTTGACAACTTCTGCTATGTAAATATAAGCACATATGAATGCATGTTCTTATTCTCCCTTTCTTAGTCAAAAGGTACCAGACCAAATACACTGTTATGCACCTTGTATTTTTCCATTAACAGTCGAGCCTGAACAACTTTCCAAATCAGAATATGGGAACCTACCTTCTTCTTTTTTATAGCTGGAGAGTACATGATTGGGTAAATTGATCTTGTGTATTTTACCAGTTCCTCTTTAAAGGATACTTGGATATATGTTTTTGTTTTTGTTTTTATTTTTGCTACTAAGCTGCAATGGGTAATTTTGTATATGTGCTATATAATATATGTATAAGTATATTTGTGGTTAGGTACCCAAAAGTGGCATTTGTGTATTAAAGAATAAATGCACCTGCAAAAATAGTTTGCTAGTCTTTTGACTCTTGGTAATCTGTTAGTTGAGAGATAGTATCTCAGTTCTAGCTTGTGATTCCCTTATTCTGAGTGTAGTTGAGCACATCGCCCTTGTTTCTGAGAGCTATTTATTCATGATCCTTCCTGGTGCTTTTTACCTATTGGTTTATGGGCCTTTGGGAGAGTGTCTTAATTTCTAGAACCTTCTATGTTTGGGCACAAACTCTTTGTTTTCTCTCTGTTGTTCATATTGGATCATTTATACTGCACTATTGTTAATTTCACTGACCCCCCTCCCACCCCCTTCCGCCGGTCATGTCCATTCTTCTTGTGGGCCCGTCTGGTAAGTTTTCTATTTTGGTTATTATACTTTTCATCCCTAAGATTTCCATATGGTTCTTCTCTTTATGTGGACACTTTCTACTTTTTCCATTCTTTTCAGAAGTGTCTGCCCTTAACTTCTTGGAGAACTTTTATAATAATTGCTTTAAAGTCATTGTAAGGTAATTCTGATATCTGTCATCTTGTCATTGGAGTGCATTGATTGTCTGTTCCTATGTGAGTTTGAAACTTTTCTGCTTTGAATGCCAAGTGATTTTGGATTATACCCTGAACCTTTTGAAATCCTATCATGAGATTCTAGGCCTTGCATATATCTTGTAGAGTCTTTTGGTATTGTTGCTCTAATAGGTGGTCAGCCTGGTGGTTTTAGGCTGTCAAGTTCAGTTTCAGTTGTGGTTCCATTTCTGATTTCAAAGCCTTTTCAGTGCTGCATGGCTTTGCACTTTGTGATTTACTGGAACTCCCCTTTTGGTTTTGTGGCCAGAAGACTGGGGCTTTAGTTAACCCACTCAGCCTCACATTTCCACAACTGCCCATGTTTGAGGCCAGGAGTTCAGAGAGAGAAAAAGGCAGGGATTCACTGCTGCCACCCCCCCCCCCACCTTGAGACCACAGCTCCTCCAGTTAGAGCAGAAGATTGCCCCATCTCAGAGGTCCAGGCACCTGTAGACCCCATTGCCACCGGCTGTCTGTGCTGGCATCACTGTGGGCTTGCGAGGGTCTGGGGGATGCAAGGGAACAGAGAAAAAAGTGGAGAACTGCCTTCCCTCTCTCTGAGCATTAGAAGTCCCCTTTCCTGCTTTCTGAGCCACAACTACAGGGCTCTCCTGGCGCTCTCTGCATCCACACCCAGCACCCATTTTGGGGTTTCAGGCTGCCTTTAGTCCCAGCTAGAGAAGACTGGGGGAATATGGGCCACTTGCTTTTGGTTTGGTGGTACTTTGGAATTGGGTCTTCTCCAGTCGGCTTGCTTTTCATATTCCTAAATACCTATTCAATCCATTCTGCCTAGTTTTTATAGATGCATTCAGGGAGATACAAGCTGGAATGTCTACTCCATCTGACTTGGAACCAGAACTTAAACTTGGACCATTACATTTTGAGATGTTTTGTCATGAAGCCTTAGTAAGCAGAATGTAATATCTCTGCATCTTAATGATCAACTTAATAAGCAAAAATATCCTCAAGGCCAGCTTCGTTGTATCAGACCAGTTTTGTCCATACGAGAGGCTCTGTATGACTGGTAAGATTGGGAGCAAAAGAAGTGAAACACGAGATGGTGGAAATGGTTGATATCATAGAGGTTCTTGTTGGGTCTCCAGCATAGCCCTCCAAATATTTTGGTTGTGAGCTGCAAGCAAAGACCATTTCAATGTTGAGAATGACCCTTGGATTGTCCTTGGGTCTCCCAAGACTGAAGTTTTAAGACTTGTTGGATGGGTTCCCTAAAAAAATGTGTTGTCTTTCCTGAAAATGAAAATCCTGCATTCACAGTACTTGTCCTTGCTAAGTAATTCTTGTAAAGTCTGTGGCTAGTGAGGCATACTTGGTGCAAACCAGGAACTCTGGACATGGATTCTCAAAGAACCTCCTAGGAAAAAGGATATTGGCATGTGTGTGGGGGAATTAGGTGGGATAAGGACAAAGAAAAATGGCCCTATATCCAGCAGTGAGTTCCCATCACCATTGCCAAATGAACTGTGTTCCCCTCCGTAGGCTGTGAGGTGGACGCCACTGAGGAAGCTTGGAGCACAGAATGGGTGAAATCTGTGGTCAGGCAGAAGTCCTGGTACCTAGGGTTGATCTTGAAAGAGCAGTTGATTTGGTCAGGAAAAAGGGGGATGTACCTTGGAAGTGGATGTAAAAACCACGGGTCCTCCTGTGTTGACTGGCGGTCATTTTAGCGAGACAAGTAGAGAACAAATTAAGGAAGGCAGCGGCCATTTCCTACAGTCTTGTCACTCTGACAGAAAAGCTCAGTGGTACCCTCTTCACAGTGTGTGCCATGTGGTCCCTGTGCTTCAGGCTCTACTCATCTCTGAAATTGCACACATCTTGAAGGCGACATAATGACCCAGACCTTTTAGAAGGAGAAGTCATTATCTGCTGGTCAGAAGAAGCTTTTAAGAAATGGTCTCAAAAACTGTTTGCCAGAGAGTGTTCTGTTAAAGCAGATCCTTTTATAAAAGGGCTGAAGGAAGCTGCAGAGAACATTCAGGTGATGAAGATGAAAATATTTAGGTGGCATGTTTAAAAGCTGCCAGGGAACCCAGAGAGGGAGCTGTGACGTGTACCATCTCGGGTGTGGACGCTGGCACACCGTTTCAAGCACTGAGCGAATGGTAGGGTGCCGTTGTCCTTGGTAGCTGGAGGAACAACGTCAGTATGTGAACGCTCACTGACTTAAATGATGCTGCCTTCTCTCTTATGGATAGTTCATTGCGAGTGGCCTAAGATGATGCCCGGTAGGGGCGCCTGGGTGGCTCAGTCGCTTAAGCTTCAGACTTCGGCTCAGGTCATGATCTCACAGTTTGTAGGTTCGAGCCCCGTGTTGGGCTCTGCGCTGGCGGCTCAGAGCCTGGAGCCTGCTTCGGATTCCGTGTCTTCCTCTCTCTCTGCTTGTCTTCTGCTCATGCTCTCTCTGTCTCTCTCTCAAAAATAAACATTAAAAAAATGTTTTTAAATGAAGCCTGGTGAGTCCATTCACCTCACACCTTGCTTATATTTGACATGTTTCTTTGAAGAAAACTGGTAGTCAGCACATCTCAATCACACTTACAAAGTTACACACATTTATCTTTTGGTCATTCTTTTTTTATTTTTGTTTTATTCTGATAGCACACACAAGCAGGGAAGGAGTAGAAAGAGAGGAAAGAGAGAATCCCAAGCAGGCTCCGCTGACAGCACAGAGCCTAATGCGGGGCTTGAACCATGAACTGTGAGATCATGACCTGAGCCGAAATCATGAGTCAGCCACTTAACTGAGCCACACAGGCACCCCTATTTTTTTTTTTTTTGGTCATTAAAAAAATAAGATCTTGGAAAGCAAAAGATAGGGGGCCAAATATAGGTTGCTCCTGCACCCTGTCTTCGCCCGTTGAAATGGGATACCCATCCCATGCCTCTGTGTTATTTGGTAAGGATTTGTTGACGTCCTGACACAGAATTGGTAGGTTGTGTCCTCCTTATGAGACTGGAAAATTGGGTTTAAAATAGAAGTAGAATGTGCCTCCTGTCCAGTAAACATGGGCGCTATTGTTTTTAGGTAGCTTCAGATAACTAATGTTGCCCTAGGTCCAGTCAGATGTTTTTAAATGTCTTTGGCAGTAAAGTTATTCTAAAATCCAGTTCATTTAGATACAACCAATCTTCCTTCATTATTTCAGATTGCCTGGAATATATGTAAAAACTGGCATGAGCCAGTCCAGTCACAGAATTACCATACGGTAAATCATTTACCATTGGATCATTTTGTTGACAAGTGGTTGGCTTTGGAAGTTGGACACTTTTAAACCACACTAGGAAATTAGAGTTTTACTTACTGCTTATAAAACATTTCACAAAAATAATGTTCAAGACAGTGTTCAAAAGTTTTTAATGAACTAAAATCCTGTGCATCATTCATCTTTTCATATTAGCACGTCGTGAGATCCTTGCACTTGATTCTGAAATTGTATGAAGGGCACTTTGATTTCAAATTCAGACACTCTCCTGGTAAGAGTAGATTTTAAGGAGAGCCCTGGCTGTTTTGCAAGTTCCTGTTATGCTGTCTCTTAAGGTTTATTAAACCAAGATGGGAAGGGGGCGTGTGTGTCCCCATCAAGGAGAATGGTTTATCCTCTGCAGACTTTTCCCCTGAAGCTGACCTTTGTCATTAGAAACTGAAAGGTAATGGTTGCTCGGAGAGCAGGCTGCATTTGCAAAGGAAAATCTGAATTTTACCTCTTTTTATCTGTGGTCTGTTTGCCTAAGACTTAGCTTGATCAATCAGCTGTTTTACCCCTGGTGGCTGTGTTTCAGAGTCAGGAAAGTCGTAGACCTCACGTGGACACTTGGGAGCCCTGTTTCGGTCGGGCCCTCGCTGTGTGACCTTGGGGCAATCTTGGTGCTTCATTTACCCATCTGTGAAGTAAAGCCAGTACCTACCCTGCCAGTCTGCCAGGGTGGTTCTGAAATTCAAACCAAGATGTTTGTGGGACTGTTTTGTAAATGTCAAAGCAGGTGACCATTGTGGTGATTGAAGCTTTTAGGTAACTTATGATCTCTTTAGGGGAAGAAAAAAAAAACCTTGATGCCTCATTTATAATAAAAATTCCATTGTGGTGTTTAAATTTACTATTTATAAATCTGCAAAATTAGTATCTTCGGAGTTGTAAAAATAAGCTGGTTGAATATTGTTGTGGTGTAAATCCTGAACATAAACTCAGTGTAGTGGCCTGAGTGACAAATGTCAGGCAAAAATGTCAGCTTTGGGTGTGAGACAGTTTTTCTGTTGAACATGGATTACGTGGAGTCTGGATAGCGGTATCAATCTGCTCTGTGTTAATTAGGCGCCGGCAAGTCTCTGTCCCAACCCTGGCTGGAGCCAAGGAGGGGCTCTCTAGTGGCGGTGTAAGGCCGGTGGGGCTAGCGTAAGGGACCCAACACAGAATGTTGAGAAGGCGGAGGAAGGAAGGAACTTGCATCACTGGATTAAAACGTCCTCTCCTCAGTGACAAGCTAGTCCATCAAGTTGCAGGTTTCCCCCGAGAATGGTCGACATAACTGGGGGGCTGCTGTCCATCTGTCTTCCGCCCTTTCCCGTCACTCTGCTTTGTCTTCGGTTGCTTCCTTTCCTCTGTTAGCTAATTACAGCCATCTCCATGGCTTTGGAATTAGCATCTTCGTTGCCACCTCTTAATAGCATAATTAGGCAACACATTCTTTTTCGTATGAGCAGGTGATCGAGTCTAAGGAACAATCCTGTACGCAGAATGTCTGATTCATTCAGGTGTAGTGTGATTTTTTGACTCCAAGCAAATGTCTCTGGGAGCAGGTACCCTTCTAAGATAAAATAATCAGGCTGGGTCGTGTGTCTTCAGCGTATGTTTGTCCTTTCTTGAACAACAACCTCCAAAGGGTAAATTTGGATAGGATAGGCTCCCGTGTAAAACCCCTCGTGATTATTTTTTAAAAACTTTGAGGTGAGGCATTGATGCCACAGTGATTTTTTTCCTCTGCATTCTCCTCTTTTAGCAACACATAGTGAAATATTTGGGAATGAAATGCTAGGATGATGTCTGGGATTTACTTCAGAATAATGTGGAAGGGGGTGGTGTGGGTGGCGGGAGAGATGTGACAGGGCTGGCTCTGAGCTGGTAATTGTTGAGGGAGGTGAAGCGGGTGTGGGGGTTTCGTTATACTATTCTGTCTGCTTTTATATATATTTGTAATTTTCCATGATAAAAAACGTTATGGAACCAGGCTGGAACGCTGGCGGAAAAACCAGGCGGCACTCGAAGATCTTGGTGGATCGGAGATTGGTTTAATGCCGGCGGGCTCAGAGGAGACCGTTTCTCCAAAGATCTGAGCGCCGAGTGCAAGTGGGGAGGGTAATTTATAGTCATCAGCTTCCATTTCTTTGGGGGTTTTCGTGCGCGCAGCAAACAAAGGAAGAAGAGCCCAGAGGAGGGGTCTCGAAGCCAGAGACCAGAGTCTGCTTTAGCCCCATCGGCCATCTTTGGCGTCCTTCATGCACTTCTCCAACAAGAGTAAAAACCACAACGCCACCCTGCCTTAGGTTTCTCATTGCCCTAAGGTAGAGTGCAGCCCTCCTCACGTGGCCTTCAGCCCCCTTAATCACCTGGCACCTTTTAACCCTTCCAGGTTCATCTTCTTAGGAAATTATTTGCAGTAGCCTGAACACTTAATGGCCCATCTTACCTGGCCCTTTGCACTGGTTTTCTTCTCTTGCTGCAACACTCTTTCCATCACCTCATCCTCATCCTTCCATCCAATTTGCCTGACCCTTCTGGACCCTTGGATCCCAGACGACCTCGCTTCTTGCAGGCCTTCCCTGATTGCCCTCTGCCCCAGTGTGGGTTGAGTACCCTCCTGGGGGGGAGGGGCCTCTGTCACGGTGACCCTCACTTTAGCCATCCTGTGGGTGATTGTCACCACCACTTCCTTCCTGTCACTGTTGTTGTATTACACATTTTTTTGAGGAAAGGGATTAGGCCTTGTTCACACTCCTGTCCCTTGTACTCAGCACAGTGCCTGGCTTGTGGACACTTGCCCTCCGGTGTCCCACTGCCTCCTGCTCAGAGGCACAACGGTGCCTGGTGCCCATGTGGCTTCCGCCTACCTTCTCATTGTTGCTCCCATTCACGTCACCTCTGTTCTGCATCCTTGGGATTTTTGCTGATCTCTGTGAGTCACAGCAGGACGTTCTTTGCAAAATCTCTGCATGTGGATAAGGAAGGTCCAATCAAACTTGGAGCTTTTATACTTTCCAAAATGACAAGTTTTGAGATGGTATCCAGTACTAGTGGGCACATTGAAACACATTCCTTATTGATGTGATAGGTTGCTTCACTGTTCAGAACAGGTCTCTGTAGGACACAACTCCAGGGGTGTTTCAGCTACATTGTCAAGTTGATGGTGGACATGTGAATGAAGAGGAATGTTCATTACAGCGGTTTGAAATAGGAAAAAGAAAAAAAAGTGCATTTTGGATGGATAAAGAAATTTCCATCTAGTCCTCATATAGTGGGATGCTCTGCTGAAGTGAAAATGCATCCGCCAGAGCTGGGCATGCAGATTGGTGGCATCACCAGCCAATGGCAAGTCCAAGAATATATATGGTGTGCTACTATGTATATAAGGTTCACAAACCAGCAAAACTAAACAGTATACTGTTTAGGAGTTCATACGTCATAATATGCATACACATGCATATATAATATGTATATATACTTGCATACATAATCCCATATAAGCTTGCGCATGCACGTATATAGTATACATGTGCATATGCTCATAAGTGTACATATATATTTTTTCATATACACATATACATGCAGGGAACCGAGAAATCCAGAGATCAGGACAGAGGTGTATCTCTGTGCAGGAGGGAGAGAAGTGACTGGGAAGAGACACATGAGAGTCACAGTATAGATAATGCTCTGTCTTGGGTTGGCACGGCAGGAGTATGGTTTTACAGTTCATTATACTGTACTTTATAATTTGTATATAAGCTAAATATATTCTGTGGAGATGGCCTGTTTCCTAATAACACTAAAACTAAATCCATCAGTAATCTTTATGTGAGGCTACATTCCCAAGTCCTTTGATGAAGGAATAGGCTTATCTTGTTGTTGGCTTTTCTCCCACTGTTCATGGGGTAATGTTAATGCAGTCATTCCTCACTTTCTGCTTTGCCTAAAAGACTGTTGTTACAAGTGCAAATTGTGGTAGTTCCCCATTGGTGACCAACAGGAAGTGGATGAAGGACACAGATCACCTCTCTCTCCCACATCGTGTCCTTTCCATGTTCATCACAGATGTCGCCGTGGTGGACATGAGTGATGTCTCCAGACAGCCTTCGCTCTTTTACCATCTCGGGGTCCGAGAAAGCTTTGACATGGCCAATAATGTGATCCTTTACCACGACACCGATGCTGACACTGCTCTTTCATTGAAGGTAAAGGATGTTGTTCATCTTCTTGTGAATACTTTGTTTTGGGAAAACGGTATTTATGGTCAAATGAAATGTACGTGTAGTACAGGAGGTTGGAGAAAATAACGATTTGCTCGTGCAATTCCTTCCTTTCTACTACAGGTTTTCGCTCACACAGACAACTTCCTGATCACTGTGTGAGCGTACATACTACAGAGAGGCATTTGTAGGCATCTTGATCGTTTCCAGACTCATTAGGGAAGTGGAGGCAAAAACAGTTTCCACGGAAGCCAACACACAGCTCTGAGTCCTTTAATGGGCAATGTGATGCAAACCTTCACATTAAAAAAATAGTTTCTCAACTTCAATAATAAGACTGCGCATAACCATTACCATAGCAGGCAGAAAGTTCTAGCATAGATATAATCAGTATTTAATCTGTTACCCCCGCCCCCCACCATCCAAAGCAGAGGAACACTGAAAACTTGTCTGTTTGTGCCCAACTCAGTAATTACTGAGGTTTAAAAAAATGTATTCTTGGAACTATGAAACAAGTGCTTTTTGGATAATAGTACTTGTTAAAAATGATCATATTTGGAACAGAGGGCCAGATGGCAATGGAGTAGGAGGTCCCGTGTAAGTGTTGAATCACTGCCTTGTACACCAGAAACTAATAGGACACTGTATGTTACCTATACTGGAAGTGAAATAAAAACTTCAGAAATCCTCCTGTTTGTAAAATGTGATGGTCTAGGGTGAGCTACTGCAAAACTCAGCTAATGTTAATATTGTTGAATATCTTAATACTAGTTAGGAAAACCTGGTCTGTATTAAATCATTTCAGGAATAAAAGACTAGTTTGTTAACAGCAGTATTGCTCAACCTTCACTGCACTTTAGAATTACTTGGACAACTTGTAAATATCCCAGTCCCCAGGTCACGCCCCAGACCAATTACATCACAGTCTCTGGGGGGTTTGTTTTTAACCTCTCCGAAGTACAGTCACGGGTGAGAACTAGCGGCTTAAAGTTAGCTTTCATGGACGCCATTTTTAAATGTCCAGCTCCCTTAGTGTTAAAAATCACTAGCATATAAATAGCACAATTTTGTGATGGCAAGGATGAACATTTTTGTGTTTCTTGGGATTTAATATTAACCAGATTTTTCTAGGTTCTGTAATAATTGGGATTATTTCCTGGTAGAAATACAGCCTGCTTCAGGTGTGAAACCTATATGTGTTCAGTATCACATACACTTTACGTAGATGTGTACTCTGTAACTGGAGCACAGTACTGTGTGTTAAGACATCATTCATAGGACATTAAAAGAAGAAACTGGTTATTATTGTACTTTACATTGTAAAATAGTTTCTCAAAAGACTATAAGCCAATGTAAAATATTACTTTAGATATTTAGATACTGATTTTCTTTTACCGGTTTTCACTAAGGAAGTTGTGCTTGGAAATACTTAGAAATAGAAAATATGAAAGGATAGATTATTACACTACATTTTGATGAGGAACATGAAATCAAAGTATTTTTTCCGATGCAATTCATTATTTTTCTCAACGATGCCTTAGTGGACTCCTCTGGAAAGTCTCATAACCTAGGTAAGTGTTAATTTTTAATAATATGGAAAAATACTTCCTAAAATGGCTATGGGTAGTCCGTTATATCTGACACTAGAAGAGGCGGTCTGCACTTGTCAACAGAAAACTGAAATCTCAGAATATAGAAAACCCATTTTATGGGGCAGCTGTTTTATTATGTTTTCTTTTTGCAGCACATGTTGGCCGACAGCGCATAAATGATACGGTCAAGGGCTGCACAACCATTATGCTAAGTTAACTGACTAAAATTGCTATCGCTGAATCTGAAGGTTCCTAGACAATTACAGTGATGTGTCAGAAACCCTACCAGCAACACCCCTTCTGTAGAAAGGCTGATGGAGGGGCGGGGGTGGTGGCAGCACTGATTGAGGCAAGAAGCGACTGTAGACCTGAGGACCCCACAGCACTTCCTGGGCATTCCTTGCCGTCACCGCCGTGGTTCACTGGACAGGTGAGGTGCAGGGCGCTCAGAGCCCTAGACCTGAATCTCACAGTGTTTGGACAAAAGCATTGCCGCTGCTCTGGGACATTTTCATAACTGTAAATGTTCCTCAATTATTCTAAAAGCTAGCCAATTATG
This sequence comes from Herpailurus yagouaroundi, assembly GCF_014898765.1. NCBI lineage: Eukaryota > Metazoa > Chordata > Mammalia > Carnivora > Felidae > Herpailurus > Herpailurus yagouaroundi. The sequence goes on along the minus strand of NW_024420490.1, from coordinate 5,237,479 downwards.
ATCTGTTTTCCTTAGAATATAAATTTTACAATTCTCTGAGGCTCACCCTATTTGAAGCTTTTTGCTCAGGGAAAGTGGAGGAGGTTTCAAATGATAGGTCTTGCTCTAGGGTGGGTGCTGGATGATGGGGGGCAAAGTGCTTGTAGTGCTTATGGAAATTAATGTTTTTTTTTAAAAAAACTGTATTCATCTTATTTTTTTCTTTTCAGGATATGGTAACTCAGAAAAACACAGTAAGTATTATATTTTCAGATTTTTAACCTGGTAAACGTAGAAGATGCTTGCTTGAAAATCGCACAGATAGCAGGGTGATTTTTTTTTTAAGTTTTATTTACTTTGAGATAGAGCGTGAGTGGGGGAGGGGCAGAGATAGAGGGAGAGAGAGAATGCCAGGCAGGCTCCCCACCATCAGCACAGAGCCCAATGTGGGGCTCAAACTCACAAACCACGAGATCATGACCTAAGCTGAAGTCAGACACTTAACTGGCTGAGCCACCCAGGTGCCCTGCAAAGTGATTTCTAATTATGCCTGTTGGTGTGTTTCTCAGGGGGATGGCTAGAACCCCCTGTCCTTCGAGCTGCCTGCTAGGTTAGGCCCCACTCCCATCTGGGGTGAAGGGCAGAAGGTAAGGTCAGGAAAACGGACTTATTACTCTTCATTGTGTACTAGGACTTTGAGGCTGGAACCATCTGGCTATCTCCTTCTGATCTGGGTTGGTCTCTTGGACACCAGCAAGATTCTTTTTATTGGAGCCATTACCTCCCATATTTCCCACCAAAGTTTCCCTAACAACAGAGAAACATGAACTTATACTTGAGGTAATACGGGGCCTAGCCCAGAGTTCCTGCAGTGACATAGTGATAACACCACGTTGGTTTGAATCGTATAATGAAATCCCCACTTTAAAGACATTCAGATAAGTTCATGTTCTTGGAAATTGTGCCAAGGTTACCCTGTGCCTTGAATGAGCCTTGAAGCACTCATCTTCCTAGACCTGTAGCACTGTGGTCTGACCAGTCGTGACCAAGACAGAGGACGTGTCCCTCATTTCTTTCCTTTGCCCTCAGCCTGCTTACACTGGTCCTTCTAGAAAGGAAGGGCCTCCTGTCTCATTTTCAGTACCAGTTGAAATTCCCGAAGGGAGAAGGATAAAGGGCCAAGGAGGTAGAGCTCCCCCAGGGGTGCCCTCTATAGGGGAACAGGAACTTTGCATGACATTCCCCCCTCCGCAGAAGGCCCTACCCTGCAGCTGTGGGGCTTAGACTTCTCCAGAACCCAGGCAGAGCTCCTTCTCTGTGGTGGAAGCCTTGAGTCTCCTCCTCCAAGCCAGATAATGAAGTTCTAGAAACCAAACAAGTGGTGCAGGTTATGCAGTTACCACTGGAGCTTGGATTTCATAAGCTGACCTATAAAATTAAGGCATCAGGGTGGGTTTGAGTTCTTGGGAAAAGAAATGGGAAGACCTGTCACTTCATTTTGTCCCATTTACATACTGCTGCTCTCCACTTATGGGGCTCTTCCTTGTACTTTCTAGATCTTGATTTCTTAAATTACCTCCGTCATGGAGATAGGGGGGATCCAGTAAAAGGAGCCTGAGCCTGAGGCTGCCAGGCACGGGTTGTAGCCCCAGCCTCGTCTCTAAGTCACTTTGGGCGGTCATCCCCGCCCCCATCCTCAGTGTCCTCATCAGGAGAATGAGAAGGTTGAACTCTTTCACTTGATTCATAGATAAAATTCTCAGAGTCTGTGGTTCCATATTTGTTGCACAAGTGAAAAGACGTAACTTGGATTTAATGCAAGGAATGTGTCAGCAGCAGTTATTCCTCAAGACAGGAATCACATTAAGGCAAAGTGCAAAGAAGAAAACTTTTTCCATCCTGACTACTGGGTGTTTTGGAGCCCAGAAATATTCTTGTTCTCGAAGAGACTTAGTGTCACTCTGTTACCATTCCACTGAATACCCTCCTTTCTGGTGCATGCTCTCTCCTCTGAACACCCAGGAACCCCTTCACATTCTTGGTAATTCTGATTATACCATGGCACCATTCTCCTTGTGTGTGTGTGTGTGTGTGTGTGTGTGTGTGTGTACACACACACATATATATGTATATACATGTATATATACGCATGCGTCTGTTTGTAATGAACTTACTCTAGACGATTTGGCAACTAATCTCTCTGCTACATTTGCTATTACTTTAGAATTCAGTGCTCAGTACTGGTTGTCATGCTTCATGGGCTATGAAAATTTAGAGCATTCGGGAAAACAAAATAAAGGACCAGAGGTAGCTGGAAGAGTGGAAGATAACACCAAGAGGAAAGGTTGAAGGGAAACAAACCTTGAGAAGTATTGTTCACGGTCATTTTCAAATGTTTTTCATTTCTGGAAAGTAGGGAGACAGTTACTACTTCTACTCTGGGTGGCAGGGAAGTGTAGGGCAAACTCAAAAAAGGTTGCGGGGCGCCTGGGTGGCTCAGTCAGTTGAGTGTCTAATTCTTGATTTCGGCTCAGGTCATGATCTCACGGTTTGTGGGATTGATCCCCACGTCTGACTCCGCGCTGACAGCATGGAGCCTGCTTGGGATTCTCTATCTCTCTCTGGCTCTCTCTGCACCTACTCCACTCATGTGCATGCGCTCTCTCTCTCACACACAAAATAAATAAATAAACATTAAAAAAAAAGGTTGGGATCAGCAGAATGGTCATCTCATAGCTAATAGTGATTAAACATTGAAAAAGAATGTCACGGTAAATCAGATGACTTTTAAGGAGGGTTTACTCGCTTGTCCCCTCAATATGGATTGAGTTAATGCTGCTTAGAACCAGAGGTCTGGCTTGTCTGACTGCAGAGGTTTTGGGAAAGAATCTGATGAAATTTGGGGTCTGTAATAATTGGACAGCTTTAAAAAAAAAAAAAGGTACAACATAGTCCTAGGCAGTAAATCAGGAAGTCCTGTGAGGCAGGTGTACAGATTAAATGCCACACTCCGTGCCACTGAACACTTGAAGTGATTTGTGAAGAGATGGAAACCTAGAGGCTTTGAGATCTCTGCCTTCACGGAATCATCCTGTATTTCTAGGATTGTGCCTAATGGTGTATTGAACTCGACTTCATTTGGTAGAGGGCTGGTGTCTTAGGGCTCTCCAGACAAACAGAGCCAATAGGAGACACAGGGAGAGGGAGTTCTTTACTATGAGCAATCACCTCACATAGTTATGGGGGCTGAGCATTCCTGCCATCTGCCATCTGCAAGCTGGACACCCAGGAAAGCCATTGGTGTAATTAAGTCCCAAGTCATGAGGCCTTAGAATTAGGAGAGCCAGTGGTGTAAATTTGAACCCCAAGATCAGAGATGACTGTCCCATCTCAAGCAGCAAGGGAGCAAGAGAGGCAAATGCCTCTTTTTCTCAGCTTCTGTTCAAGCCGCAGTGGATTGGACGATGCCCACCCACTGTGGCAGAGTCCACTGACGCAGCTGCTAATCTCACCCGGAAACACTGTCATAACCACCCCCGGCCCTAATGTTTAATCTGGGTACCCCAGGCCAGTCGAGGTGACACAGAATTAACCATCACAGGTAGGCACACTTGCTTCCATTTCTAGGAACATTTGTTTTGCAGTGATGTGGAGGATAGGAAGCCAATTTCTAGGCTTCAGGCTGGGCCACGTCTGCAGCCATTCTGGGCTCGTCTTCTCTTTGGAAACACATTATCACCTTTTGTACTCAGCTCTTTTTTAGACCATGCTCATGTTCTCATGTTCCAGGTTTTGTTTTTAAATGTTTACTTATTTTTGAGAGCAAGAGACAGAGCCCCAGAGTATGAGCAGGGGAGGGGCAGAGAGAGAGAGGGAGGCACAGAATCCGAAGCAGGCTTCAGGCTCTGACCTGGCAGCACAGAGCCCGATACGGGGCTCGAACCTACCAGCATGACCTGAGCCGAAGTCGGACACTTAGCCAACTTAGCCACCCAGGTGCCCCTAAAATCGTTTTCTTAATTTCATTTTCAGGATGGATATTTTTTTAAAGTTTATTTATTTTAAGTAAGCTCTACACCCATCCTAGGGCTTGAACTCACGATCCTAAGATCAGCAGGGAGCGTGCTTTCGATCCTCTGTCCTCCTGGCTCTCTGCCCCTGCCCTGCTCATGGGTGTGCATGCACGCTCTCTCAAAAACTAAGTAAATATTAAAATATATATATTAAAATACTTTTTGCAAAAATCTTCAACGCTCAGCACATTTTATTTCAGTATTTGAGTTAAAAATACTGTTTTTTTTTTTTAAGTTTGTTTGAGAGAGTGGGCACAAGTGGGAGAGGGGCAGAGAGAGAGATTGAGAGGGAAAGAGAAAGGGAGAATCCCAAGAAGGCTCTGTGCTATCAGCACAGAGCCCAACGCGGGGCTCAAACTCACAAACCCTGAGATCTTTACCTGAGCTGAAGTTGGACACTTAACCGATGGAGCCACCCAGGTGCCTCATAATTCCGTTTTTTTTTAAATTTTTTTTTAACGTTTATTTATTTTTGAGACAGAGAGAGACAGAGCATGAACGGGGGAGGGTCAGAGAGAGAGGGAGACACAGAATCTGAAACAGGCTCCAGGCTCTGAGCGGTCAGCACAGAGCCCGACACGGGGCTCGAACTCACATACTGCGAGATCGTGACCTGAGCCGAAGTCGGACACTCAACCGACTGAGCCACCCAGGCGCCCCAATTCCGGTTTTTTAAATGAACTTTGATTTTAATTTCAGTGTAGTTAACAGGGTTGTGTATATTAGTTTCAGGTGTACAATATAGTGATGCCGCAGTTCTGTTCATTGCCCGGTGCTCATCATAGTAAGCGTACTCTTACTCCCCTTCCCCTTTTTTGCCCATCCCTCTATGTAATTCAGCTTTTGATCCAAGTTCCAGAAAAATTACTTTTCTCTATTATTTTCATCCTTAAGCTGTTTCCTACTGCTTCACAGATACCAAAGAGAGCCATTTTCAGCATTATACCACTTCAGAAAACCTGTTGATGTGATGAAAGATCAAGGTTGAGCCTTTATGGGAACAAGAGTGGAAATGCTAGCCAACCCCGAGAGACTACTTTATCTATTAAACCTTGGAACTTCCTGGTAGTTTTTTACTCAGGTACATAGTCCACAGGTATTCTTGAACTGTTTTAATTTTCCTTTGCAAAAAATAATCATACCTTCAAAGCCATGGTATATTTTGCAGGTTGATTTCCCCCTGGAAGTGGACTCTGAGACTGAATTGAGTGTGCAGGAGATTTATTCAGGCGTGCCCTTGGGGTCAAGGCTGAGGAAGCGGAGGGAAGGAAGCAGGACCAGGCAGAGAGAGATGAGGCTGGGAGGCAGGCTCAGCAATAGCCTTGGCTGATCCCGTGGGGGGCTCTAGAGCTGGAATGGCCTTTCTGAGTCGGGGTGAGATGGCCAGGCCTTTACATGCCTGTATCCAGCCCTCCCTGGAAGGTGTGTGACCTTGGGTGAGGTACTGTCTGCGCCGAGGCAGTTTGGGGTGGCAGGAGCTAACAGCAGGGGCCACACATCCTACCTTGACGGTCGGGGGTGGTGTCTGTGTGCCTGAGTGTCCACCACATTATAATCATTTTATTGGAGAAATTTGCAAATCCTGTATGCCCCACGACGAAGGATTGTATCTCTAAGGCTGAGAGGCACAGAAATCATTTTCTTCCATTGAATTGTGGGTAATTACCTAGAAGCTATACATATCATAGCCTCGCCAGAAGGAAACACGAGGCCATAAACCTGCCCTGTCCCCTAGGAAAATTACCAGGAGAGGATGGGATATTCCACTCAGTACTTACAGAAGGAATTGTTAAAAGTGCACTAGACCATATTTTCATTTGTCATGTCCTAAAGGCAGAGTTCACAGTTGGTTTTTAAAAATGAAAGTTAAATTTCTAAGCTAGGATCATGTTATTAAAAAGCACCTTATTAAAAGACTAATCTGGTTCTTGACCTCAGGACTAGGTGGTTTTTTTTTTTTTCTGCAAAGCCAATGAAATTTAAGAGAAACTCATTGTTCCCATTGAAATAGTTATCTCTATAATCCCAGTAAATTGGAAATTCTTTGAGAAACAGACATTGGCAATATTGGGTACATTTTCTACAATATTGGAAGTCTTTTTCTTGGCTTACAAGCAAATTTAGTACTCAAGTTCAGCGTAACAGAATTCTCTTGGTCTTTCCCTCTTGCGTTCCTCACTTTTCAGTTTGCCATGACTTGGGATCCAAAATTATCAAAGATGATATAGATTGCTTAGGCACACTTTGGTAAAAGGACAATCAAATTTCGTTTCTCCTTTAGATATCCTCTGGGTTTTCTGAGTTCAGATCAGAATTTTTACCACTTTTATTAGTGAAGAACCAATTTCCAACAAGAAGGCTATGTCTCCCAGTAAATGGAGAGGCAGAATTTTATTTTGCACATGGAATATGATTTACGTGAGTCCTTTGAATATTTGTCTCGTATAGCTATTTTTTAGTATTTCTACCTCATCTTTTTTTTTTTTTTTTTTTTTTAGTTATTTTGAGAGAGAGAATGAAAGTGGGGGAAGGGGCAGAGAAAGAGAGAGAGAGAGAGAGAGAGAGAATCCCCAGCAGGCTCCACACTTTCAATGTGGAGGCCGAAGAGGGGCTCGAACTAATGAACTGCGAGATTATGACCTGAGCTGGTCGGACGCTTAACCAACTGAGACACCCAGGCGCCCCTGGTATTTCTACCTCATCTTAAATTCTCTTTTCTCTAGTCTTGATGCCTTTTGTTTTTTCCCTATGTGCTTGTGGCCTTGTGATCTCTTTCAAATTGGAGTATTCTGGAAGTGCAAACCACAAAGCTTTTGTCTGTTCCTCTCGAATGTCACAGGAGTGATGTCCCATTTCACAGGGCCAGTGTTAGAACCAAAACAGCAATACGTAATTCTGCCTACCAACTGAATAAGTCTTTGGTGTCTGAAGATACCCATTTATTTGTTTTAAATTGTGATACAATTCATATACCATACAGTTCATTTACCCATCTGTTTGTGATAGGTATTTTGTGTAACATGGCTTGCTTTATTAAGGGTATTTCAAAATTAAGCCACAATGGCGGTTAGTGACAAGAATCCTGAGGAGGAAGGGGAAGGACCTGAGGTCGTCTGGCTCTGTGGTCCTCTGTGGGCCAGTTGGTTAACCTTTCTGGGTCTCGGTTTCCTCCTGTATAAAATGAGATGATCAATCAGGTGGTTACTGAAATTCCTGCCAGATCTGAAATAATTCTTGGATTTTATGATAGCCATTATTTGTTTGAACAAAGCAGATGAGCAATTGCAGTAGTTCACTTGACACTGCATGGCCTGTTTCCAGCAGTGAGATCTGCAGTTACCTTTTAAGTGTCACAACAGCCTGATGATTCAGTTGAAATTGTTATTGGGCTTCTGTCTATTATTAGTTCTTATCCTGACCAAATAGAGAAAAGTAGCAATACGGAATGCTGTTTGCATCGATCTTCAACAACAACAACAACAACAACAAAAACACCTGCATTCCCCTGATTTGCATGTGTGGGATTTTGAAAATTCTTCTGTAACTGACTAGACAAAGAATTGTATCTATTAGGCTTAACACCTTGTAATCATTTTTAAAAATTTTTTTTATAACGTTTATTTATTTTTGAGACAGGATATTTGGATATTATTGACATTGATGCCATAAACAATGGGGTGCATATACCCCTTTGATTCTGTATTTTTGTATCCTTTGGGCAGATACCTAATCGTGCCATTTCTAGATTGTAGGGTAGTTCTATTTTTAGTTGTTTAAGGAACCTCCATACTGTTTTCTTTTTTTTTTTTTTTTTAGCGTTTATTTATTTTTGAGACAGAGAGAGACAAAGCATGAACGGGGGAGGGTCAGAGAGAGGGAGACACAGAATCTGAAACAGGCTCCAGGCTCTGAGCTGTCCGCACAGAGCCTGACGCGGGGCTTGAACTCATGGACCGCGAGATCGTGACCTGAGCCGAAGTCGGCCGCTTAACTGACTGAGCCACCCAGGTGCCCCTCATTTTTTTTTTTTTTTTTTGAGCAGCCCCTGACTTGGATTCTCTTTCTTAATAAATGGACTTTTTAATGCATGCTCATGTTAAATAACTTTTGAAAAATTACTGTCCCGTATTTGTTCATCTGCTCTGTAAATCTTCTTGGGAACACTTTTGCATGCTTTTCTAGTTTTTGTTTTCACGAAGGATTTGCAACCCTTTTGCGTTACAAGATTCAGGCTCCAAAGTAACTACGTTCTGCCAGCATTCAAGATAGGCCTTCTTCCCTGAGTGCTCAGAAATCATTTTTATCTTGGATAGTGTTAAACCACCTTCCATCTGCCTTAGATTTCCCCCCCTCTCCTGACTGGGTCATTTATTGACTGATTAAACGTTTGTATTGTGATAAAAAAAATGTTCTTTAGGACATTGAGCTTGGAAGTCTCATTAGGAAGTCTGTTGGGATGAGATTTTACACATTTATTTGCTCCAAAGAATTAATTGATAAAACTTGTGCTGTTAATGACCAATTTTGCCACCTGCTGCTAGCCATAAATAGAAATAAGTGCTGGTGTATTGAGGCCCCTTCCCTTGGGTTTCTGTCCTGGTGGCCTTGAACCCTTCGCCTTCTTGCATAGAGTAGCTACACAGGAGCCAGCTGAGGGGAAAGTCCTGAGTGTCCTTGGTGGTGGCCATTATTGAAACCCTTAGACCGTGAGGTGAAGAACACAGCATGCTCTGCTCTCCTGAGCTGTCCTAGAGAATCCAGACCGCTGTTTGTGGGTGGGAATCGCGCTGTTACCCATAAATGTCTTCATATGTGAAGCCCACTGGAGAAACACTTGTGTTTTAGGGCTACAGGTAGGGTGTTCTATGTGAAACATCTGCTGGGGAGTCCGGAGCAGATACTCTTAGGTTTTGGAGGGCCTTGGGACCCCGTTGTCAATCTGGAGGAATCTATGGATGCCTTCTCAGAACATACCTTAAAATGCTTAAGTAAATACAAAGGATTATAAAGGAGGCAAATTATACTGAAACCTAGCTACTAAAATATTTTTTAAAGTTGCATATTCTAATCTGTGTGCTTCTTTATTAATGTCTCTAATAATAAGATCAAACAGCAGGTCTCAAAAGTATAAGTTTGGACTGGTAATGGGTATAAAGGTTATTTTGAGATCTCTGCGGGAAGTGTAACGTGATAGGAAAAATTCTGTGATTTCTATTAGTGACAAAGTCCCGGGTCCCGCGAAAACTAAGATGTGTTACCTCTGTTCCTAACTGAAGGCAGCTTTACAATTCATTTAAAGGTAAATGGTGACAAAGATGTAATTTTCTTCTCATTCAAGTTCATAGACTCCCAAGGATTAATAGACTCCAGGTTCACAACTCCTGGGCTGGTCTAGAACTGTTGAACACAGCTGATATTTACTGTATGCCCACTCTGTGCCATGACCATATTTAGGCCCCTGTCACCTAATGAAGTTGACAGTACGATTGTCCCCATTTTAAAGCTGAGAACACTCAGATTCGGACAGAGAAGTACATTGTCCGGGGTCATTCATCTAGTATGGAATCGAGCTGGGATTCAATCCTTGGCCATCCCAGTTCTCCACCATCTTGCTATGCTTGAGCAGAGATGCTGTGATACTTCCTATTACAGTATTAATAAGGTATTTCTTTCTCACCTGACTTAGCAAATGTTGGGGGGAATCCATCCCACTACCCAGCTCTGCTGAGATGATGAAAAGGAAATGCCTCTGCTCCGTCCTCTTTGACAGCAGCACATACCAAGAACCTTAAACTTCCTCTAGTCATTTCATTCTTGGGAAAAGACAACAGTGTGAAGATGCAAAAGTGTTCGTCTCTGTGTACAGTAAGAAAATTTTCAGAACGAAGTTAAACAGTAGAATGGTTAAGTACACAGTAAATATTTACCATGTGGAGTATTAGGGAGGCACTAAAAACGACATTCGAGTACGGAAGTGTTGAATCACTATATTGTACACCTGAAACTAATATAACACTGTATGTTAACTACCTGGAATTAAAATTAAAACTTAAAAAATAAAATTGGTGACTGGTAAAGGAAAAAAGTATGGCATTTGAGACTATATAATCAAACTTTTATAATGAGAGCTTTTTTAAAAGCACCTGTTCTTTAACCTAGTGATGGTACAGGACAGTCTGTTCATGGTGATGAATCTGTACATGGCAGTAGTTCTAGAAATCTCCACTGCTAAGGTAGGGACTAGAAACTTTCAGAGGACACATTCCTCCACTCCCAAATGTCATGGTGTCTGAGGCCAGTGGCTTTTACTCTGCTCTCTGACCCCACTTACTATATGAGAATCTTCCTTTGGGAGGTATTTGAAGAGTTTTTGGAAGGGTTTACATGTTAATGTGCCTAGCATACTGGTTCTAATGCCCCTTTATTGTGGGAAACTAAGCTGCCTTTGTTGAATGTGTTTTACTAAGCTGGATTCTTGAGATGTTTCCATTTATAAATGTAACAATTACAAATATACAAGCTTGGTTTGCTATTGGACATGTGTTATGCTAATCAGTGTTTTTCTTTTTAATTTCTGCTCTCCCCACCAACAAAAGTCTGAATGTGCTCCATCATTTGAAGATGTTTGAGCCCATTCTTCTTCCTTAGAACAAAAGTACTGCACTCAAAAGCCCGTGCTTTCACTTGGAAGTTTATGAATCGCTTTTGTAAATGTAGCCATTAGTCCCAATTGCTTTCTGTAAAATTTCTTCAACTTTTCTACACTTCACGAGAGATTTTCTCAAAGGGAGTATTTTTACTTTGCCAGGGCTCCAGATTCCCGTTGTCTGCGCAGTCCTGTTCAGTCAGCTCACTCAGTTGTCAGACGTCACGTATCCCCTCTCTTTCTCCTCATTTTTCTCTGTGGCTGAACATTTGCCCAAAGGATCAGATCCCCGCCTGGCTGTGGGCAGGTCTTGATGAGCCTGCACCTCTCTTGCTCTGCCCACTTGAGCCATAACCTGGAACAGCACGTAGCGTTTATTTGCCGAGGTCCTATTTTTTTCACACCTCATTATCGAGGACTTGAGTAGGATGGGGACAGAGTTTACTTTTGTGCTATTTGGGAGCAACGGGCTTGCTGAAGAAAGACTGTGAATAAGATTTCAGCGAAGTGTTTGTTTTAGAAATGGCGTTAAGACCTGTCATACTTGTATCCAAATAAGTGGGATTCTGGCACCTTCAGTTATAGGTCTGTTATGGATACTCCGGGTTATGTAGTTGTAAAGTTGGTAAATATTTTTGTGATAATTATTATTCTGTATAATGATTTTTAAATAAGCTGAGAGAAGGAAAAAAGAAATGTATATATTTATAGAGTTACATTAACCTTTTTGTTGACCATTTCTGGTAACTTTTTGTTGGTTTCTGTGGATTCCAGTTAATACATGGTGCAATTTCCTCATGCCTGTGTGCCTTGTGTTATTTCCACCTGCGTCTTTTACACTGTTACTGTCAAATAAATCCCGTTTCTGTATGTTACATGCAGATTAGATGATTATATATGTCATTTTATGCAGTTTTTTTTTTTATTGTTAGAGTGAGTGGGAGACAGGGGCAGAGGGGGAGAGTGCGAATCCCAAGCAGGCTCTGTGCTCAACTCGGAGCCCGATGCCGGGCTGTATTGCATGACCGTGAGATCATGATCTGAGCTGAAACCAAGAGTTGGACACTCAACTGACTGAGCCTCCCAGGTGTGCCAATGTGATTGTCTCTTAAGTTAATTAAGAAAGAAGAAATTGTCAATCATATCATCTTTTTTTAAAATAAATTCCAAACACCTCACATTGGCATGGCAAAGTCTTCTTTTAAAGTTTATTTATTTCTTTTGGTGGGGGACCAGAGAGAGACAGAGAATCCCAAGCAGGCTCCTCAATGTCAGCGCAGAGCTGGACACAGGGCTCAATCCCACGAACTGTGAGATCATGACCTGAGCTGAAACCAAGAGTCAGGCGCTTAACCAACTGAGCCTTCTAGGCGTCGTCCCCAGTCATATCATCTGTTACCATTAACTGTTTACCTTTCCTGGCATGCTCTGTTTTTACCAAGTGAATTAGAATTAGTGTCTGGTGTCACTCACTTTCAGCCTGAAGAACTTCCTTTAGTAGTTTTTGTAAGGTGGTTCTTCTAGGAACAGATTATCTCAGTTGTTGTTGATCTGAAAATATCTTCATTTTCCCTTGATTCTGAAAATCTAGTTTTGCTAGATAGAAGGTTCTGGCTGACTTACTTTTTCTTTCACCCCTTTGAATATGTCTTCCTCCTGCCTTATGGCTTCCTTATTTCCAGTGGAAAGTCAGATGTTGATTTCAGCGGAGTTTCGTGTGCGTGACAAGATCCTCTTACCTTTCAAGATTTTCTTTTTGTCTTTGAAAATGTTAGCCGTGATATATCTGGGTATGGATCTCTGAGTATCCACCGTGAAGTTCATTCAATTTCTTGGATATGAAATTGAACAATTCATTTAATCACATCTGTGAAGCTTCAGAAATTATTTCTTTGGATATTTTTCTGCTCCTTTCTCTGCTCTCCTTCCAGGACCCCTGTAATGTGCCATGTATGTTGGTTCACTGGGTGATGTCCCACATTTTTGTGAGGCTCTGTTGATTTCTCTTCATTCTTTTTTCTCTCTGTTCCTCAGACGGCATCATCTGTTGATCTGTCTGCAAGTTTGCTGATCCTTTCTTGCCCTCAGATTTCCTGTTGGGCCCCTTCAGTGAATTTTTAATTTTGGTCCTTGTACTTTTGAACTCCAGAAATTCCATTTGCTGGTTTGTTTTTTGTTTTTGTTTGTTTGTAATTTCTGTCTCTTCACTGACATCTTCTATTAGATGAGACATTGTCATCATACCTTTCTTTCATTCTTTTCAGCTTGGTTTCTTTAGTTCTTGGAATACCTTTATAATATCTGCTTTCAAGTCTTTGTCTCCTAAATCCAGTATCTGGGCCTTTGCAAAGGCAGCTACTGTTGCCGGCTGTGTTTCCTGTGTATGGATCACACTGTCCTGTTTGTTGGCATGTTTTGTTTCTTTTTTGTTGAAAACTGGATATTTCAGATAATGCATTATAGCAACTCTGGATACTCATTTCTTTCTGGCTGTCTCTGGTGCTTATTTTTGTTGTTTGTCGGTTGGTTTGTTTGTTTAGTGACTTGAATAGACTAGTTCAGCGAAGTCTCTTTGCTCCACAACGTGCGGCCTGCAGTGTGACTCTTTGGAGGGTACAGCCTCGGTCATGTACACAGCTACTCTGACCTTGCCACCCCCAGCCAGGGGTGACTGTGATTATACCTGGGCTCTCCTTGACTGTATCTCTCCCTGATTTCCTTAAGTTCTTGTATTGAGAATACACCTTAATTATTAGCTGACTACTGTGTTTTTTTTTTTTTAATTTTTAATTTACATCCAAGTTAGCATATAGTGCTATAGTGATTTCAGGAGTAGATGCCAGTGATTGATTCCCTATGTGTAATACCCAGTGCTCATCCCAACAAGTGTCTTCCTTAATGCCCCTTACCCATTTAGCACATCCCCCCACCCACAACCCCTCCAGCAACCCTCAGTTTGTTCTCTGTATTTGTCTCTTATGTTTTGTCCCCCTCCTTGTTTTTATATTCTTTTTGCTTCCCTCCCCTTACGTTCATCTGTTTTCTTATCTTAAAGTCCTCATATGAGTGAAGTCATATGATATTTGTCTTTCTCTGACTGGTAGTTTCGCTTTGCATAATACCCTCTAGTTCCACCCATGTAGTTGCAAATGGCAAGATTTCATTCTTTTGATTGCCGAGTAATACTCTGATTACTGTGTTTTTGATGAGGCCCAAGACACTAGTGTTCCATAGTCTGATATAATTAAAGTTGGGTACCTTTGCGGGGGTGGTTAAGGCCTGTCTCCAACGTTTACTCTGACCTCATGAAGGTTCTTCTTAGCTCTCTCTTTGTTAAACTAGCTGGTCTGCCTTTCACCTATTGCTGTCCTGGAACTACCAACTTCCTCTTAATTTCCTGCCACAAAAATCTCCGTTGTTTTTGATAGTGCTCTTAAGTTTGCACTTGCCCATGCTGTGTTCTGCATCCTGGCAGTCCGCTTCTGGGTTGCTGCGGGCCTCTCCCTTCCTACAGCACGCCTCTAGTCCTAGGCAGAGCCTGTGCCCCACTGCTCCAGAGCTGGGCAGTGGGGGGTAGTGGTCTACCTCTCTCAGAACGCTCCCCTGCTTTCCAGGGGGATCCCGAGCAAGGGTGGCAGCGCCTGATCTTCCCAGCTTGCCTGTCCTGACGTGGAGCCTTTGTTCTATGTGATCTGGGACAAAGACGATCAGAGCCCAGTTTTCTTGGTGAAATAGGCCAAGCCAAGAAGATCAGGGGCTGCCACCCTTGCTCGGTACCACACGCTAAAGCAGGGGAGCGTTCTGAGAGAGGCGGGCTCCTCCCCCTGCCCTGGTCCTCTTTCTTGCAGTTGCCCAGGATAGAGCTTCTCCAGCACAGGGCCAGGGTGGATGAGAATGCTGGCGGCCTGGCCTTCCCAAGGAGAAACTGTCAGAGTAGAGGTTGTGGGGTGAGAGGGAGCCCCGTCTACTTGGCTGTACCCACTCCGGGCAGCATTTCTGTCACACTGGGCTGGAGAACAGGGGAGAAGCGGGTCATAGCTCAAATGCTAGAGTCTCGCTGTTCTTACCAAGATTAGTTGATTTTCTTGAATAAATGTCTCTCCGTTGGTATATGCTCTTCACACAATTCATAAAGACTTAAAAATTTTTTTTTTAAATTTTTTATCAGCTAGGGCTGTTTTTCTGAGGAGATAATCTGAGAAGGTTCTCGCCGCCCCCTGCCCCCTTCCCGTCTAGCTCTTTTTGGGGGAAAAAAACCCCAACTCTGCTTCCTCACAGATATTTTACCTTCTAGACCTCACTAATTCATATAGCCCTCTTCTCCCTCTGTCTGAAATCGGAAGGCTTTTTACCATAAACTCAGCTACTTTGTGGAAGAACCAGTTTACGCTTCTGATTGAATAAATGGCTTTTAGCTTACCTCAACAACATGGCATTTTGTTAGAGATGAGGGAGAAATCAGAGTCTAACCCACCACATCCTGACTTTGCTGGTCAATACCAATCTCTCTCTGAGAATTTGAAGATCTTAACTGGGGTCTTTGTTCTCCTGGTGCAGGCACTTCCCAATGATTGCTGGGAAGTAGCTGGCAATCTTCTCCCTGTTCCCCAGTTACCACCCACAACCCTGGATTCTTGCCATCTCTTTATAACGCACTGGTGTCTGCATTTTGAGTGGTTGAACCCCACTATTTGGTGCCCACAGGGACAGTCTTCAGCTATTGTTCTGCAGCAGGGTAAGCATTCTCAGAAAATCTTATTTTCTGGAATAATGGGATATCAAGGAGCTTAACATACAACATGGCTGGCCTGCCACCTGCTTCTGCGTCACCTGTCAGCTCAGAAGGGTTTTTCCACTTTTAAGTGTTTGGAAGATGTCACAAGGTGAGGAGTATTCCAGGACATGTGAGAATACGAAATTCAGATTTGTGCCCACAAATAAAGTTTTATTGGGACATAGTTATGTTCGTTTCTATGCCGTCTACAGTTGCTTTCATGCCACAGAGGTGAGGAGCTGCAGCAGAAACTGGCCCACAGAATCAAAAACCCTTACCGTCTGGCCTTTGACAGAACAGGTTCGCTGACCCAGTCTAAGATGTGTTTGAACGAAGCAGCGCTAGTAACTTTTTCTTAACAAAATAATTCAGGGCCTAGAAACATGACTGAGTAGGACTTATAGATGCCCTCTACAAGGTACGAAGGAGAGAGAGAGTCTCAGGACAAGGAGTTAGAGTTTGAGTTCAGGTGGAAATAAGAAATCCACCTGTTCTTGTGTAAGCAAATCTTACTCAAAAGGAAGACTTAAAAATATGAGTCATGTAGGTATTTGAAATCAGTTCCCCAATGTGGTAGGTTTTCCCACACCTTCTGTTTGATCTGAGATGGTAGTGTTCTGACCATTTTTTTTCTGTATTTAATGAATTTCTTTTCTCATTTAGAAGAAGCTATATTGCTTATTTGGTTTCCTGTTTTTGGAGAAAGTGTGCTTCCCAAGGTTATGTGTGTATTATTCTAAAATGTTTGAAAAATTCCATTAGTCTAGTTTTAAAAATTAAGGAGGAAAAATCAGATGAATTATTTCTGGCATCATATACATTCTTTAAAACTAAGTGAAGAGATAGGAATTAGGAAGTTTGGAATTTTAAGCTAGTTGCTTTTTTTTAATTTTAAATTTATTTATGTTTTTATTTTTGAGAGAGGGAGTGTGAATGGTGAAGGGGCAGAGAGAGAGAGAGAGACAGACAGACAGACAGACAGACAGAATCTGAAGCAGGGTCCAGGCTCTGAGCTGTCAGCACAGGGCCTGATGTTTGGCTTGAACTCATGAACCGTGAGATCATTGACCTGAGCGAAAGTCAGACGCTTAACCGACTGAGCCATTCAGGTGCCCCAAGCTAGTTGCTTTTTATGACCGTGTAGACAAAAGATTGACTGACAGAAGAAGGTCGTGTAAGAATGTATTTTAGTCTCAAGTGTGCTAAAAAATTGAGCATTATCTAATGCTTTTCAGAGGTAGTGTTTATGCTTTACAATGGATCATGATTCATAGTCAAATTGTAATTATTTCTTAGAAAAAAAGATACTGTTTTACCTGAGTAGTATTGGACAATATAAAACTTTTTAACATCCTTTTCCAAAATAGCTCTAAGACTAGTCATAGTTATTGATACCTGCTTCCTGCAAAACAATTTTTACTCAACAAAGTTTAGAATAGTTCAGCTGTGGTTAAATTATCAAGTAATGGGGCTTTTGCGTCTATGCTGAAAAAAAGAGTATCTGCCTTTACATTGCAGTTCTTGGTCATCAGTGGGTCCCAAGCTCACTCTGATTTGGGGGGCCCGTAGTGAAATGATGTAGTGTCCAAGACTTGAAACCCTAAAAGCTCTGCCAGTGAAGTTCAGAGCTGTCCACAGATCAGTCCAGCCTCTGAAACCAAATTTTTGTGTTGAAGCTTGTGGAATTGAGTGGTTTCCAGTTTTGTGCCTCATAGACGCATCGTCCTTTTGCACACACAGTTAATCATTCTCAGGTACTTTCTCCTTCCCTGCCCTACCAGGTTCCACCTGCCTGAATCCACGGCTTTGTTTCTGCATCAGTTATTTTGTGAAACGTGTTTTGTTTCTTTTTTCCAGGCATCCAGTGGAAATTATTATTTCATCCCGTACATCGTGACACCATGTGCTGATTATTTCTGCTGTGAGAGTGATGCCCAGAGGCGTGCCTCGGAATACATGCAGCCCAACTGGGACACCATCCTGGGCCCGCTGTGCGTGCCCCTGGTGGACAGGTTTATCAGCCTCCTCAAGGACATCCACGTGACCTCATGGTAATGCCCATTCACCGTCCTCAACCCTGGGAGCTTTGCCAAACATTGCCCTTCACGTTCATGGAGGCAATAGACCCTTAGGAGATCATAATGCCCAGAGAATGGGGAACCCTAGCTAATCCTTTCTAAGTTCTTCTGGAAGCCTTTATTCTTCCTGCTACCTCACTAAGTTGGGCCACTGGGGTGTAGCCAAAAGAGAGTAGAACTGGAGTTAGGAGGTGAGGGTCGAGCCTGTATCTGTCGCCAACTCCCCATGTGACTTTGATAAGTCTCTGTAGCCATTTTCTCATCTAGAAAATAAGGAAGTTAAGTCACTGGTTTTTTCTTGCTCTTTCAACCCTAAGATTCCTTGTTTTAAGATCATTTCTGAACATGATTTCACTCCCCCCTACCCCATGCAGTTGTTGGGGTTGTTAAAATGGCTCAGCAAGGTCATTCAGGTCATAAATTCTTGTGCTATAAAGTCAGATCTGTTGAGTCAAGCCACAGCCATCCTGATGTCAGGATGTCTTTGGATGTGTTCTTTGTAGGCTTATGTCGGAGAAGGTATGGAATACTCATTCAGAGGTGAGCAGGTTTGGGTCTGAATCCTGGCTCAGACGATTCTGCGCTTTGCAGCCTTGTAAATGGCAGCTCGCCTGTCTGAGCGTCCGTGCTCAGGGAACCACGCCTTAGCATGTTCTCACTCCAGAAGTGGGAGGCCACAAATTATCCACTAAACCAAAGCATCTAGTGATTTTGCTTGCAGCCAGTTTAAAGGATTTACTCCTGTAAGTTCGGTCACAAGAAGGATTCATCCTTGCAAAACAAATGAAAATCCAAAGCCCTGGCAGAATTGACTTACATTGAAATGGAAAGGACCACACGTCCCGCTGTGGCTCAGGTGGCAGCTCCCCAAACTGTGACATGTGACTGTTGTGGCAGTGGCGTGAGGTACACGCTTGCTCACGGTCTGTTCTTCTATCCTATCATCTCTTATTTGGACGCAGAGTTCCTTGTGTATGCTTTAATGGGAAAATGAGACTGGAAACCCAGATCTGTGGTCCCTTTGTGGCACATTCCTGCAGAGCCTGACTCGATCACCCCTTGCTGCTCAGTGAACATTTTAGTGACGTTTAGAGAGAAAGCTCCTCAAATACCATGTGTTTAGGTCTGACAAGGAAATAGGCTGGTTTGCGTCTGCCCGTCGAGCAGGGTCTCGCAAGAAGTCAACCCGAGTTTGTTTTTCATTAAGCGTGTGTATGTATCAGTAGGAAAATGCCTCTTGAGTAGTATTTCAGGGGACTTGAAATACCTGTTGGTCACTTCCACCCCTTGATTGGTTGGTGAGAGGGTAAATGGTGCTTCTGGTGTAAAACCTGTACAAGAGGGGTGGCAGATATGTCTTTAGCTCAGGTGTCAACTCCGATGGATTGGTGACGGCTGCCTTGACCTTGTGCTGAGAAGCGGTTTGAAGCCATTGCCAGGTTCACATCGATTAGCAGCATCTTCCCTCATTACCACGGGCAGAAATGGCTGCATGTGAATTACATAGATGGTGTCCCCAAGCCATACTCAGTTCAGTGTTTTGTTTATTTACTTACAAGGTATGACTTTTCTGAGGTTTCTTAGTTTATTGAGACTATTTTTCAGAATTAGCCTTGAAAACAAGACTAAACTCAAGTATAACTTTGTATTTGTAAGGCTAAACTAATAACACTTTAATATCATTGATGCCTTTATGGTCCACCAAATGGACAGTGGCTGTCACCCAACTTAATGACTCATTAGATTAATGACAGAATTTTAAACACTGGTAGAATCTGCTAATTTGCTCATTGGGATGGTAAGCAATAGACAAATAAGAGAGAAAAAAGCAATGCACTAATTTTCTCTGGGGCATCACTTCATTCTTGAAATGTTAATCGAGGTCCTATTATAAGCATCAGACTAGGCTGTGTACTCTATTCATATTTATTTGGCATAGTTTTATAATAAAAATAAGTAATATTCTTATTCTTATGTATTGTATCTCTTTCTCTCAAGACTGTTAAATTGAGCCTGCTCCTTTCTTTAATGAATGGCCTAGTTTTTCTCTGTGGTGAAATCCTCCCAGCTACCTAATGGGATGAGAGTATATTACTGCTTGGCATTGCCCAGTCTCCATGAAAACATTGCTTGGAAAGTAGGCAACCTATTTAAATCTACGGCCATTGTAAGTTGGCCTTCTGTACATCAAATTGGATCATTTTTAAAGGTTCTAAACCAAGTCCCAGGTACTAGCATTGATTCTTTGAGAGGCTGTGGTAAGGGATTCCAGTGTGGATTTGAAGTGCTTTAGATGTTTTCATACATCTCTATTATTGACTAGATCCCACCGCGAAGGAAGATTAGTTTTACATCAGAAGAGCATTCTGGCAGTTGAAAATGACCAGGGGAGTGAAGGGCAGAGGTTGTTCATAAGCTTCCAGGCACAGCTTCTTGGATTGCTCGTGGGCACATCCAGTTTCCGGCTCTTGGCCAACCGGAAAAAGCTTTAGGATTATTAGGTGGGCGGTACCCGATAGATTGATTTGAATGACATTCTCAATGTACCGTGTTGCATGGTTTTGGGGTTATATTTGGCTCTGTGATAATGCGTTAATAGTGGGGGAAATAATGATTCAAGTAAGGTAACCTCTTGCTCTCTTTGTGTTTGAAAATCTCGGGGGAGGGCTCAGTAGCAAGTCCTATGCGTCATCCAAATACAGATGGAGGTCAACTTTGAAAATATTTTCAAGGTCATAATGAACTGAATTTCTATGTTGATGTCAAGTGGTTAGTTGCTACAGAATGGGACTAGCAAGTAGGACAGGTCTCCTCTCTCTGCTGGTGCAGGGAGGCTTAGGTCTGGGAGAGGCCCCCGTGTGTTAACCTGAGTCGTGGCTGCGAGAACCTAGTTTGAGCTGCTGAAGGAAGCGGAGTCCCAGATGCATGTAGACGCGACTGGGGGTTTTCGTATTTCCCTCTCCAGTGCTTATTACAAAGAAGCCTTGTTAAACGACATCCGGAGAGCCCGAGAGAAATACCAGGGTGATGAACTGGCGAAGGAGCTGGCTCGGATCAAGCTCCGCATGGACAACACTGAGGTTCTGACCCCAGACATCATCATTAATTTACTGCTCTCCTACCGCGACATCCAGGTATGAGTACCTTTAATGGAGGCTAGCACATAGGGGGTTCTTCTTTGGCATAAGGAATTAATTCCTCATATGAAGTACTCTTACACCAGGTGTATGGTTAGGTATCTATTTTATAGACTAGGTATATGGCTAGGTCATAGGTCACCTAGCATATCTGTTGTGGTCGTAACATTGGAGGTTTTGTGTGATCAGATGGCCACTCCAGCAGAATCTCCTACACAGTACTGCTTAATAAAAGGAACTTAGAATTTCACAGTTTAGATGCACTTTATGCTAGGCACTGTTTCAAACTCTTGGCAAATACTCATTAATTTGATTCTCTTCACAAGTTTACGGGATGTATAGTCTGATTATCTCCATTTTACCAATGAGGAAATATGAGGCAGAGAGAAGTTAAGTCCAAGGGTCACACGGCAGTTGGCAAAGTCACGATTTATACTGAGGCAGCTGGCTCCATTGTCCTTGCTCTTAACTCCTCCACTACGCTTCTTTAGGCCTTTGTTGCTTCTTTCTTTGTTTCCCACCACCCATTAATGACAGAGCAGGAGTAGCAGAGGCACATCCAGGATCCAGGGAATGCAGACACTTATTCTAAAACAAGCATCAGAGACTTGTGGAGAGTCCTTGAGAAAGAGTTTATGGGATGCGGTACCATGAAAGAAATGGTTTCCTCCCTCCAAGTTAAATGCTTTTGAGCCATTTGTAAGGATGTCTTGACTTCCTTCCCTTTGGGGGAACACACGATAGTGGGCCTTCCCTGCAGAACTCTACAAAGGCATATTGGAGGTTGTGGACCACAGGTCTTTAAATCTAAATGAGCGAGGCATCCCTTGACGACCCAAAGGAAGAAGGGTCAACCACTAAGGCACACCTGCCTGGCGACAAACAGGCGCATCTAATTGACTTTAACAGCAGATGCTGTTAGGAATTTTGACAATGATTAGATCATGGCCTAGGGGACAAGAGAATGGGAATGACCTTTTTGAATCTTTCTTCCATCTGAGCTGCTGGCTTCCTTCTGTCCTCGCCGTCACACATCTTTTTATAACCTTCCGTGGGTAGGACTCTCAGGCTCAAAGGTAAGTCAGAAGCTTACCCCAAGAGGGATACACTGTCTCCTTCTCTCGAGCAGTGGCCTCAAGGTGCAGAGGCACACGACAGGCATGGGATTTCAGTGGGAAGTCCTCTTCAGCTAACTGTGGCTGATTGTCAGCAAGTTGGCCAGTAACCGGGATTCAAAGCCTGGCTGGAAGGGTAGCAGATGGCATTGCTCAGAGGGGACCCAGCTGAGACAAACACAGTAGCAATTTTTCCCTGGGAAATTATGCAGTTTAGAGCTATGGTTTTCAACGAGGGGACATGTGACAGTGTCTGGAGACATGTTTGGCTTTCACAACTTGGAGGCTAGGGGGAGGTGCTACTGACATCTTATGGGTCGAGGCCACGGGTGCTGCATAACATCCCAGAATGCACAGGACAGCCCCCACAGCAAAGAATGATCCAGCCCCAAAATGTCGATGGTGCCAAGGTTGAGAAACCCTGGTTTAGATGAATTCACTTAGTTCTGGCAAAATAGGAAGGACCTGGCATGTTTCCTCTCTTAACACAGCAAGTGACCGTAAGATTTTGTGTATGTTTTTATCTCGCTCATCTTCACCCACAGCTGTGCTCTTAGTGTTAACTCGCCTGCCCTCAAAGCGTGGTAGCTATTTTCGGGCTGCTGGACTCATTTGCTTGCTTTTGTTGCCTTTACACTTCTTTCCCTTGATCTTTTTGTGGCCTCTGGTAGCAGGGATTTTTTGTCTGTCTTCTCTCTCATCCATTTTGGGTTTAAAAACAATGTTATTTCTGTTCTCTTATGGGCTGTAAGTAACTTCACTAAATGCTGTGTGTAGGGAAAAGCTTGTATTTAAATGCTGAGGCAGTCATGTTTATAACTGTTCAGAAAAATCTGTGAAGAGCTGTGTGTTTCGTCTCCTTCTCACCGTGGGACCTCTTGCCAACAGGACTATGATGCTATGGTGAAGCTAGTAGAAACACTAAAAATGCTGCCTACGTGTGACTTGGCCGATCAGCATAATATTAAATTCCATTATGCATTTGCACTGAACAGGTAAGTGTAATAATGTACGTATAGAATTTTGAAATCTGTCTCCTCTTCTGTTCTTTTTTTTTTTTTTTTTATGTTGGTTTATCTTTGAGAGGGGGCGGGGAGACAGAGAGAATCCTAAGCAGGCTCCGTGCTGTCAGCACAGAGCCTGATGCAGGGCTCGAACCCACAAGCCGTGAGATCATGACCTGAGCTGTACCAAGAGTGAGACGCTTAACTGAGCCACCTAGGCGCCCCCAGTCCTTCTTTCATTCACCTCTCACTGAGTCTGAGCCAGATCATTTGCTAAATGCCAAGGTTATGAAAATGGGCAAGGCATATGGTCTTGGTCTTCGGGGATTTGGTCTTTGGAGCATATGTTCCAGCTGTGAGGCCAGACATGTAAATAAAACCCTAAGAGCTCAGAGTAATAAATGCCTTAATGAAGGTTTGCCCAAAATGCTGTGGAAGCATACCAGAGGGAGGAAGTTATTCTCCTTAGAGGTTTTTCTGTTTCTTTTTGGAGAGAGAGCACAAGCGAGGCAGCAGGGGGTTGGGTGCGGCAGAGTTGGGGGCAGGGAGAGAGACAGAGAGAGAATTTGTCCAGTAGGCTTCATGCCCAGCGTGGAGCCCAGCACGAAGCTTGATCTTATGACCATGAGATCATGACCTGAACTGAAATCAAGAGTTGGATGCTTAACCGACTGAGCCACCAGGCGCCCCTCTGCTTGGAGGTTTTTAAGAAGCTTCCCTGGGGTCTTTTGGGCTGGGTTTGGAATTCATAGTAGGAATAACCTTGCGGGCAGGAGAGAGTGTGGGATGGGGATGGTGAAAAGGCCGTTCTGCTTGGCCAGAACAGAAATCGGAGCTTAGTGTTCTTCATGTGCAGGGTGCCCTCAGGGAGCATCCAGGGTGACTATAACATGGGACGCACGGGAAGCAAGCATATGCCATGAGGCTAAGTGTGGAGGGTGGGACTATGTCTTCAAAGGACCTTGTACACCTGAATAAGGAGTCGATAGTATCTTGTAGATGGTGAGGGACTAGTTGAAGCAACAGGATGACGTTGTATGATAGGAAAAGTAGGTGCTGTCTTCATTTACTAGTATGATCTGAACTTCGGAATATAAATTACTGAGCTAGATAGTCTGCGAGACTTGGAAACTCCTGCCTGGAGACCACGAGCCTCAAAAGCTTGTGTGCTGGGGAGTATTAGTTCAGATGCTGTAACAAAGACACCTCAAATAAAATGATTGAAGTAAGATCAAAATTTCTCTTTCACATGGTAGTCCAGTGGTGAGTGGGCCAGACTAGTGGCATAGCACGCTCCAGGAATTGTTCAGGGACCTGGTTTCAGACCATTTTGTAGCTCTTAAATCTGCACAAGTGTTGTCTTCTTCTAGTTGAAGACAGGTCGCTGCTACCCTGTTTTCCCAGCCTATGCAAAGGGGGAAACAGTGCAGACTCAGGACAGCCTCCTTTAAAAGCAAGTAGAATTTGCACATGACACTTCTACTCACATTCCACTGGTGAGGGCATAGTCACATGAGTCCATCTAGCCGTAAGGGCAGTTGGGAAATGTAGTCTCTACCTGGTCGGCCATGTGCTCATTCAAACTTGGCTACTGTGGGTTTGGAGGATGGATTATAAGTTTGCCATTTCAACCCTCCAAAATCCTAGATGCCTAAATGTCTTAATCCTGCAGTCTCCCTTCTTCCGTGGGTAAGATACAGGAAGGAGAGCAGCATTAGGTGAATATGGTGAGAGCCATGCCCAGATATACTTACTGCGGGACCTGCCTCCTGCCGGGGCCAGAAATTGGTCATATTGAATTATAAAGCAGAAAACTCTGGGAGGGTGTTCAGACTCAGCCTGAGAGCCAAAGAGTTTTGGCACCTCCTCATCAACCTTCCATGGCCAACATCTTCCACGGGGAATGAATAAAGTGAGTATAGGAGGTGACCTGGGTTAGAGGACTCCTGTGTCCAGTTTCTCGGTCTTGGCTTGGTTTCAACAGCTGGATTAGGCTACACATTGTGGGTTTGCCCTGGCAGCATCTGCAGGACAGCAGATGTGTTCAGAAGCCCATGGCTTCAGGAGTCTTAGAACCCACATGACATCACGTCTCTCTGGTATGTTGAAGTAAAATGTACATGCAGTGAAACGTATAGATCTTAAGTGTACAGTTGGATGAATTTTGATAAATGGACATAGACTGTACACAACACCCTTATCAAAATATAAAACATTTCCATCCCCTCAGAAAGTTCCTTTGTGCTCCTTTGCAGGCAGTTCCCACCCCTTCATATGCAACCGCTGTTGTAACATCTGTCAGCCTAGATCAATTTTTCGTGTCCTTGAAATTTGTATAAATGGAATGACACTGTGTATTTCCGTTGTGTCTGTTTCCTTCACTTGGCATCATGTTTGTGAGATTCATCCGTGCTGTTGGATGTATTCTTAGTTTGTTGATTCTTGTTGCTGGAGAATAATCCGTTGTGTGGATATACCACAATTGATTTATCTGTTTTATTGCTGATAAACCTTTAGGTTGTTTTTACTTTGTGGTGCTAAGAACAGTGCTGCTATGAATATTCTTGTGCATGATTTTCGTACATATATGGCACATTTCTGCTGGATATATAGCACATGTGTATGTCCTGCTGGAGTAGATAATGGCAAACAGTGATAGGATTTTTATTCCTTTTGGAGGGAAGATTTCATGATCTCTGTGAAAAATGTGCCTCCTCTCTCCCCGCTACTCTTTTTTTTTTAAGTTTATTGATTTATTTTGATGGGGGGAGGGACAGAGAAAGAGCAAGGGAGAGAGAGAATCCTGACCAGGCTCTGTGCTGTCAGCACAGAGCCCGATCTCACAAACTGTGAGATCAAGCCGAGATCAAGAATTGGACACTTAACCTACCCAGCCACCCAGGAGCCCCTCCCCACTGGTCTTTAAACTCAGCATCCCAAGGCAGGGAGTGTTGGGAAGGGCATCTTCATTAAGCCCAGAAAACAAAAGAAAAGTCTTGTAACTCTGTTACGTCAAAGTAGTGTGTGCCACTTTCATTCATATTTAATTATACTTGATTAATCCTTGATTTGTAAGGATTAAATGAGCTGGCACTGATGAAGTTTCTGGAAGAATGCCTGGCACACTGTAAGTGCTATGAAAAAATGGTTTGTTAAATAAAAACGAAGAGGGCCGTTTAAGTCACTCACCACCATGTCTTCTCTCAGATGGAGTAGAGGTAACTGCTGTCAAACAGAACAAAATATTCTGATTGCCATCCATTGAGAGCACTAACAGAGAAAAACGAGTTTTAAAATGTAAAACCAGTACCTAAGAGAAATGGGTGTGGCAGGATGAAGTGATCACAGGGTGAATGAATGTGTTTCCAGTTTGGAAACAGAGTGACTGGGACTGCACACCACTGACCCACCTTGCTCTCCGGTGACGGCTTTTTTCTTTCTAGTCACCTTAGCTGGTGGCTCTTTGTTATAGGCCAGGCAAGGTCCTCAAAGCCAAGAACCTCCTTTTTTTCCAACCGACTAGGGATTTTCTGTAATATTGCGGTATTTGTTTCCTGTGTATATGCAGTCTGACCCTGAATTTGACATTTTTGCTTTGGGTAGAACTTGGCCAGCTGTCAGCATATGCACAGTAGAATTTGGTACTATGTACAGTTTTGAGAAACTTTATGGCGTTACCCTGTGTCTATAAAGGGGAATATAGTGGTAGACAAATAATATTCCTGCATTACAGTTGACCTTTAACTCAGGAAGTGGAGCAAATCACGGCCATGAATTAGTTACTAAAGTTTGGCGGTAATGAACCACATTTGACCCTCAGATGGCAAGGTGTCCCTGTAACTAGGAAAGCTGGCTTGACCCAGCTAGCTCTTCCTGATCCCTTGCACTTGAGCTATTCAGAAGCTCATTCAAAGCTGCCTCAAGTTTCCTTTGAGCAGTTAAACTGCTTGCCACTCAGTGGCCTGCAATCCTTCATGGGCAATTTTTATTTGCTGTTGTTTTTACAGACAGGACTTTATTGGATATGTTAATGCAGCCAGAAGAACCTGACCAGGTTTCCAAGCAGCAGCAGAAAGATGGTCTGGAAGAAGAATAACGGAATCAAAGTACTAGGTTAAGAACAACAAAACTGTCACAAAATAGGAGTGTTCTCATATTCTCCTTTCTGCATCTTTGGGTCAAGACTGCTAACTCCAGCAAAATTTAACTCCTTGAATTCCTCAGCTAGTGGAAGGGAATCCAGATGCTTGATGCATTTATTAGAATATCTGATGTATCATTCTATAAGTAAGTTAAGGGGAGTGATAGAGGCAGGTACGCTGTGGGGCCTGGAAATGTGTGCAGGGGCGATAGTAAACAGATGTTACGAAATCCAGCCTGTGCCAGAGAGGCCACAAGCTTGTTCCAGAACCTACAGCAGTCACCTCATCTTTAGCCCCTGGACTCCAGCTTTGTTATTGCTTGGGTGGAGGAACACGTGTCCCCAGGAGGGCAGCGTGGGTTCCTTGTCTCTGCCGCAATCGCCAGCATCCTTTTCTTTGTGTCTTCTGTTTATGTATACCGTTCGATCTTGCCAGAAATAATTTATGTATTTATATAGCCATTCTTTAAAGTTTATTTATTTGAGAGAGAGAGAGACCGTGTGAGCAGGAGAGAGGCAGAAAGAGAAGGGGAGAGAGGATCCCAAGCAGGCTGTGTACTGTCAGCACAGAGCCTGATGCAGGGCTTGAACTCATGAACTGTGAGATCATGACCTGAGCCAAAATCAAGAGTCAGATGCTTAAACGACTGACGTGCTCCTATGTAGCCATTCTTTATTAGGTGTTTGTCAAGAGTAGGAAAATGATGACCTAAAAGCATGTTGCAAAATAAGGATATCTTTGTGGTAAGGGTATCTTTGTGATAATCATTTTCCTGGAAGTGAAGAGAAGCATGAATCTTGTGAACTGACAGGAGTCATCTGGTCCAAACTGTTTATTTTAGAGAGGAGGAAGAAAGAAAGAAAGGCCAGGGCCCAGAATATAACAGCTGATCAGTAAGAGATCTGGGACCACAACTCCCCAGTTTTAGCAAAGTGCTCTGGATACACTAGATTTTTTTTTTTAATGTTTGTTTAATTTTGAGAGACACCAAGAAAGCGTGACTAGGGGAGGGGCGGAGAGAGAGGGAGACACAGAATCTGAAGCAGGCTCCAGGCTCAGAGCCCCGATGCAGGGCTGGAACCCACAAACTGTGAGATCATGACCTGAGCCACAGTCAGGTCACTTAACCCACTGAGCCACCCAGGCACCCCTGGGAACACTAGTTTAATGATGTCATGGCATAATCCATGAATCTCTGCCCAGAAAGCTTCCTCTTCTTTTTCGTCTGAGGGATAGCCAAAAGAATCCTTGGGCCTCTTGAACTGTAGAGCCATCCTTTTATATGTTCTCCTTTGTCATCTGTGATGAGAGCATTACGTGGTAATTGAGTATTGAAGCCATTTTCCTAATACATACTTTTTATACCAAAAGACCAGTTGCAATTTTTTTTCTGAGAAATGTACTATCTCCTTATGTTCTGAGTAGTGGCCTTGCCAATGATACATGTTTTCCTGTGTGTGTGTGTGTGTGTGTGTGTGTGTGTGTGTGTGTGTTGATTTTTGACAGATAGGCAGAGTATGTGAGAGTGGGGGAAGGTGGGCGGGGGGACAGAGGATCCTAAGTGGGCTCTGTGCTGAAAGCAGAGAGCCCAGTGGGGGGTTGGAATTCACAAACCCACAAGATCATGACCTGAGTCTGATGCAGGGCTTGAACTCACGAACCTTGAGATGATGACCTGAGCCAGAGTCGGGTGCTTAACTGACTGAGCCACTGGGTCCCCCTACATGTTTTCCTTTTGAAAAGCATTTATTCAGAGAACTTAAACCACCTCCATCAGTCCTCCCCCTGGTCTTCTTGGGCCTAAGGTATCTTCCTTTTCTGTCCAGTTCCTGCTTTGGTTTCCTCCCTTTTGTTACCCTCCCCCTGCCCCGCCCCAATTAATGACTTCTGTGTCAGGGGAGGCCTTTGTACTAAAGAAGGAGACCGCTCATGAGGGGTGTATAAAGTTAACAAGTGATGGAAAATACACTCACACATGTGATACATTATACACACACACACAGTTTGAGAAATATTTCAAAACCACTCTGCTGTTTACAACCCATGAAACTGTGGAATGCACTGCTGTGGAAAAAATGAGGATAATGGAAATTAATAAGATGGTATTTTTTAAATTTCAATTCCAGTTACCATAGAGTGTAATATTAGTTTCAGGTGTACAATACAGTGATTGGACACTTCCATGCATCACCCTGTCCTCATCACAAGTGCACTCCTTAATCCCCATCACCTGTTTCGCCCATCCCTCCACTCCTCCCCTCTGGTAACCATCAGTTTGCTCCCTATAGTTAAGAGTCTGTTTCTTAGTTGGTCATCTCTCCATTTTTTTCCTTTGCTCATTAGCTGAATTACGGAAGCAGCTTAAGTGTCCATCGATAGATGAATGGGTAAACAAATGTAGTATATATGTACAACGGAATATTATTCAGCCACAACAAAGAATGAAGTCTTGTCATTTGCAATGACATGGATGGATGTAGAGAGTATAATGCCAAGTGAAATAAGTCAGAGAAAGACAAATACCGTATGGTTTCACTCATGTGAAATGAGATGGTTTTAAGAATTAAGTTAGAATTTGGTTTTTTTTTTTAAGAGAGAGAGGGAAAGAGGCCGAGGGAGACAGAGAGAGCATCCCAAGCAGGCTCCATGCTCAGTGTGGAGCCCAACACAGGGCTGGATCCCATGACTCTAGGATCACGACCTGAGCCGAAATCAAGAGTTGAACGCTCAACTGACTGAGCCACCAGGCGTCCCTTAAAATAAGAATATCTTTAAAAACTTAGCACACAGTGCCTGGCACATAGAAGATGCTGAGTGAATGTGAATTGCCCTTCTATTTCCTGACAGAATCCCAACCACCAGTGTTCTATTATCTTCCATGATGGTATTTCAGGAAGGCTTCTTAAGAGCTAAAATCTAGAAAGCCATTTGGAGTAAAATGTGAAAGTTAGTTCATAGCTTCTGAGTTCTTGTGAGTAGGAGTCCTTAATGGAGAAACTTCGCCTAAGAGTAAGGGAAATGGTCCCATGTGACCTGGGTCCTGCCTTGCCTCCTGTCCCGTTCCTGGTTCACTGCCCTGTCACCACCCTCACCTGCCTTCATTTCTTAAGAGAGGCAGGCTGTTCTCCTCATGGGTGCTTCCTCTGTCTGGAATGCTCATTGCTTGCCTGACTGAATCTGATGATCCTTCAGGGTCTAGTTAAACGTCCCTTTCTAAAAGATTGGTGTTGCAAAGAGTACCATACTTAAAAACAATGTCCCTGCTGTTAGTCATTCTCATAGCACCTGCTCTCTTCCCTTCATAGCACGCACATTTCTGTGTTTACTTGTTAATATTTATTCTCCCTCCCACTAGACTAAATCTGAGGGGGCCAGGAGCCACAGTATACTAGGCCATTGCCTCCCCTGTGCCTAATAACATTGTGCCACCCACAGAGTAAGTACTCAGTATTTGTTGAGTGGGTGAATGAATGAATGACTCGGTGATCACCTGTGGCCTACAGTTGGAGAAGATCCATATGGTGATAACTGGGTGCTACAGTTAAGGGCTTGGTGTAGTAGTAGGCAAACCTGTTGAACTTTAGATGTGTGAAAATAAACATATCTAAGTCATATGTGTTCAGTGTACACAGAAAAATATAAAGCAGAATTACTGGCAATGCCACCCTTAAAGTAGGGCATGGTCCAAAGCAGGGAATCCCAGAAAAGTGAAGGACTGCATAGGCCAGGTCACGGTCAGCAGTGATGGAAGTTTTCCTGGTGCGGGATCCAAGGTGTCTGTTCAAATGGGATTTGATATAGACTCAGAGGGGAATTAGTCTTTATCACCAAGGAAACCTGTGCCTTCTTAGTGGTGGTGGCTTGTGTATTGGTCAGGGTTAGGGTAACTGCTATAACAAGTAGCATATCAATTTCAGTCTTAACATGATGAATGTTTGTTTTCACTTACGAATCATTCCAGTGTGGATGTATCCTGGTTGGGCAATCTCTTCTCCAGGTGATTGAAAATTCAGTCTCCTTCCATCTTGGTGCTCTGCCCTCTCTTCGATCCTCCGCTCTCCTTTCACCAGATGATAAGAGAGACCATGCCGAATTGCCAAGGATGTTTTGTGTGGGGTGTGTGTGTTGTAACAGCTTTATTGAGATATAATTTGCATTCTCTATAGTTCACCCATTTAAAGAGTACAAGCCATTGATTTTTAGTATATTCACAAAGTTGTGCAACCGTCACAGTAATCAGTTTTAGAATATTTTCATCATTTGTCCCCCCCAAATCCTGAACCCATTACCAGCCACCACCCCCCTTCCACCCCCTAGCTACCCTTCCCAGCCCTAAACAACCACTGTTATATTTTGGCAGTCCACTAGCAGTCACTCCGTGTTCCCCCACCTCAGCTGCTAGCCCGAGAAAACCACTCATCTCTTTTTGTCTCTCTGGATTTGCCTATTCTGGACACTTCATATAAATGGAATCCTATAATACGTGATCTTTTCTGGGTGACTTGGTTCACTTAGCATAATTTTGTCAAGGTTCATTCATGTTGTAGCATACATCAGTACTAAATTACTTCCTGTGGCTGAAAAATACTCCATTGTACTGATAGACCCCGTTTTATCTATTCATTTATCAGTTGATGGACATTAGGGTGGTTTCCACTTTTGACTGTACCAGGGAGGTTTGTATGAGCCTGGTCAGGAAGTGATGTTTGTTACTTGTTAGCATATGTCATTGGCCAAAGTTCAGTCAGCCAACCTAATTGCAAGAGAAGTGGGGAAATGTGGTCTGGCTGAGGGCCCAGAAAAAAATAATAAATGGGTTTTAGTGAACACATCCTAGTTACCACTGCAGCTTGTAAATAAGAAGTAGAGTTTAACTGGATCCGTCCATGTGGAGATCCCTGAGAGTCTGTCAGCAGAACCAAGAGTGCAGCAAGAATATTCTTCACCTCCTGTTGCCTTTGTGAAAATGGGAGAGCCAGCCTTCGAAGTGCCCTGTTCGAAATTATGGCCTGCCAGTCCACTGTAAAAAATGTTTTTCTTAAAAATGTTTCTTTTGAGGGGCACCTGGGTGGCTCAGTCATTTAAGCGTCCAACTTTTGGTTTCAGCTCAGGACACGATCTCGTGGTTTCGTGGGTTTGAGCCCCACACCGGGCTCTGCACTGACAGCATGGAGCCTGCTTGGGATTCTCTGTGTCCCTGTCTCTCTGCCCCTACCCCACTCACACTGTCTCTGTGTCTCAAAATAAATAAACTTAAATGTTTATTTTGAGAGAGACTATGCATGTGTGAAAGCAGGGAATGGGCAGAGAGAGAGAATCCCAAGCAGGCTCCGTGCTGACAGTGCAGAGCCCGACGCGGGGCTCAAACTCACGAACCATGAGATCATGACCTGAGCCGAAATGAAGAGACAGACACTTACCCAACGGAGTCACCCAGGCACCCCAAGCCCAACCTTTATAGATGTTGCTTGGTGGTCCCAGGGGACTGGAAAAGGTGATGATGATGGAGGCAAGGATAGGATGATTTAATAGTGGTTCTGCCCTGATGTAAGAAAATAACCATTCTGGTTCATGCATTTCTTTGGTTCTGGGCATTGTTCACACTCAAACACAGGTTGCCTGTAACTGTTCCCTTCTCCGTATGTAAATACGAGGCATCTGGCCAGACTAAGGCACCTGCTTCCTTGTGGCAGGTGTATATCTGTCAAGATCCAATCAGGAAACAAATCTCTAAGTATTTAAAGTAGAGGAAATGTAATACATGGAATTGGTTACACAGGTGATGGAAGAGCTGAGAAGCCAAACAGGGAACTGAGGCCACTCAGAAATGAACATGTACAGGAAGCTGCTACCATCCCTCCTTTGGCTGGATGGATACAGGAAAGAGGTGATGTGATCAGAATCTAGGAGCCAGGATCACTTGAATCCATTACACGCCAGCCTTTTGGGAGCTAGATCTATTGAAGAGATGCAGTTGTTTCTAGAGCCACCACAGGAAACACAGACAAAAAAGGGGAGAAAGTATTATGGCTACTTCATTCTTCCGCTCCTCCAGATACTTGTCCACCATCGTCTTCCACTGGCTGCTCA
Source organism: Herpailurus yagouaroundi (assembly GCF_014898765.1). NCBI lineage: Eukaryota > Metazoa > Chordata > Mammalia > Carnivora > Felidae > Herpailurus > Herpailurus yagouaroundi. The sequence goes on along the minus strand of NW_024420490.1, from coordinate 5,204,441 downwards.
TTGCTGGTAATCAGCTGACCCGGAAGCCCAGAAGCATGCTGGAGGAGCCCGCTCCCCTGTGATGCAGAGCAGAGCAGGTGAAAGAGGGGTGTTATCTGAAGGCAAACAGACCACTGATTGGCCCAGCAGGACACTTACCTTTCAGAGACATTGATGGGTTGTATGTATTTTTAGAGCCAGCTTTATTAAGGTATAAGGTAGAACTTCCGTACAGTAAAATGCACCCATTTAAAGTGCACAGTTTGATGACTTTAGCCAAATAAATAGTCTCATATAACTATTACCACGATCAACAGACACAGCGTTTTATCCCACAAAATTTCCTTTTGCCCTTGTCCTTGTCAACTCTCCTCCCATGCCCATCCAGCCCCGTTTGGATAATGGCATTTGGCCCATATTCCAGGTCACTGATCCTGTGTTTCAGAGGGCCCAAATCTGGTCTATGGCCGTACCACCCTGAACACACCCGATCTTATCCGTGTCCAGATCTGATGCTGTGTTCATTAAGTGTTTTGTTTCTTTTTAACTTTTTAGTTTTAGGACTTCTATTCATTTTTTTTGAGAGTTTCCATTTCTCTCACAAAATATCTTATTTCTTCACAGGTACATGCTTTATGTATACATATATATATTTAAACATTTTGTAATAGTTTTTTTAAGTTTATTTTGAGAGAGAGTGTGAGTGGGGAGGGGCAAAGAGGGAGGGAAAGGGAGAATCCCAAGCAGCCTCCACACTGCCAGCGCAGAGCCCAAGTGGGGCTCAATCTCCTGAATCATGAGATCGTGACTTGTGCCGAAATCAAGAGTTGGACACTTAACCAACTGAGCCACCCAGGTGCCCATGTTTATAACAGTTTTAAAGTTACTGTCAATTTCTGGGTCTGGTTCTATTGATTATGTTTTATCTTGATCGTGGGTCACATTTTCTTCTGTGCACATCTCAGTTTTATTTTAGACATTTTATCTAAAAGAACAGTGGGGAAAAAACAAAACAGTGGAGGCTGAAGTATAATTTCAGTTTGTTTTGTTTATTACCTTGATTATCTGAGCCCTGTCTTAGGTCTGGCAGTTAACATATATGACTGATTTTTTTTCATATTTCTCTTAGAGAGTAGCTGGGTTGGGACTGGACTCGATTCTAATCAGTTTACTTGCGGTTAGCCTGACCTCCCACCTCTTGTCTCTCTGCTACCTTTCTGATTTTGTCAGTATTTGAGCATGGAAGATTTTGAGTTGCTGTTTGTGTAATTTTTGGATTCGGTTTTCACAGTGACCCACATCTGGGTGCTATGACAATGCGTGTGATCTCTTTTTTACTTTGAGCCTCCCCTTAATCGCAGCTTTCTTGGAAAAATTTAGTGGGCAAGTGTGCTGCAAGGGAGTTCTTACACTCAGCGATTAGTTTTCGCCTGGGGACCCTTCCAGATTCCGTTCTTTCCCATCAGCCCATGCTGTTGTGCACAACTTTGCTCATTTTCTCTTTGTCCCTGTGCAGTTTCTCTATCAAAGGCTCCCTCTTTGATTTGTCAGTACCTAGAGCAGGCACCCCAGTGAGGATGCTGTCATGGCTCTTTGCTCAGCTCTGAAAGCATTGTTTTCCTGTGGAATTAATCAAGGAAGTTCTTCCTCCTCTTCAGTAGTTTATATATTGTCTAGGTTTTTATTGTTACTGTGAGAGTGGAAGTCCTTTCACAGTCTTCTACTCCTAATTGGAAGCAGGAGTGTCTTCAGAGGTTTTTGGTGGGCAGCCTAAGACAGAGTCTGTCCTAGAAAGGACACTGGTCTAGTGAGACATTTTGCTTGTTAATTCTGAGTGTGTAGAAAAAAAGATATTTTGGAACTCTGTCTCCTACCCTATGAGCTTTCTCTTACAGACACACAGTACAGAAAAGACAGGCAGGATGCTTAGTAACCAATGAAAGCTCTGGCAGACCTGTAGTTCCTCGTTGCCTGGTGAAGTAAGCAAAGTCCAACATACTTTGCACATGAAGAACTGAGGCCCAGAAAGGGTAAGCAACTTGCTCAAAATTCACATGGGTAGTAAATGGTATAAAAATAACCAGAATCTAGCTGTATAGGATTCCCAGTCCAATGTTCTGTTTTTACTCTGTGTTTTATTGCATAAATAAGAAATACACTTATATATTTTGGGAAGAACCTGGGGAAAAAAAACGTTTAAAGAAACTGTCCCTTGTGATTCTAATCTCTAGTCCCACTCATGTTCCAGAAGTAATCTGTCTCATCAGTTTGGTGTATATCCTTTCAGTTCTGTGAATTTACATACTATTCAATATGTCATACCGCAGGGTTTTTACAATACAGGAGTTACTCTGTAATTAAAAAAAAAAATGTTTCTTTTTAAAGAGGGGGGAGGGGCAGAGAGAGATGAGAACAGAGGATCCAAAGCAGGATCTGCACTGACAGCAGAGAGCCCAGTGCAGGGCTCGAACTCCTGAACCGTGAGATCGTGACCTGAGCCAAATTCAGACGCTTAACTGACCAAGCCACCCAGGCACCCCTGTAATTTTCTTTGTTCACTTAACAGTCAATGGCTGGAGATCTTTTCATGTCACTACATTTAGTCTTGCTCAGTTTGTCATCCATTTAACAGACAACAGATACTTATTGAGCATCTACTTATGTGCTAGATTGAGTTCTAAGCCTTGGGGCATAGCAGTAAACAAACCAGACAGAAAAATCCCTTCCTCTTGGAGCTTACATTCTTAATGGGGAGACACCATACAAACTAAGTAAAATTATTAAAACAGGTTAGGGTGGTAGGGAGGTTGGTGGGGCAGGTTACAATTATGAGCTGAGTGCTCAGAGAAGACTTGACTTACTAGAGAGTGACATGGAAAAAAATGAGAGATGAGGGAACATACCATGCAAATATATTGGGGAAGAACATTCCAGCCAGAGGGATCAGCACGTGCAACGGCAGGGATGCTTGTGCAGCTGGAGCAGAGGACCCCTACTCTGTGAAACAACCGGGAGCCAGGTCTTAAGAATCTTGTAGGCCACTGAAAGAAAATTGGCAATGGCTCTGCGATGGGAGCCTCTGGAAGGGTGTTTTGTTGTTTTTGGTTTTGAGATATAATTGATATATAACATATTAGTTTCAGGTGTATAACATCATGATTTGATGTATGTACATTTTGTGTAATGATCACCACAGGAAGTCTTATTAACATCCATCACCACACATAATTGTGAATATTTTTCTTGTGAGGAAGACCTTTAAGATCTCTCTTAGGAACTTTTTTAAAATTTCTTTTATTAAAAAAAAAATTTTAACATTTACTTCTGAGAGACAGAGCACGAGCAGGGGAGGGGTAAAGAGCGAGGGAGACACAGAATCTGAAGCAGGCTCCAGGCTCTGTGCTGACAGCTAAGAGTGGGGAACTACCATATGATAGTGGGGCTTAAACTCCCGAGTGGTGAGATCATGACCTGAGCTGAAATCGGACACTTAACCAACTGAGCCACCCAGGAGCCCCAGAAACTTTCAAATATACAATACAGTATTGGCTGCAGTCACCATGCTATGAATTACATCCCCAAAACGCGTGTATTTTGTAACTGAAAGTTTATACCTTTTGACCCCCTTCACCCATTTCACCCACATCCCACCCCCCCACCGTTGGCAGCAACCATTCTGTCTGTCTTCTGTATCTGTGAGCTTGGTTGAGGTTGGTTTGGTTGCTTTTTTCAGACTCTGCGTATAGGTGAGATCATACAGTATTTGTCTTTCTCTGACTTGTTTCATTCAGCACAATGCCCTCAGGGTCCATGCATGCGGTTGAAAATGGCAAGATTCCTTTTTATGACTGAACAATATTCCACTGTGTATGTATATCACATTCTGGTTATCTGTTGGACACTTAGGTTGCTTCTAGGTCTTTGCTATTGTAAATAATGCAGTGAACATGGGAGTGCAGATATCCTTTAGACTTAGTGTTTTTGTTTCCTTTAGATAAATACCCAAAAATGGAATTGCTGGATCATATGGTAGTTCCATTTTTAATTTTTTCAAGAGTCTCCATATTGTTTTCCACAGCACCTGCGTCAATTTGCATCCCACCCACAGTGCATGAGGGTTCCCTTTTATCCATATCCTCACCAACACTTATTTCTTTTTTTTTTTAATAGATCTTAGCCATTCCGACAGGTGCGAGGTGATTGTTGTGGTTTTGAATTGCATTTTCCTGATGATGAGTGGTATCAAACATCTTTTCCTGTGTCTGCCTGCTGTCTTTACCATTGGCCGTCTTGATGCCTTCTTTGGAAAAATGTTTCTTCAGGTCCTCTGCCCATTTTTTAATCAGACTTTTTTTGCTCTTGAGTTGGATGAACTCTTTATATATTTTTGATATTAACCCCTTGTCAGATATATGATCGGCATTTGTGTGGACGGTTTTGAGTAGTGGAGTGACATGACGTGACTCAGTGTTTAGCAGGATCACTCTGACTCCCGTGTTGAGAATAGATTGTAGAGGGTGAAAGCAGGAAATGATGGTTATTTGGGTCAGGGTAGTAGCAGTGGGGGTCATGAGGAGTAGCCCATTTTTGGATATGGCTTAAAATAAAAGCTAACAATTATTTGATCGAATGAAAGATACTAGCGATATGAAGCATGACTCCAAAGTTTTTGGCATGAAAAACAGGAGGAACGGACTGGCCATTCTTAAATAAGATGGAGAATAATAGCTTTGATGGGACAATCAGCAGTTAAGTTTTGGACACATCAAGTTTGAGGTATTAGACGTGCAAGTGAGATGCTAGGAAGACAGTTGGATATGGAGTTCAGGGGAGAGCTCTGGGCTGGAGATAGTAATTTGGGAGTCATCAAGATACAGATGTTTGGAAAAGCAGGACAGTAGATGATATACCAAGGGATCTAGTGTAGTTACAGATAAGAAACATCCAAGGGTTAGGCTTAAGGACTCTCCAGTGTTAAAAGACTAGGGAGATGAATAGGAACCAGAAAATTAGACTCAAGTAGAAGGAAAATGAGGAGAGTATGGTGACCTGCAAGCCGAATGAAGAAGGAGGAAGGAGTACTCAGCTATCAAATGCTGCTGGTAGGTCAGATAAGACAAGGGCTTAGAAGCGGTCACTGGGACTTAGCAGTGATGCAGACCTACAGAACATCCAGGGTAAGACACACTAATGCCTGGATCCCATCTCCAGAGACTGATGTAACTGGTCTCAAGTGCAACCCGAACACCGAGGTTTTTGAAGTTTCCCAGGTGATTCTAATGTGCAAGCCAACGTTGCGACCCCACTGTCTTAGTTCATATCTTTCTCTTAATTTGTGAAATGACCTTATCGTCAGAAACATATGTTGCCAGACTGATTAAACACAGGAGATTTTATCTGTAGACTTGTTCGTGGATACTTTGGGATCTGAAAATGATAAGCATATCTGAAAACTGATTATTAACAACTAAAGAGATTAGCTATTTAGCACCTGTCCTAAAGTGGCTTCTAAGCTGAAAATCGCCTTGCTTTTCATTTTTTGCAAATATTTGATTTTTTATTTTTGTTCTTTTTTTTAATCCCCAAAAGACCTTTTGTTTTTAGTAACAAGGGTAAGTTTCAAGTTAATGAAAAAAATTTAAGGGAAACATTGCTGTAAATGGTCCAAAGAAAACCAAATGAACCTGAACTCAGATCGATAATGAAGCATTTAGAAGAGTTAAGTAAATTGTTTTCAGAATCCTGAAAATTTCACACCTCAAAAGTTGGCTCATAGCAGATGTAAAGATGTTTTACCTCATTAAAGTTTTAGTCTTTTTCATTTTCCTGCCACTGACTGTAGAAGTTATTTCAATGCTGTAGTAAAATTGAGTTGGGTTGGTAGCTCTTCACTCTTTAAAATGGGAAGGAGGGGCGCCTGGGTGGCGCAGTCGGTTAAGCGTCCGACTTCAGCCAGGTCACGATCTCGCAGTCCATGAGTTCGAGCCCCGCGTCAGGCTCTGGGCTGATGGCTCAGAGCCTGGAGCCTGTTTCCGATTCTGTGTCTCCCTCTCTCTCTGCCCCTCCCCCGTTCATGCTCTGTCTCTCTCTGTCCCAAAAATAAATAAACGTTGAAAAAAAAATTTTTTTTAAAAATAAAATGGGAAGGAATCGTGAGTGGGCTGTTGGTTAAGAGATCTGTTTTGCAGGCTGATAATTGGATTCTATGGACAAAGAGAGTACAGATCAAATCTCTGAGAACAAGATCAGGCTGGAAAATAGGAAAAATCAAAGTTGCAATACAGGCCTAATTACTGCAGGTTTCCAGAAGAATGCCAAGTGTCTAGATTAGCCCTTCTCAACCCGGGTTGGGTTCCACAGAGAATTAAACCCTAATGCCCTAAGGCATCCATTGTATCAATCGAATGAACTCTCTTAAGTATCCAGAATGGGGCTACCTATGTACCATACTTGGGAGAATGGAGAAAATAGTTACTCAGATAATCAAATAATTTTCTCTGGAGCTTAATTCACTAGCAGAACCCCCATTGAGAAAAGCTGTTTGACGTACTAATCTGTTGTCTTGAATGATGCAGAGTTTTATGACTTACAGGTCCTCAGGAAAGAAAGCATAAAAGAGCCTGTTGTCAAATTGCCAAGAAATTAAAAAGAATAATCTCTTTATTATTTATTAGAATAGTTATTAGTAAAACATGCACAGGAATACCTTGTGCAAATCCCAGCAGTGATTTTTTTGAACAGTTTAATGTGTATCCTTCCAGACTTTGTGCATGTGAACATAAGTGGAAATAATATTTACTGCAAAGAATGGGATCATGGCATTCATTTAGTTCAGCAATGTTTTTTCCATGAACTGTTACAGAAATTCTTCTATATAATTACATGCAGACCTGCCTCTTTCTGAGGGTTGCATGATACTCCATGGTTTGGTTGTTACAAACTGTATTTTATCATTTGACATTTATCATATGTCAAAGGACATTTGGGTTATCTTCAGTTTTTCACTGTTAGGAGCAATGCCATAATAAACATCTTGGTTCAAAAATTCTTGAATATATATATACGTGTGTGTGTGTGTATATATATATGTGTGTGTGTGTATATATATACACGTGTGTGTGTGTATATATATATATACACGTGTGTGTGTGTATATATATACGTGTGTGTGTATATATATACATGTGTGTGTGTATATATATATACGTGTGTATGTGTTATATATATATATATATATATATATAGTGTGTATATATATATATGTATATATGGGTTTTTCTATTTCCAGATTATAGAAGCGGAATGGAGTCAGGATGCATACCTTTTACTTTTTGGTTTTATTAATAGAAATTTCTTTTTTTAAATGAAATTTATTATCAAATTGGTTTCCATACAACACCCAGTGCTCATTCCAACAGGTGCCCTCCTCAGTACCCATCACCCATCCACCCCTCCCTCCAACCCCCCGTAAACCCTCAGTTTGTTCTCAGTTTTTTAGAGTCTCTTATGTTTTGACTCCCTCCCTCTCTAGCCTTTTTTTTTCCTTCCCCTCCCCCAGGATCTTCTGTTAAGTTTCTCAGGATCCACATAGGAGTGAAAACATGGTGTCTGTCTTTCTCTGTATGACTTATTTCACTTAGCATAACACTCTCCAGTTCCATCCACGTTGCTACAAAAGGCCATATTTCATTCTTTCTCACTGCCACGTAGTGTTCCATTGCATATATAAACCACAATTTCTTTATCCATTCATCAGTTGATGGACATTTAGCTCTTTCCATAATTTGGCTATTGTTGAAAGTGATGCTATAAACATTGGGGTACAAGTGCCCCTATGCATCAGCACTCCTGTATCCCTTGGGTAAATTCCCAGCAGTGCTATTGCTGGGTCATAAGGTAGATCTGTTTATAATTTTTTGAGGAACCTCCACACTGTTTTCCAGAGCGGCTGCACCAGTTTGCATTCCCACCAGCAATGCAAGAGGGTTCCTGTTTCTCCACATCCCCTCCAGCATCTATAGTCTCCTGATTTGTTTATTTTAGCCACTCTGACTGATGTGAGGTGGTATCTGAGTGTGGTTTTGATTTGTATTTCCCTGATGAGGAGCGATGTGGAGCATCTTTTCATGTGCCTGTTGGCCATGTGGATGTCTTCTTTAGAGAAGTGTCTTTTCATGTTTTCTGCCCATTTCTTCACTGGATTATTTGTTTTTCGGGTGTGGAGTTTGGTGAGCTCTTTATAGATTTTGGATACTAGCCCTTTGTCCAATATGTCATTTGCAAATATCTTTTCCCATTCCGTAGGTTGCCTTTTAGTTTTGTTGATTGTTTCCTTTGTAGTGCAGAAGCTTTTTATCTTCATGAGGTCCCAATAGTTCATTTTTGCTTTTAATTCCCTTGCCTTTGGGGATGTGTCAAGTAAGAAATTGCTGTGGCTGAGGTCAGAGAGGTGTTTTCCTGCTTTCTCCTGCTTTTGATGGTTTCCTGTCTCACATTCAGGTCCTTTATCCATTTTGAGTTTATTTTTGTGAATGGTGTAAGAAAGTGGTCTAGTTTCATTCTTCTGCATGTTGCTGTCCAGCTCTCCCAGCACCATTTGTTAAAGAGACTTGTTTTTTTTTCCATTGGATATTCTTTCCTGCTTTGTCAAAGATTAGCTGGCCATACTTTTGTGGGTTTAATTCTGGGGTTTCTATTCTATTCCATTGGTCTATGTGTCTGTTTTTGTGTCAATACCATGCTGTCTTGATGATTACAGCTTTGTAGTAGAGGCTAAAGTCTGGGATTGTGATGCCTCCTGCTTTGGTCTTCTTCTTCAAAATTACTTTGGCTATTCGGGGTCTTTTGTGGTTCCCCACAAATTTTAGGATTGCTTGTTCTAGCTTCGAGAAGAATGCTGGTGCAATTTTGACTGGGATTGCATTGAATGTATTAATAGAAATTTCAAACACAGTCAAAAGTAGGAAATAATATAGTGAACCCCCTTGTACCCCTTTTCCACTCTTCAGTAATGATCCCTGCATGGCCATTTTTGTTTCCTGCTCACCCCATACACTCTGTCTTACCCCAACACCAGATTTATTTTGAAGCAAAGACATACCATTTTATCCAGAGATATTTCTGTATTGTCTGAGGGACAGTTTGACAAAACATGGTCATGATTGTGTTATACCTAAGGATAAACAATAATTCCTCAGTATCAATGCTCAGATTTTCCCAGGTACCTCTCTGTCTTTACCTTTTGTGTTTAGAGTCGGGTTTTTTGAGTCATGATCCAAACAAGGTCTATACATGGCATTTGGTTGAGATGATTCTTAAGTCTTTTTTAATATATTTTTAAATATTTGTTTATTTTGAGAGAGAGGGAGGGAGTGCACAAGTGGGGGAGGGAGGGAGAGAGAGAGAGAGAGAGAGAGAGAAAGAGAGAGAGAGAATACCAAGCAGGCTCCACACTGTCGGCATAGAACCCAGCACGCGGTGCTCAGTCCCACAAACCATGAGATCATAACCTGAGCCGAAATCAAGAGTCGGACACTCAACTGACTGAGCCACACAGATGCCCAAGTCTTTTTTAGTATATAGGTTTCCCCTTATCTTATTTTTTCTTTTCCCTGTTAATTACTTGGTAAGGAAGCATTTGTCTGATAGCAGTTCCAAAGTCGTGGATTTTGTAATAGTATCCCTGTGGTGTGATTTATTAAGTTCCTCTGTCCCTTTTTCTCCTTGCAACTTGGTAGTTAGATTTGGAGGCTTAGTTCAGATTCTGGTTTTTTTTTTTTTTTTCCTGGAAAGAATACTTCATAGTTGATTGTGTACTTTATTTGTTTTTTCTTTTTTTGTGATGTTAATGGCCGTTGACGATCATTGCCTGGATCCATTGTTTCATTAGGGGTTACAAAAATAGTGATACTTGAATTTTATAATTAATTCCTGAGTTACTAGCACAAATACTTTCTAAAGAGACATTTCGTCTCATCAATGACTTGGTTACCCCCAGTGTAGAACTCATCTGGGAAAAGGAGACTATTTGCTTAATTTTTGCTTTGATAATTTTCAAAAATAATGAGACGGTTCCTTAGCGTTCTCCAAGGGTGACCCCTGAAGTTGTGTAAGATGATTATGAAATCATCATTTTAATATAGTTGATATGTTTCAATTCTTTTTTATACTATTCTTTTTAATGCTCATACTGTCCCTTCTTTGGCCAAAAACTGATTCTTGTTAGTTCCTGAGTCTTTCTGATACGAACTTAGTAGTTTCTTTGAGTCTTTGTATTAAGATGTTCCAGGACCATCTTAGACATATCTGGAATCTGCCATTCCTCCACGAAGTCCTGGTTCCTTGTAGGAAGAGGTGCTTTTACAGACCCCAGTCAGGGTTTGGAGGTTCTCATTGCTACTGAGTTGCTCATCATTTTGGTCCTTTTCGGTAGACAGAGCTAGGAACACCACTGGATGACTTTATATTGATGTTTCAATTCAAATTTAGGACTGTAGGATTTTTACTGAATTCCTTTGATTTTGTGTTTGTATATCTTACCCTGAAAAATCTGGTTCCTAATGATATTAACATCGTCATTTGTTGTATTCTATACTACATGATGTTTTCACATTACCAGTTCCTGTATTATTGCTAACAATATGATTACCAGAAAGTATTTAAGATTTCTTTGCATTTATATTTTTTCCTTAAGTTATATCCTCTTAGGAAAATACAAAGTGCTGTGCTTTAAAAATCATGTGAATCAGTTTGTCTTTTGTAGGTAAGCCACCAATTGCTTGCAGGGGGTCATTTGTTTGGTTCCAGCCACAAATTCAAATGGTGTTTATTGGCAAATGGTATTTTTAGGGAACAATGTAAAATTTTTTTTAATTCATTTTCTTTTATAATTTGGTAAAAAAAAAAAAAAAAAACCATACATTGTACTAGTCACGTCTCAATCGATGAATTTGGATTCCTGTCCTCTTCAGCACGTTTTTTCCCTCCACCTGTTGGTAGCCAGTTTTATTACCTTTTGGTTTATCCTTCCATTTTGAGCAAATAAAAGCAGGTAAATACTCACATCTCTGCTTTGCCTAAATAAAAAGGTAGCACTGTGTGCACAGTATTCAGTGCCTTGTTTTCTGGTCTTAACACTAAATTCTAGGGATCACTCCATAGCAGTATTACATAGAAATTGTTTCTTTATACAAATGTTTAACGTATTATAATATGAATACGAACATCATTAGCCAGAGTTGATTTAATCAGGCTCTACAACTGATGGGCATTTGCTTCCAAACCTTCACAGGAGCCCTTAATATTTCACAACCACAAACTCGGGTTATTTTGTGGCAAAGATTATTTTAACAATGATCGAAGGAATCCATTACCTTTGTGTGAAATGAAATTTTTACCATATAAGTTAATAAGAGAGAAGACTGTGATTTGTGAATATAGAAACAATTTTCTAAATTTTCTTTTCCAGTGGACAGGAAAACAGGAATTGCTGGGGTCTTTTCCTGTTTGAGGATGGCAAGGTCGAGAAATGCCAAAACACATTTCTAAATTTCTCTTGGCTTTCTGAACTGGGGGGCCCTGCCACTTTTCCAAAAGAACCTTTTGTCAAACCACGTCATTCTCATGATTCAGGCGTAGCTTCCACAATCCTTGCTGTCCATCCAGCTATAGAAGCTGCCGTGTTATTTTGTGTGTCTTCCCAAACACATCAGTCTGCATCTGCTGTCATCCACAGTCTGGATCTCAGTGAGAGAAGGGACCAAGTAGCAACTGTGACAGTGTGAGATTTACTGGTGTGGGTCTGAAGCACTTGTTACATCTGAACATGAAAAAGTGAATTCTTATTTGGCTTTTGTTTCCTGCTAAAGCACAGCATCCCTACACCAGCCCTTGCCAGAGCGAGCGCACATATGCTCCCATGTCTTGCTTCAGACATGAGTGATCTTACCATACAAATCTTTCAGGAGAAACAGTGCGGGTGACCGTGAGAAGGCTCTGCAGGTCATGCTCCAGGTTCTGCAGAGCTGTGACCACCCGGCCCCTGACATGTTCTGCCTGTGTGGGAGGATCTACAAGGACATCTTCTTGGATTCGGACTGCAAAGATGGCACCAGCCGAGACCGCGCCATTGAGTGGTAAACCTTCCATCCTAGTCGGTAGCGTGTGCATCTCTGCAAAGAACAGAACTGCAGAGGCTAAGGATCCAGGTCTTTTCCGTGTGTGTGTGTGTGTGTGTGTGTGTGTGTGTGTGTGTGTGTGTGTGCGTGCGCGCGCCTGCCTCCTGACGGTGGGGAGAAACAAAAAGTCATACATGTGGTTTGGGAATTTTCCAGATTCCTTTTTCTGAAAGGGACCATTAAAAACTGCGTTTTGTACTGGTGACATTATTCCCACAAGTTTTCTCATTTATAGGGGCAAGAAGGAGGCTCACCAGGCTCCTCCCCAGCTGCTCCTTCCCTGCTACTTCATCCAGAACTGTGTTCCACCGCCACTAGTGCATTATCTTCTCAGTTCTGCCTGCCTGCCTTCTTCCTTCTTTCCTGCCTTCCTTTTTTCTTTCTTTCTTCCTCCCTTCCTTTTATCCTTCCTTCCTGCTTTTCTTTGTTCATTTAACAAAAGTTTATTGAGGGTTTACTATGCCAGAAACTTTTCTAGATGGTGGGGATAAAGACACAGCAGCAGACATGGACACGAATTCCCGCCTTCACAGACTTTGCATTGCTGGTAAGGGAAGTCAGACAGAGAAAGACAGAAGAATAGGATGTCACCTGTTGATGAGGGCTCTAGGGACAAGTTCATCAGGGAATCTGAGGAGGCTTGGGAAGAGTCACCTGCAGTTTCAGGCAGGGTCATCAGTGAAGGTGAGTAAAGTTTTGAGGGTGGTGAGATGAGCCTTGCTGAGAACTGTGGAGAAAGTGTTCTGGGAGGAAGGGCCAGCAGAGGCAGAGACCAGGAGGAGGAAGTTTGCTCCACGTGATCGAGGCCAGTGAGGCACAAGCCAGGGGAGAGTGGCAGGAAATGGGAGAGAAGAACTTTTTATTGTGAGTGAGATGATAAAATACCAGAGCACTCTGACCAGAGCCGTGACGAGATCCTACATGCTTTTTTACCAGCGCATTCTCACTGTTTTGCAAAGAATGCGTTTCGGGGGTGTATCAGTTATCATTTGCTGCATAACAAATCCAAAAGTTAGTGGCTTAAAACAGCGATTTATAATTTTTCCTGATTCTGTGGATTGGCCAGGCAGCCACTCTGCTGGTTCCACTCCTAAAGTGCTGGTCTCACTCGGAAAAATGAGCTCAGCTGGAGGCTCAGGAGGGGTGGAAGGTCCAAGATGGCCTCACACACGTTTGGCAACTGGCGCTGGGTCTTGGTGGCTCACTTGCATTCTCTGCTTGTGGTTCTCATCCTGGCAGACCAGCTTGGTGGGCGGCATTCTGAGAGAATGAAGGTGGAAGCTGCGAAGCTCAGGCTCTGGAACTCACGCAGGGTCAGTTCTGCCTCACACCCTGGGTCACATCATAAGCAGATCACATGGTTACCCCAAATAGACTCCAGCTGTGGATGGGAGAAGTGACAAAGGCACACGTGTCGTGGGATGGGAGGGATTTGTGGCTATTAAATAATCTACCACAGGGGCAAGAGCAGAAGTGGGGAACAGGGGATGGCTGCAGTAAATCAGGGAAGGGCTGATGGTGGCTTGAGCCCAGGTGGTGGTGATGATAATGAGATGTCAGAACCTGGACATAATTCCAAGGCGGAGCCAACAGCTTACCTCACCCATTTCTGGCGCGAGAGCTCTTGCCGCTCCACTCCTAGTTCTCACTGCTTCCCCTTGCCCTCTCCCCTCCCTTGTTCTCCTTCCATACACGTTGCCGGCTGTGTCATCTCCCCTCTGCTCTCTACCCACTGTCCTCCCGGGTGATCCCAGTCACTCCCACACCATGGAACCGTTAGCCGATCTCCAGCCTAACCTGCGTCCTAAGCTTTGGCCCCACGTCAGCCCCCGTTTGCCCATCTGTCCCATCCAGAGGTGGTGCCGCTATGTAAGATGCAGCGTATCCAGGCTGAAATCCTCACCTCTCCACAAGGGATGGCTTCCAACGTCTTGCTTTCTCACTACCATTCTTCAGCCTCCTACACATAGACTTTTTTTTTTTTAACATCTGGTAATGTTCACTCATTTACCTCCCCATATGGTCAGTTCCCCATCACAGCCCTTCTCTGTATCTTGCCTCACTCCCTGCCAGTCTTTGCTCATCACCACCACCGTGGTCAGTGCCACTTTTTTTTACTTTCTTGCCAGGAGTGTTCTAACAGTATTCCAAGTAGGCTCTGTGCTTGGTGTCTCTAAAGTCTATCCTTGTAGATTGAACCACTATGCCTTATTCCTCCTAAAGCTCCAAGACCCACCATGGCTCTCCATTTCCTATTAAATGAAAACTCAGACTTCTTAGGATACCAGTCTAGGTGCTCTGCAAACTTTCTCCAACCCACCCTGAGCCCCATTGCCCACTACCTGATACATGGCTCACTAAACTGAAGTTTCTTAGGAGTTTTGCAGACTCTCATCTCTGTTCCTGCCATTCTCTCTGTTGGAGGTTTCCTTTCCAAATCTCTGTCATTGCACATCTTTCCATCTTTGTGCCATATCTCGAGTTTCTAGGGGTGGCCCCACTTCTGTGAGCCCCTGTAGACATGGATTTGTGTAGTTTTAGGATACTTACCACATTCAAGTTGGTGTTTTCCCTAATTGCACTAGCTGTGTGTAGATCTTATTACCTCTACGATAGTATAGTTTATTGGAGGGCAGGGACCTTATTTTATTCGTAATTGCACCTGATGTACTGTATGGTAGGAGTCGCTCAAGGTGCTAAGGAGCAATTAATATTGGGTAGAGCCGAAATAGGAAGCTGTGTTCCCATCACAGTGGCCAAGAATTCAGCCCTCAGGTAAGGAAATGACTGCCTGTGGCTCCTTCACCAAAGTCCTAGGAGCCCTTCTCCATCCACTTCATAAGGCAGTGGTTATAGGAACAAATGAAGCTTAGTCTCTGGTATGGTGAGACCTTGGGGTTATCTTACCCAGGGCCTCAGGTGCTAATGTGGAACATGGGCACAGGGAGGCAGGGGGCTGGTAAGAGGCAAACCTGGGACTGCAATCCTGATTCCCAGTTCAAGTCTTCTCTGCCCCTAAGCTGGGCCTGTTTGATTTATGGATAAGAGGCATAGAGAAGTCACCCTCTCTGCACTCTTCCTAGATAGCTTTTGATAGTAAAAGTGGAAAAAAAAATCAAATACCATAGGACATAATGAGGGAGGGGGAAGGTTTTTCAATTTTATTGGAATTTTATTGGGTAGGGTTGGAATGACTTCCTTAGTGTCCTCTGGTTCATCAGAGCATACTTGTATTATTAGCCCCAAAGTTCATAAAACTGAATCGTAATCGACTTTAAATGATAGGTTCTCCCTTCCACAATTAGTATTTTGTTGGTGTTTAACTCTCTTGTTGTCACACGAGTGATCAAATTCCTCCTGGTTTACAAGTCTTTGGTATGAACTGTGCCACTTAACAACATTTTAGTGTTGTTACTTCGTGGATCAAATTCTTTGTTCCCAACCATGATATTTCTACTCGCTCGTGGAAGGGAAAGAAGCTCTTTATGTAGAGAAAAAAAGAATAAGAGAATTAAAATGGCACTCTTTAAACTTCAGGTGTAAAAATGGTACTCTCTATTTTGCATGTTGTTCTTTACCCCAGGGTGACAGATCCCTGCTCTTCTGTCACGCTGTGCCACTACTCTCGGAGCAATCTGGGGGCCAGGATCCTGCTGGTACTGCTTCGTACGTGAAAAAAAAAAAAATGACTCCATTTTGTGATAGAAGCAAACAAACACCCTGCAGAGTAATTGCCTACAATTGATGGAATTTTCGCCTAATAAAGAATGCTCAATGTACAAATGGAGTCTAACTTTTAAAGTGTGATTTGGACATCAAATTGTGGTCTACTTTGGGGGATAGGGTTATAAAAAGGTTTTAAATTTCTTCTGTGCACTTTAAAATAATTTCCTTATTTTATACAGTGATCATGGTTTTTTCATCAAAAAGTATAAAACTGAAGAAAAATTTTTAACTCCTTAGTGTTAATATTATGACATTTTCAAGAAGCTGTTTGAGTGCTTGGATGTAGCTGTTTGTAAAGAGGGAGGAGATCTGGAAAACAACCAATTAGTTGGTCAACAAAAAAAGTTCATGAGAAGGTGGGCTTGTGCCATTATTTATAATTTTTTGCTTCTACCATAATAAGAGTCGGGCGGTTCTGTACTGGCAGGTATCGCAGAGGATTTGCGCTCCAATCATCTCTCTATTCAGGAATTAACCTGGCAATTTTGCTGATAGTTGCGGGACAGGAATTTGAAACTTCCATGGAACTAAGGAAAATAGGTAAAGTTATTTTTGATAGCAGATGTTAATGTGCTTTGGTAACACAAATTCAGCATTAAAAGTTACTAGCATTTCGTTCAAATAACTAGCATTTTGTTTCAAAAGGAACCATTACTCTCTGATAGCCTGCCTGAGATGGTAGCCAACATAAAGTGGGTACTTTTTCCTCTGTCTAAAGGCTTGCATAATGTGATGGAAACTAGAAATATTTTTCATAACTTCATGTAAAATTCAAATTCTTAAGGTGTCCGGCTAAACAGTTTATTGGGAAGAAAAGGGAGCTTGGAGAAAATGAACAATTACTGGGATGTGGGTCAGTTCTTCAACGTCAGCATGTTGGCCAATGATGTCGGGAAGGCTGTCCAGGCGGCAGAGAGGTTGTTCAAACTGAAACCTCCAGTCTGGTGAGTCATGTCTGTGTGTGGCCTTCACTTCTCTCAATATCTGATCTCGTTCTGAAGGGTTTTCTCCAGAGAGGAGAGGGATAAATGCAAAAGACAATAACGATTGCCGTGTTTCTCCTTCTGACTTCTTCATTAAAGCAAAGTTAGGGCACGAAGAACAGCTCTGAAGGCTCACTTGGTTTTATGTGACAGGAGGGAACGACAGATGGGCACGTACATGCACAGAATATGTCCCTACACGCTCTGTCTCCAAGAGGATGCTCTCAATCTTAGTACTTTCTTCAGGTCGTCATCTCGGTCCTCAAGAACAAAACCTTCCTCAGCACTAGTACGGATTTGTGAGAAAGCAGGTAGTAAAGCTGAAAGCACACCCACAAAGTGATGTGCATCACGCATGAAAACTGGAACTAAACGACCAAGATATGGTCAAGAAAATGGAGTCAGAGCAGTGGCCCTAGCTTAGCCCATCGTGTCGCCATGAAAATGGCAAGAAAGAACACTGGGAGGCATGGACTTGCGTTCATGGTTTATCCTAGGATAAGAAAAGCCCATTGCAGGGTATATTTTCCTCTCTCAGTGGTTCTCAAACTTCGGCAGGTATCAGAATCAGCTGTGTTGATTACAACACAGATAGCTGGGCCCGCCCTTAGGCTGTCTGGTTCCAAAGGTCTAGGGTGGGGCCTGAGGATTTGTATTTACAAATGACAATCTGATGCTGCTGCTCTGGGGAACCACACTTTGAGAACCACTGTTCTGTGTGGTCTTTTAATTAATCTGGGTTTGGTATGTGACTCAGAGCAAGGTCTGTGAGAGGTGGGCAATAGCTGATTTGCCAATAGACATGAAGCTCCATTAGAATCGTCACTATGTCATTGACTCCTGTGGTCTCAAAATAGATGCTTGTTAGATATTTGTGTAATTAATAAATGTATGATGGATTTTCCCTGAAATATCAACAGTGGTGATCTCAAGGAGGTAGCCTAATAAGAAGTTTTTAATCTTTTTTCCTTATCTCTATTTTTCTGATTTGTCTAAAATGCATTTGGATTACATGCATCATTTAAAATTTTTTACTTTTAATAACCCGTGTTCATCTGTCCCGTTATTTCCCAGTTCACTGGGCCAATCTGGACTCCCAGGGGTCGGAATCTCTTCAGTTATTTTTAGTTGGACCCTTTTTCTTCCCAATCTGAAGGACCTAAATTTGATCCCCAAACTATATCAGCCTGTTGAAATTTTTCTGAGGCTGAGCCAATAGGGATTCAGGCAGAGTCTCCAGCCTTCCTGGAGTGGTTGCTGTTGCCAGAATTCTACTTTTATTTTTTTATTTTTATTTTTTTTTTAATTTTTTTTCAACGTTTTTTATTTATTTTTGGGACAGAGAGAGACAGAGCATGAACGGGGGAGGGGCAGAGAGAGAGGGAGACACAGAATCGGAAACAGGCTCCAGGCTCCGAGCCATCCGCCCAGAGCCTGACGCGGGGCTCGAACTCACAAACTGCGAGATCGTGACCTGGCTGAAGTCGGACGCTTAACCGACTGCGCCACCCAGGCACCCCCAGAATTCTACTTTTAAAGTGCATTGCTGCACCTGAGCTAGACAGGGCCGACTCCAGGGAGGCGACAGCCAAGCCTTGAATACGTTCTAATTACATTTGTACCTACACTGACTTACAGCGTTGGGACCTGATATTGTAGGTCCGAGACCACCCTGAGCTTCATGATTTGCTAGAAAGACTCACAGAACTCAGGAAGGCTGTCGTACTCATGGCTAAGGTTTATTACAATAAAATTACACAGATTGAAATCAGCAAAGGCAAAAGGCACGTAGGACAGAGTCCAGGAGAGAGTAGGTACAAGCTTCTAGTTGTCCTCACCCAGTGGAGTAACATGGACAGTGCTTACTTCTTCTAGCAACAATGTATGGCGACATGTACAAAGTATTGACAACCAGGGAAGCTCACCAAGTCTCGGTGTTCAGGGTCTTATGGGGGTTCAGTCGTGTAAGCATGGAGCACCCATGTAGTTGACCTTAGTCACTGAGTCCCCAGCCTCTGTAGAGATGGCACTGATACAGCGTGGCCCAAGGCCCCAGGTAAGCAAAAACACTCTTATCAGGCTGGATGTCCCAAGGGCTTAGAGGCAATGTCCCAGAAGCCAGTCAAGAGCCAGACCTTCCTTGGAATGTGTCGAGTTTGGAGGACCCAGGCCTACTGAATTAACCCTTCACTGCATGGTACCCAAGCAAGTCAGTCAGAGTCTAGCCGTGTGCCTTCCCGGAGCAGCCCCAGACTTTATCCTCAAAGAGCAACCTAGTAGTCCAGTGCTTTCAGTCCTTCAGTGCTCCATCCCCATTCACTACCAGTGGTGATGTGACCACCACTGCCCAACAGCTATGTCTCAGAAACTTCAGTTGGCCTGAAGACAGTAAAGAAGTGGGGAGATTGAAGACCTCATAACTTCAAAATCTACCTGGTCAGATCTAATAAAAAAAATTCGATGAGTTTCACATTTGTGATTGTCTGGGGTCAAGGAGGAGAAGGGAGGGATGGGAGGAAAATGGCATGTCTATAGAAGGGAAGCATGACCCTTGTGACTGTGAAAATGTTTTCTATCTTAACTGTGTCCGTGTTGGTATTCTGCTTGTGATGTTGTTCTAGAATTTTATAAGCTGTCATCCTTGGCATAAACCAGGCCCAAGGTTACATGGGATCGCTGTATTATTTCTTACAAGTAGACGTAAATCTACAATTACCTGAAAATAGAAAGGTTGATTTAAAAAAGACTGTGAGTTTGAAACTTTGTCATTTTGTAATTGCTTTGAATTTCAAACTACATTGTTATTAAGGTAGTTGTTAGAAAAATGTCTGCCAGTGTCTACACTTGGAATACCATTAGCCCAATGTTGGTGAAAAGCCATAATGTATGATTTTGTTGGACCAACTTATTTTGCCTGGTGTTCGGGCTTCTTTTGATTAAGTGTGTGGCTGCCAAATGATGAAGAAGCACTCACTACACGCTGTGAATTTAAGTAAATTAAGCTTTTGGGGAACCTCTTTTAAAGGGAGTAGAATTGAATTCCATTTCTTGAAGGATCTAATTTATTGGTGCTTGTGATTTTTCCAGGTACCTCCGATCATTAGTTCAGAACTTGTTATTAATTCAGCGCTTCAGGAAACCCATTGTTGAACATTCACCCAGGCAAGAACGGCTTAACTTCTGGCTAGATATAATATTTGAGGCAACAAATGAAGTTGCTAATGGACTCAGGTTTCCAGTAAGTCATGCTAAAATCCATTTCTTTCAGATAGAGCCAAAGAAACTGGGGATTGGTGCTAATTATTGAATACTCTGAAAGGGAGAAAACCTTAGAGTTGTTGAAAATGTGAAGATACCCATCAGTCTTTGGTAGAATCAGCCAGGGATAGATCAGCTCACTAGAACAAGTTGGCTCTGCCCTCTAACATAGTGGTTCTTGACAGAATCATTTTGTCTCCCGGGGGACATCCGGCAATATCTGGAGACATTTTTGGTTGTCACAGCTGCGAAGCAGGTATTGCTACTGGCACCTAGCGAGTGGCAGGCACCTGGCGAAGGCCAGGGATGCCACCAGACATCCCACAGTGCATAGGATAGCCCCTCCCCCTACATAAAATCGTCTGGCCCCAAATGTCAGCAATACCAAGGTGGAGATACCCTGTTCTAAATCAGTGCAAGACTAATAGTAAAATTTTGGAATGTGACGCTGTTTCCCATTGAGCTTTGGTTTGCCTCCAATACCACTAATTAATTTTTAAAATGTTATTGCAAAGCAAAATGGCTATTAGCTTTTCATTAAGTTTTTGTTTCAATTTTATGACCATATTGTAAGGAGTCGTAAGTAAGATACGTAAGCATCCTAGACATTGAACTTGACATAATTGTATTTTGTATTTATGCCATGAGATTTTGTGAACATGCTGTGTTCAGGAATTTCATTAAACTGCTAATAGAGATTAAGTTGTTTGAAATGATTATGATAATGATTTTGGTTTTGGGTACTAAGTTTTAAAATCTTCTTTTAATTATGAAATATTTCCAACCTATTGAAAGGGACAAAAAAATAACAGACACTTGTGTAATCTCTACCTAGATTTAACGCTCTTAATTAGGTTGCTGTATTTGCTTTGGAAAGCCATTCATTCTCTCGCCCCCCTTCCCCTCCCTCTCCCTGCCTCCTTTCTCCCCATCTCCTTCCTCTCCCTCTCCCCCAGCAATAACACATTACTCATGGAATGTCACCTCACTCTTCATTCCCTTGGATGTTTCATAGACTTGGACACGTACTCACAGATCATCCAGTTTGCTTCATTTCTCTCAAAAACTGTAGCCTCCCTCTTTCTTCTCTGCCACCTTGTTGGGCAGGCCTTTCTTGGCCACCCCATCTAAAGTGCTCGCCCCACCTTTATTCTGTCGTGTTTGCTTCACAGCCGTATAGGTGACCGTATTCCATGCCCCTATATGTTTGTTTCTTGTGTGCCCCATTAGAGCATAGACTCCTCCCCCGCCGTGGGGAAGGGACTACTGTCAAGATTGTGGTATCCCTGGGCCCTAGAGTAGTATTGGCACACAGTAGGTCCTCGGGTATTTGTGGAGTACAGCGCTTCCCACTTGCTCACTGGGCAGAGTGACCTGTCTGGGATATTCCTGTGCATCACAGAAATCTGTCCTTTCAGGTGCTGGTGATAGAACCAACCAAAGTCTACCAGCCTTCATATGTTTCTATAAACAGTGACGCTGAGGAGAAGACGGTTTTCCTGTGGCATGTCTCACCCACAGAAGTGGTAAGAAAAAAATCTTCCATAGCTGTCTCTCGCTTCTGTGCTATTGAATCAGAAATTTGGTATTCAAGTAGGAGGGTCTGTGTTGCAGTACTTGAAAGAATAGGTACCTGTGCCTGACTGGTAAGATCTGTGAGTGCAAGAGGGTATAATCACAGATGGGAGAGAGGATGCTGGTTTTTCCATTTGATGTTTCTTTGTGTGCACATGCGTGGGTATGACTTTGTGTATGTTTATGCACATGAATACAGTGTGGAAAAAAGAAGTTACACCCGGAGGAAGTGGATAAGGAGTAGTGGGAAAGTCCCTCCAAATCCCCCAGACCCTGTCCTTATTCCCATCCCCACTGACTTGGTGGATATTCATCCGTACCATTCTCTGCACTGCCTTATGTATGTGTAAGAGTGTGTATACGTGCATATATTTATTATTGTAATTTTTTTGATGTTTTATTTTTGAAACAAAACACAAGCTGGGGAGGGGCAGAGAGAGAGGGAGACAGGAACTGAAGCGGGCTCTGCGCTGACAGGAGAAAGCCCTATGTGGGGCTCGAACTCACGAGCTGTCAGATCATGACATGAGCCGAAGTCAGACACTTAGCCGACTGAGCCACCTAGGTCCCCCTATACATGCGTACGTTTTATATATATGCTTTTGCGTGCGTGTGTGTATATATATATAGAGAGAGTATTTTTGTTAAAGTGAGATCGTACAGTATATATTTATTATTTTGCATCTTACTCTTTTTTAACTGATTCATGCATCTTAATGTTTACTTATTTTTGAGAGAGAGAGCATGAGCAGGGGAGGGGCAGAGTGAGAGAGAGACATAGAACATGAAGCAGGCTCCAGGCTCTGAGCTGTCAGCACAGAGCCTGACGCGGGGCTCGAACTCACGAGCCGTGAGATCATGACCTGAGCCGAAGTCGGACGCTTAACCCACTGAGCCACCCAGGCGCCCCTGATTCTCACATCTTAGACATTATTTCCGTATAGCACACAATGATCCCCCTGATGTTTTTGGTTGGAATATTCCCCATATTCCTGTATCATGGTGGTCCATTTCTGAGTATGCTTGCGCTGTAAATTATGGTCCCAGTCTCTTGCAGTGCACCTTTCAGCCTCACCTGTGCACCCTAGCTGATGATAGATGTGTCGGTGTACGTCCTGGCGGTGTCACCTTGCACACTCCTATAGATTGTTTCAGGAGCAGAGATTCCCAGAAATGGACTTGCTGGTTTTAAAGACCACATATATTTAAAATTTGAGAACTACTGGCATATTTGTCCCATTTCAATTTATATTCACACCAAGGATATAGGAGAGGGAACATTTTAATTGCCCGCTAAAGAGATCACAGAAATGCTGGGCCAGGCCTGATGTTTTGTGGTAGTAGCTATATTTTTGTCTCTGTGTGTCTAAAGTACTTCTTCAGCTCTTTTCTTGAATGAAATGTTTTTAGTCATGAAAAGATCCAGCACCTTTGACAAGTGCATTCATTATGTGGGTCTGTTCACTATGTATATGTTCTCATGGAGCGTGGGGGGACTTCTGCCATTAACTAGGCAAAGAGGGATTTTTCTCCTGGAAATAAGAGCGTGAGCAATTAGGTCTTCATCAGGTAAAAGTAAACAGTATCCTCAACAATGAAATGCAACATGGGAGAATAAGCGGAGGCTCAAAATCGTGTAAGAAATTCCTTATCAGAAATAGTCACGACACGGCACCTCCCCATCGTTCGGCTGGTATGAAGTCCGCCTTCTGGATGCAGAAGTTGCGGATGTGTGCTGTACGCTGTGGCGCCCGGAGTGAACAATCCAGCACTGTGCGTGCTTCACGGTTTAAGAGAGTAATTCTCATGTGTCCTTATCCGCCACCCCCCTACCCCGCCCCACACACACACGAAACTAAAACCAAGGGACACAAGGATACTTCGGGAGGTGTTAGACATGGATATTACCTTGATTATGGTGTTTGAATATGTCCAAACTCATCAAATTATGTGCATTAAATATGTGCACTTCTTTGTCTATTATTATACCTCAGTAAAGATGTTTAAAAAAAAAAAAAGGGACACGAAATCTCAAGTTGCCTTAGTACCCTTGAGCGGCTATAACAGAACACCGTAGGCTAAGGGCTTAAAGAATATTTCTCATAGTTCTGAGGGCTGGGAGTCTGAGGACAGGGTGCCCGCATGGTCGGGTTCTGGTGAAGGCCCTCTTCTTGGTGTGTCCTCACGTGGTGAAGAAGTGTCTCCCTTGTGTCTCCTTTAATAAGAGCACTAATCCCATCACGAGGGCTCCACCCTCATGACCTGATTGCCTCCCCTAGGTCCCACCTCCCAGTGTTGTCACATTGGGGTTTCGACAGCTGATTTGTGGAGGCACAAACATTCGGTCCACAGCACAAGTGTAAGCCAGTAACTTTTCTAAGATTTAACAGTGTAGCGACCTTCCCGTTCATCAGAGTCAGCAGCCATTAGGGGACATGAGCCGCTCTGATGTGCTTGGGGTTGTTGGTTTCTTTGGTTTGCTCCACTGTGTGTGTTAGTTTAAATACTGCAAAAGAAAAAAGGCCAAAATAAAATATACACATGGTGTTCAAACAGCTAGAGCTCCTTTGAAGAATGGAGATGTTCTGTTAAATTTGCCTCTTTGGTTGTTTTTAACCTTTTATGGAAGTGTCATAGACACTGTCATCAGTCATAAATGTACAGTTTGATGGATTTTTGCCAAGTGAACACACCTGAGTAACCGGCGTGGCCAAGGAAGAGAACATCAGACCCCACTACCCGCAAAGCCTGGCTTACGCCCCCTCTGTGCCCCCCTCCAGTACCCACCCCCAGGAAGCACCCCACTTCTGATGTTGGAGTTCTTGTACTAGAGACAGACCTTGCTCGTTCGCGTTGTGTCATTGATGCCACTCTGATACGAGAGGGTTTTCAAAATTCTGGTCTGTAACCTCAGTATTCCATTGATGTACGCACAAAACACCTCCTGTTTTGACAAGTACTTGGAGTAAAAAACCCAATGTTATTCAAGTGACTCCTCAGACTTTTAGAGCCAAATGTTTTTGGTCTCCTGGAATTCTGCACACTTTGCCCATTTTATTTGAATCCTCTAATGGTTGCTGGCCCTTAACGGAAATTTCCATGGGTACATATACTGTCTCCCTAGTTGTAAATGTTTTACTTTGTATATAGTCTGTAATAAGAAATGGAAAAGAACTATATAAGCAGCAAATGCTAGTTTTCCCTCACTGATGAAATGTTTTGCACAAGTGCTTGTAGTTGTCAGAACAAACGTCTGAGGGAAATATAAATTGCCTTTTTTTCTTTGAGAGGAAGCTTTTGCTTTTGCCTGCATTTGCATTTTTGAAATTCTGCAGGCTGTAAAAGCCAGCAGATTCGCCTGGAGTGAGGGCGACATTTCTCCACGGCGTTGCGTCTTCTCCCGGTGGGCTGTGCCCAGCAGGGAGAGATCAGGCACGTGCACGGTGTTCTGTCGCGTACTGGCGGACCACACTGCTGTCAGAGAAATTCAGTTCTGGTTTGCTAGCCAAGGATTCAGAAACTTCTGCTGGTAAATGTTTAACAGCCGGCTCTCCAGGGGGCATGGGAGCAGAGGGCTGACCCGTGGCGTTTGGCAGTTTCTGCGGTGTAACTACTCCCGCCGTGGCCAGTTTCAAGCCACGTCCGGTGGGGCTGCAAACGTGGGGTTGGGAGGAGGTGTGCACGGTTGGCCTTCCTAGACCGGCACCAGTGGCACCCAGTGCAACAGTGCAAGTAGGCTACCCGGCGTGGGGACAAATGCAGCATTGCCCCCTCAGCAACTCTCATGCCCCAGAGTCACCACTGGGCACATAGTAGCCACCAGCGCTGACCACGCGGGTAGGGCTGCTTGTTGGGGAAAGCTCTGTCGTCGTCCTCGCCACCTTTTATGCTTATGTAAGAGAGCCACAGGACAGACACGTCCAGAGTCTACAGAATTGTCCCAGATGCCCAAGATTCCTCCCTCAGAGGTCTGCATTCTGGGAGTAGGAGGGAGGTGCTGAGGCGCCCGGGGTCGGGGGAACCCTGGAGGCCTGTCCCCACCTCTGGCTTCCTGGCCCGTTTCTCCATAGCCCACCCTGGCTCTTGCTCCCAGGAAACTCTTCCTGGGAGCTTCTGACCCCGACATGTAAAGCTGTAGTCTTGAGTCCATTTCCTCATGATTCAGAGGGAAAATATCCCCTCTCCAAAAGGATGAGGACGCTGCTGAAACGGGAGGCTCGGGATGGGAGGAAAACTGCCCCTGCGTTCATGATGGAGACGGTACTCCGTGCCAGGTGACCCACCAGGCCACTGGGTCAGACCCTGCGCAGCCACCCTGACTTCCACTACCAGATGCTTCATGAAAAACCCCACTTGCACATCCAAGAGAGTGCAGGCTTCACAATTTCATTCACATAATATTCCAGAACAGGCAGAAGTTGCCGTTTCTACTCTTGGATGACTAGAGATGGGGGGGTTATGAGGGAAGTTTCTGGGCTGGTGTTCATGTTGTCTCTTGATTGATTTTTAAAGCATGAGAGAGTGTGTGTGTGTGCAGGAGAGGAGCACACACAGAGGAACAGAGGGGTGGGGGGGGGGTGGTAAGAGAGAATCCTAAGCAGGCTTCACGCTCACCGTGGAGTCCAACAGTGGGAGCGATCCCACGATCCTGGGATCATGACCTGAGCTGAAATCAAGAGTCAGATGCTCGACCGACTGAGCAACCCAGTGCCCCATGTCTCTTGATTTAAATGCTGGTTACAACAAGTATTCACTTTGTGGAAATGGACTGTGACAATCACTGTGCCCTTTTGTGAATGTATGTTGTATTTCAATTCAGAACTTTCATAATAATTTTAAAACACTTGTACTGGCCCAAACCATTACTGGATCCCATGGCTTTCCAGATTAAAACTCATACTCTCGTACTGAGTGTCAAGCCCCTGTATAATCCCGCCCTCTCATTGTCCCCTGAGCTGGCCCACAGGGGCTCACATGTGCACTTCCGTCATCCTTATTCCGTGTAATTTCTTCTTCCAGTGACCCAAGTTCCAACTTTGCTGAGGTGTCTCTAACCACCCTCCTGCCCCTTTCACTCACTGTAGGCTACCTTCTTGCCTGTATCGTGTACACAGCATTTCCTGTTGCTTATTGATCGGTTTTTGAGAATGTCTCCCCAAGTGCTCTGCAAGCCCATGCAGGACTTGTATGTTTTATATCCATAGTATCTACAAAGCCGGTACCTCAAATGCCCATTGGTTATGATAGAAAGGGAAAGAGGAGTGTGTGTTGTTTACTTCTTAGCCACCAGATCTTCCTCCCCAATCAAGAAGCTCCATAAAGCTACCTCACAGTAAACCTACCATCTGGGAATACTTCAAAAACTCCTGTGGCTGAGGTTTGTTGTTGTTTTTTTTAATGCTTGCGATAGAGCGCACCACCAGGGCAAGGGCAGAGGGAGAAGGGGACAGAGGATCTGAAACAGGCTGTGCGATGACAGCAGTGAGCCTGATGGGGGGCTTGAACTCACGAACTGTTAATGACGACCGGAGCTGAAGTCAGACACTCAACCAACTGAGCCACCCGAGTGCCCCTGTGGCTGAGCTTTTTATGCACATGCAGCCTCTTGAAGGTATAGGTAGGTGGCCCAAGGCTGTCTTGAATCTGTCCTGGTTCCTGTTTCTGTACCCTAATCCGAAGGTAGGCTCCTGCTCTCCACCACTGCCTTCTTTCAGTGACTTTGAATAGAACTCTGAAATATGCTCAGTCTTTCTACATGGTTGGGTCCAGTGTGCTGGCTTTCATATTAGCATATGCTTTCATCTTTCACAGCCCTCACTGGTTCCCGTCTTCTGTAGAGTAGAAACTGAGGTCCTGATGATGGTCTCCTAGGCCCTGCATGATCTTCGTCGTGAGCTCTCCAGCCTCCTCACCCACTCCCCTCAGTCACTCGCTCCAGGCATGCTCCCCTCTTGGCTGGTCCCCAAACATGCCAGGACACTGCTGCCTCAGGACCTTTGCACTTGCTGTGCCCGCTGCCTGGGACTGTTCTTTCCCCCCCAGATATCCACATGGTTCAGGCCTTCACCTGCTTTAGCCTACTGCTCAAACGTCATCAGAGATGCCTTCACGGAACGTCCAGTTTAACATCATGACTCCTGCCCCACCTTGATGTCCTTCCTGGTTCTATTTGGCATTGTGGTGCTTTTCGTCCTCTGTCCTATTAAGTTACTACTTACTTTATTTTTCCTCTCTCCTCACTTGAATGGAAGCTCCATGAGGGCAGGAGTTTTATTTTCTGTTATGTCCACAGTACTTACCCAGCACATAGTAGGTGCTTAATCAACACCTCTGAATGGATCTTCTCCCATTGAGGGCCATATTTCCCGTTGTTCCTGTTGTCGTTCCTCCAGGATGGCAGGTAACTTGTCACCCCACTGCTCATGGCTATTCTCCTAAGCCATATGCTCAGCCATTGGGCTCTGACACTTCTCTTGGGGGCTGAGCTGGTCACTTATGACATTGTTCAGGCCAACCAAATGTATTTTCTTATTTTAAATGATTGTCCATTGTTGTGATGTATCGGTATTGTAGCCTTTGGCTCTTCTGAAAAGGATTTCAGATATTTCTTTTGAGGCTTAGCTTTGTGCAAAGTCTATGACGTGCGTGGAATGGCAGTGGAGGGAGGGAACAGTTATTTTAAAAAATCTGTCACGTACAGACTGAAATGCAAGTTAGTCTTTGTGTTAGTTATGATAATAAGGTATCTGCTGAAACACGTAGCCCCCAAATATCAGTGTCTTAACATGATAAAGGATTATCTGTGCTTTGTGTCACATCCAGGTTGGCAGAGTCTCCGTTCCCTGTAGCGGAATAGAGCATGGCTGGGGAGGTTTTTATGAGCCCGGCCCACAGGTGGAGCACATCATTCCTCCTTAGACCCAGTTGGTCAGAACCTCATCCTGTGGCCCCACCTAGCTGCAGGGGTGGCTGGGAAATGCATTCCAGCTGTGTGCCCAGGGACAGAAAGAAAGATTGGAGAACACTGACTGGAGTCTGCTACAGTCTTGCTTCTGCAAACATTTTCACAGGTCACTCAACTTAGGTGGGCTGTTCCCAAACTCATTTTCAAGTTTTCCTGGTATGTCGACAGAAGATGAAAGTCCATTCAGTCTGTGTTTACTCTGTGCTTATACTCTTTCAAATTTAGATCATTTGCTCTAAACTGGATTAAAGATACAAATGAATTTTTAGGATACCTTAGAAAGTGTTTCAGGTCTTCCAAGTTATATAAAATATATTGCTCTAACTTATAAATCTCCATTGAAAGTAAAATAGCAAAAGTGACCTGAGAATGAAACCCCCCAAAATTTTTTTGCGTGGAAAAAAATCAAGCTCTACTGACTTTTGTCTTTAAAACCTACAGAAACAAATTCATGAATGGAACTTTACAGCTTCTACCATTAGGGGAATAAGGTAAGAACGAACATAAGGAAAAATGGAATTATTGTTTTAATACAGGTGATAATGACAGTGTTTTATTACTTTAACGTTTCCACTTATTTATAATATGTGATATTTTCATTTTTAACAATCCGAAATAGACTATGAGCTCTTTTGTAACCCTTGCTCATGTGCTGCTAGTCAGGGCTTCTTGGCTTGTTGTAACACAATAGCTTTTTGTGGTATCCATAGACTAAAACTCTCTTGTCTCAAACTTTTCTTTAAAAATGAAGTTGTATCTCTAGAAAGAGAAAGTGTTTCTTGTTTAAGCCGTTGATGTTCAAGTGCTCAGGAAAACCCAGAAACCTAGAAATCTGTACTTCTACCAAGAAGGAGTTACTTGGTAATGCCACTTGGTTGGAGTCTCCTGAGCAGAGTAACGGAGCCAAGGGAATTGTTAGTAGCTGGGGGAGAGGTGGTGTAGTCCAAGGAGAGGTACGGTGCTTGCTCTTTGGACCAGGGGTGGTGACCATTTGGTGACCCTTGTGGCTGCACTCTGAGCCTCACTCTCCCAGCACAACCAAGGGTAGGAGCGGCTCTGAAGCAGATGTGAGTTCTAATCCCTCTTTCACTGTTTGACCTTGACAAGGTCACTCTAGGACTCTGTTTCTTCATAGTTTCCATTAAATTAAGGGCTCAGATTATAACTGTATGTCCTTTCTCTGATTGTAAGACCACAGGCCACTGAATGAATCCCCTGTTACCTCTAGACATGGTACGATCCTATTCTAGACATATCACTGTTTAAATTAGAATGTTTTTGTCACTTTAAAGGGAGGGGGAATAATTTAAGAACAGGGTAGTGAATTTGAGCAATGCTGCTCCAAAAATAAAATTCAAAAAGTGTTGAACATTTTGAAAATCTTATTACTCCAGAAACTAAGTGGTATAAGAACGTGTACTTAAGAACCTTTTGTTTGTGCCTTCTCATGGATCTATCTCTTGCTGCCATTCACTCATCAACAAGGATGTGCAAAGGGCCTGGGGTGAGAATCAGAACGTGGAACCAAGGTGACACAAAGAACATGGTGTTGCACATTCCCGGTGCTACCCAACTAACCGTGGTAGTTCCTTTACAAATTGGTTTTCAAAAATTATGTATAACCTAGTTTTAATTTTTTTTAATCTCCCTGTACTATTGCTGTTTCAACTCATTATTTGTCACATAATCCCTGAACACAGGAAGAATGGCTAAAGAAGCTGTGGATCTCAGGAAGAGATAACTTAGGGCAAGATACAGTGGCATCGTTTGAAGAGAATTTGGGCTTTTCCATAGTGCCACCTGGCTAAATGAGGGCCATTGTGTGGCTTTGGCCCAGTGTAGGTATAGAACTTTCTAGCAGTTAAGTCCATCAGCAGATGGAGTATGGGGATTTTCTGTCACTGGGTATGTCCAGGAAACCTGAACGTCGACTAAGGCAGGCACTGTAAAGTCAGATCCCAACCTTACATGGAAATGGACCAGATAACATTTAACGCCTTTCTTGAGCTAAGATGCCATGTTTATTTCTGCCTCCCATGTGTGGCCACAAATACTTTGTCCTGATACTTTTCAAGTCTAGTAATTCCTTTGGTACCATAATACGTTATCTCACAAATAAGCTTCCTGTCTTTTGTGTGAAATTCTAAACTTTTGAGGACAGAGATCATATTTCTTTCCCTTTCTTGCTGCTCTGTGCTTTGTTTAGCACTGCATATATGGTAAGTTCTCGAGAATAGAAACATAGGCAAGACCAATGTCCCTGCTAGTAAAATTTTCATAGAGAAACAGAAGTCAAATTTGGGGGGTATCTGTTAAAACATTAATGAATCTTTCAAATTTGCAAAATGGAAGAAAATCTATTACTAGATTTTTCTGAAAAATTTACAAGGGTTATCATAACTTACATATGGTAAGCATTCTTATGTTTTTCCAATTTTACAGCATATCAAAGTTTGATGAACGGTGTTGTTTTCTTTATGTCCATGATAATTCTGATGACTTTCAAATCTACTTCTCCACTGAAGACCAGTGTAGTAGGTAAGTTACAGCTGATTGAGGTGTTTGCAAACTAATTATGGCAATTCACTTTTTTTTTAAGGGAGAGAAAGTGTGAGCAGGGGAGGGGCAGAGAGAGAGGCAGAGAGAGAACCTTAAACAGGGTGCACGCCCAGCAGGGAGCCCAATGTGGGGCTCGATCTCACAACTCTGAGATCAGGACCTGAGCCAAAATCAAGAGTTGTATGCTTAACTGACTGAGCTACCCAGGCGCCCCATATGGCAAATCAGTTTTAAGGGTCTTTGTTGTGAAAAATATTTGCCTTTTCTGAAATTTTAACTTTAAAAAAGTTACTTTTACAGCTTCATTGAGGGAAGAATCACATACCATGCAGTGTACCCATTGAAAGTGTACAATTCAGTCTTTTTTAATAAATTCCCAGTTTTGCCACCATCACCACGTTCTAATTTTAGAATGTTTTCATGACCCGCAAAAGAAACCTGGTGTCCGTTAACACTTACTCCCCATTTTCCCTCGCCCTAACCCCCCTAACCCCAGCCTTGTGCAAAAACTAATCTACTTTCTGTCTCTGGATTTGCCTTTTCTTGACATTTCATATGAATGTAATCATATCATATGTGGTCTTTTGTGTCTCACATTTTTTACTTATTATATTCCCATGGTTCATCTATGTTGTAGCTTGTGTGGGTACTTCATTCTTCTTGTGGCTGATCATTGTTCCATTGTATGGATATATTTGATTTAACTATTCATTTGAAAGGCACTTGGGCTATTTCCTCTTGTTGGCTATTATAAATAATGCTACTGTGAACCTTAACGTGCAAGTTTTTGCATGGACCTGTGTTTTCATTTCTCTTGGAGCTAAGTTCCTGGGTCTTAGGTAACTCTCTCTTTAACCTTTGAGGAACTGCCAGACTGTTTTCCCACTTGACATTGTCGTCAGCAGTGTACGAAAGTTCTAGTTTCTCCACATCCTTGCTACACTTGTTATTGTCCGTCCTGTTGATTATAGCCATCCTAGTGGGCAGTAGGTAGAATCTGATTGTGGTTTTGATTTGCATTTCCCTAATGACTGATGATAGTGAGCGTCTTTTCATGAGCTTACCGGCCATTTATATATCTTCTTTGGAGAATGATCTCAAATCCCTTACCCAATTAAAAGAATGTTTTAAACTTTTTATTTTGGGAAAACATTCAGAGCTATAAGAATGTTTCAGAAGGGGCACCTGGCTGGCTTAGTTGGTAGAGTATGTGACTCTTAATGTCAGGGTTGTGAGTTCAAGCCCTACGTTGGGTGCGGAGCCTACTTTAAAATTAAAAAAAAATTTTTTTTAATGTTTACTTATTTTTAAGAGAGAGACAGAATGCGAGTGGGTTGGGGTGGAGAGAGGGAGGCACAGAATCTGAAGCAGGCTAAATTTTTTTAAAATAAATTTTAAAAAAGAAAGTTTCTAATCTGGCCATTTGTAGCAACGTGGATGGAACTGGAGAGTATTATGCTAAGTGAAATAAGTCAGTCAGAGAGAAAGACAGATACCATATGTTTTCACTCATACGTGGATCCTGAG
>NW_024420490.1:5143967-5171594 GCF_014898765.1 Herpailurus yagouaroundi | reverse complement strand
GGGAAGGAGGCAAACTATAAGAGACTCTTAAATACTGAGAACAAACTGAGGGTTGATGGGGGTGGGAGAGAGGGGAAACTGGGTGGTGGGCATTGAGGAGGGCACCTGTTGGGATGAGCACTGGGTGTTGTATGGAAACTAATTTGATAATAAAATTTCTATATATCTATATATAGAGAGATGGATCTATACATATATATGTGTGTATATGTATACATACGTATATATACATATATATGTGTATATATATGTATAGATCTCTCTCTACATATACATGTATATATATGTATATACATATAAAAGAAAATTTCAAAGAAACAGTACAAAGAATTTCCATATGTTTCACCCAGAATTCTCCAGTGTTACTCCTTTACCACATTTGTTTTACATTCCTCTCCATATGCATATGATTATTTTTGTTCTGAACTGCTGAGGAATAACTTGCAGACATAATGCTTCATCCCTCTCGCTACTTGAGTGCATATTTCCTAAAAACAACATTCACTTGTATAATCACAGCACAGCTATCTAATCAGGAAATTAAGATTGATATGGTTCTCTAATCTACAAACCTTATCCCCATTTTACTTACTGTCCAACTAATGTCTTTCACAGCAAAACACAAGATTTTTTCTCAGCTCCGCACTCCAATCCACGATCATGTGACATTTAATGGTCATATCTGTGTAGCCCCTGTTTATCTTCATCATTGCTTCCTTCTTTTTCTTGACTTAATGCTTCCAAAGAGTACAGGCCATTGATCGTGTGTAGCCCTTCAATTGGGGGTTGTTGTTTCTCACGATTACATTAGCATCATGCATTTTGGGGAGGAACCTCACAGAAGTGATGTCCTGTCCTTCTCATGCACGACTTCAGGATCTGTACAGCATCTTTGTCTCATTACTGGTGATAATAACTTGGCTTACCTGGTGAAAAGTGGTGTTTGCCAGGCTTCTCCCAACTGCCCATTTTTAATTGCATTATTTGTATTTTTGTTAATGGTTTTAAGGATTCTTTACGTGTTCTGGATACAAGTCCTTTACCAGATATGTGATTTGCAAATAACTTCCCCGACCCCATTCTACAGGTGGTTTTTTCACTGTTGATGATGTTCTCTGCAGCACAGTTTTTAATTTTGATGCAGTTCAATTTATTTTTTGTCTTGTGATTTGTGTTTTTGGTGTCCTGTAAGATTTTGCCTAAGCCAAGGTTTTTTATGGTGCTTCTTTTCTTCTAAGAGTTTTAGCTCTTACATTTAGGTCTCTGGTCGAGTTTGAGCTCATTCTTGTACATGGTGTAAAGTAGGGTGTCCGGCTTCATTCTTTTGCTTGTGGATATGTGGTTGATCCAGCACATTTGTTGAAAAGACTATTCTTTCACCCACTGCACGGTCTTGGCAGGCTCAGAAAATCAATTGACCAGGGTCACCTGGGTGACTCGGTCAGTTAAGCGTCAGACTCTTGATTTCAGCTCAGGTCATGAGCTTCCAATTCATGAGTTCCAGCCCCACATCGGGCTCTGTGCTCACAGCACGGAGCCTGCTTGGGATTCTCTCTCCTCCTTTCTCCGTCTCTCCCCTGCTTGTGTGTGTGCTTTCTTGCTCACGCTCTCTCAAAACAAATAAAAGGTTTAAAAAAAGAAAATCAATTGACCATAACCAGGAAAGTTTAGTTCTGGACTTACACTTCTATTCCATTGATCCGTATATCTGTTCTTGGGCCAGTACCACATTTTCTTTCTTGCTGTAGGTTTGTAGTAAGTTAGGAAATCAGGAAATGTGAGTCCTCCCAGCTTTGTTCTTGTTTTTGATAATTACTTTGGGTATTGTGGGTGCTTGCATTTCATGTGAATTTTAGAATCAGTTTGACAATTTATGCAAAACAGGCAGCTATGATTTTGACAGGCATTGCAATGGATATGTAGACCAATTTGAGAAGCGTTGCCATTCTAATTATGTCATGGTAAGCCTTCGATTCCATGAGCATGGCACATCTTTCCATTTGTTTAGGTCTGTAATTTCTTTTGACAGTTTTTTTTGTAGTTTCAGTGTACATGTTTTATACTTCTTTAGTTAACCATATACCTAAGTATTTTATTTTTTTGATGCTATTGCAAATGGAGTTTTCTTAATTTCTTTTCCAGAGTGTTTCTTGCTAGTATATAGAAATATACTTGCTGAACTCATTTAGTGATTGTAACATTTTTATTTTTAAGATTAAAAATTTTTTTTTAATGTTTATCTATTCTGAGGGAGAGAGAGACAGAGTGTGAGCGTGGGAGGGGCAGAGAGAGGGAGACAGAGGATCCGAGGCAGGCTCCAGGCTCTGAGCCGTTGTCAGCCCAGAGCCCGATGCGGGGCTCAGACTCACAAACTGCGAGATCATGACCTGAGCCGAAGTCAGACGCTTAAGCAACTGAACCACCCGGGCGCCCCTATGATTTTATTTTTTTTTTAAATCTCTACACCCAGGATGGAGTTCAAACAACCCTGAGATCAAGAGTCACATGCTCTACCAAACAGAGCCAGCCAGGCACCCCAGTTCTCATACTTCTTATTGAATTTCTTAAGACTCTCTGTATACAGGATCATGTGTGCTGCAGATTGATAAAGTTCATCCTTTCCAACCTGGATGCCTTTATTTCTTTTTCTTACCTAATTGCCCGACCAGTGCAGTTGTTGAATACAAGTGGCAAGAGCAGATGTCCTGAACTCAGGGGGCAAGCATCCAGTTTTTCACCAGTAAGCATGATGCTCCTGGCGGGTTTTTCTTCCTTCCTTTTTTCCTCCCTCCCTCCCTCCCTCCCTCCCTTCCTTCCTTCCTTCCTTCCTTCCTTCCTTCCTTCCTTCCTTCAAGTTTATTTATTTATTTTGAGAGAGTGCGCAAGAGAGAGTCAGGGGAGGGGCAGAGAGAAAGAGAGAGAATATCCCAAGCAGACTCTGTGCTGTCAGCACAGAGCCCGATGTGGGGCTTGAACCCGTGAACCATGAGACCATGACCTGAGCCAAAATCAGGAGTCAGACGCTTAACCGACTGAGCCACCCAGGCACTCCATATTTACATAATATTTAAATTGAGGTGTAACATACATAGAAGTGAAGTGTGTAAGTGCACTTAGGTATATCAGCACCCTAGAAGGTTGCTCGTGCCCCTTTCCAGTCATTAACCCCCCTCCAGTGGTAACTATTTTGATTTCTGTCACCAGTGGTTAGTTTTGCCTGTTCTTGACCTTCAAATAAATAGAACCATGAAGTGTTTACTCTTCCTCACTTATTTCTTTTAAAATAATATCCATTAGATTTAGCCATGATCTATGTACCATTTCATCCTTTTTATTGTTGTGTAGTATTCCTTTGTGTGAATATACAGAATCTATCTGTTCTAGTGGTGAACGTTTAGATTGTTTCTAGTTTGGTGCTATTATGAATAAAATTACCGTGACCTTTTCTTGTACATGTCTTTTGGTGAACATATACCGATTCCTGTTGAGTATATACCTAGAAGTTGGAGTTACTGGGATGTAGGGCAGGTTTATATTCAGCTTTGGTTGATGCTTTCCAAAGCGGGTGCATCACTTCACACTTCCAGCAGCAGTGCACGAGCATTCCACATGCTCCATACATGGACAAGAAATGGTCATGTCTTTTATATTCTAGTTATTCTGGTGAATTCGTATCATATGTCTCCTAAGAAGTCTGACTCTTGGTTTTCCCAGCTTTCAGAGATTAGAAGAAGCAAAGGTGGGATGGGTTGCAGAAAATAACGTTTTAACGTTTTGTGGAAATTATCTGGAAGTATACAATACCCTTCCCTATGATCATGTGAGAAAACCATAAAAATTTTGCAAGTCAAATCTCTTGTACGTAAATAAACAACTGCACAAATGTCGGAAGTGGCTGATGTGGCCCAGCAGCATCCGTGAGAAAGACCTGGGGGTAATAGTTGATGTTAAGCTTCATCTGTGTCAAGAGAATGATGAGGCCATCTTACACATTTCCTCCTCACCCCTCTCCTTAAGACCTTACTGTTTACAAAGAACTAGAGCGTCGACAACTTGAGAGGTGATGATCCCACTATCCTTAGCGCTGATTAGGTCACATCTGGAACACTGGTCTTAGGGCCAGAGGAGGAGAGTAATGCAGGGACACCTTTGAAGAATTACCTGCTACTGGAGTGACTTCAAAACAAATCCTGGAGGAAACATTGAGGGAACAAGGAGGAAAGATTTAAAGGGATTTAGTAAATTTACGTACTTTTCTAATGGACTGTTACATAGAAAAGGGATTAATTCTAAGCAGTCTGTGGATGAGACCCACCTAAAAGGAGTCTTAGCTCAATGAGAAGCTTAGCTTCTCATCAAGTTGTCCACAGAATAAGCAAACTTGTGAGGTAATGAGTTCTCTGTCACTGGAGATGTTCAGGCCTCAGTTGGGCAATCAGTTGGTGGGGCTCCTGTATAGAGAGGACTCAAGTATCACATTGAGTATTTGAACTAGATTTGACATAGTACCTTAATGGTACTATGTCATTAAGGTACTATGTCAAATCAAGGAGTAGATTGATTATTCCATGAAATTGTACAAACTTGCTTTATGTAACCACAGTTTAATGTAATAAGGCTAAGTTAAAGCTATGGAGCATGAGTGATGATAATTA
This sequence comes from Herpailurus yagouaroundi, assembly GCF_014898765.1. NCBI lineage: Eukaryota > Metazoa > Chordata > Mammalia > Carnivora > Felidae > Herpailurus > Herpailurus yagouaroundi. Next base: position 5,166,939 of record NW_024420490.1, on the reverse strand, counting down.
GCATCTTTGTGACATTTGCTGTTCTAGGTTTTGCGCTTTGGTCAAAGAGATGATAAGCAACACAATGGGTAGTACAGTGGAGCTGGAGGGGGAAACCGATGGGGACACCTTAGAGGTAAGTCATAGAAGACCTAGAACATGGGAAAAAAATATTTATTGTGTCTTTGATGCTGAAAGAAAACATTCCATTTTTTGTGAGAATCCTTCCTATTTAAAAATACTCTAGAATGAATGAGCTAGCTATCACTATCTGTGACTTTCAGAGATTAAGTTGAATATGTCTGTAGAAGAACCTCATTACTTTGGGATCTTCTCAGCCAGAATATTTAAGAAAAATTTGGCATGGACTAAAGTAAAGTTTTATTTTGTGTACAACATATGGATAGGGTTTTCTCTGCTGATTAATAATGTTTCTGAGACTACAAGAGAAATAGTTGGTCAGTTCATTGTACCCATTCATCTACGGGTGGGCATGGGGTTGTGTCCATATCTTGGCTACTGTAAATACTGCAGTAAATATAGGTGTGCATGTATCTCTTTGAATTGGTGTTGTCATTTTCTTTGGGTAAATACCCAGCATTGGAATTGCTGGATCATGTGGTAGTTATATTTTTAACTTTTTTTTTTTTAGTTTATTTATTTTGAGAGAGAGCAAGAGAGCGCACAAGCAGAGGAGGGACAGAGAGAAGGAGAGACAGAATCCCAAGGAGTCTGCACGCCATCAGTGCAGAGCTCGATGCAGGCCTCAGGTTCACGAACCACGAGATCATGACCTGAGCCAAGATCAAGAGTCAGATGCTTAATCAAGTGAGCCACCCAGGCACCCCTGTTTTTTGAGGAGCCTCCATACTGTTTTCCACAGTATCTGCACCAGTTTGCCTTCCCAACAGTGTACAAGGGTTCCTTTTTTTCCACATCCTCACCAACACTTATTTCTTATCTTTTTGATAATTGCCAGTCTGACAGGTGTGAGAACCCTGAGCTCTTCTGGGCAACACAGCTCTCGTCCACGGTTACTACAGTGTTAGACGTCTGTTTAAATATTGCACAATTATTCAGGTTGGCCACTAATTGAGGTCCTCCCATTGATGACAATTTAATGGTATTTTACTATCAAGTTAGTTTGAAATTCATTCTTTGAGGTTTCTTTCAGAAAATATCAAAAGGATTCATTTTAATCATTGACTCACGTACTTGAATTCTTAGTTTAGAATCAAAGTTTGTTGTGCAAATGAACTAAGAGATGCACTTTGAAGGTAACAGATGTGGGGGCCGAAAACAGTGTGAGAGAAAAGGCTTTTGTGGAGCATGCTGATGTCTGGTTAAATCAGACATGATGGGAACCTGTTAGTGATCCTAACTGTCATGAGCATCTTTCAAAGTTTGTGTGGAAGGAACCCACACACGTTCTGTGCACTTCTGTAAGAATGCACAGCGGATCACAAAAAAGAACAAGTATGGCTCAGCCTAGAGATATGTTGGTTTTAATCATCGAAAAGGACCAACTAGAATGCAGCTGTACAACACCTTTCGATAATGAGATTGGGGGGACAAAACTGCAGTGGCGATTATAGGCAGAATGTGTGCGGTGTGTTTGGTGCTAGGTCTGTTCTTCTAAAAGGCGGAAGGCCCTGCTTATGTGCTTTGTATTAAGACAATTTTAATTTTTATCGACCTTCAGTTCTTCTCTGGGCTACAGAAAAGGATCGGTTTCCTGAGAAGGTAATGAGGGATCATGCAGGAGGGCACCTCTTTGGGGCTCTTGGCATGCTTAGAAGCCTTTTTAAATTGCAGCATTGGGGCGCCTGGGTGGCACAGTCGGTTAAGCGTCCGACTTCGGCCAGGTCACGATCTCGCGGTCCGTGAGTTCGAGCCCCGCGTCGGGCTCTGGGCTGATGGCTCGGAGCCTGGAGCCTGTTTCCGATTCTGTGTCTCCCTCTCTCTCTGCCCCTCGCCCGTTCATGCTCTGTCTCTCTCTGTCCCAAAAATAAATAAATGTTGAAAAAAAAATGTTTAAAAAAAATTGCAGCATTAAAGTGGGGCAGAATCTCCCAACGCTGAGCCCATGAAGTTACCTATGACTCGTAGTTTTGAATTTCTTGGATTCCATTTCATAAAATCATGTTGTTAATATATGAGTAACTGAGTATGACCCTTTTAAAGTCATTACGTATTGAAAATAGCATAACCTAAGGAATGTGACCTGCCCGGGACTCAGATAACATTGTTTATAAATAAAAACTTGCAGGACAATGTTTAGGTTTTTATGGGGCTCCACCATAAGTTGTGTGTTTTTTGATCCTGTTGCTTTGCCTTCTTCAGTATGAGTATGACCGCAATGCCAACGGTGATAGGGTCGTGCTGGGGAAAGGCACGTACGGGGTCGTGTATGCCGGAAGAGACCTGAGCAACCAAGTGCGAATAGCCATCAAGGAAATCCCAGAGAGAGACAGCAGGCAAGTCGGGGAGGGCCATGCTTGTTGTCAGTTGCCACCTTCACACCCAAACCCTGTGCCCATCAGTGCTGGTGCGGGGGACTGAAGAACGAAGTCATTATGTCATCAAAAAATTGAACATTCTCTCGTGGTAATGGTGATTTGTTGTTGTTCTTTGCGTATCATAAATGGATGCAGAAGACGGAATAACTTTACTTGAAGGCATGTGGAATGCCAAGAGTCCTATCCTAAAAGAAAACTTTTTTATTTCCACTCATCAACTAGGTCTGAAATTTTACATTTTTACATAGCTAGACATTGGCAAATTTTTTTAAATGTGGCTCTGCTTTAATTCACATTGTCATAATTGTAAATGGCTATCATTTTTTTTAAAGCTTATTTCTGAGACAGAGAGCACGAGCGGGGGAGGGGCAGAGACAGAGGGAGACACAGAATCCGAAGCAGGCTCTGAGCTGTCAGCACAGAGCCCGACGCAGAGCTCAAACTCACAAACCGTGAGATCATGACCTGACCTGAAGTCAGTTGCTCAACTGCCTGAGCCACCCAGACGCCCTGTAAGTGGCTATTATTTATTCAAATGTATCATTACAGAAAATTAAGCGTGGCAAAAAGAAAATTAGCTTTTTGCAGTACAGACTCTTTTTAATACCCTGCCCTTGAATCTCACCCTCAAAGATTTTGGGTATTTTTTTTTTTAACCACCACAACTGCTAACTTATTTCTTCAACATTGTTTTGAGTCTAATTAAATATTTATGCCTTTTTAAATTCACCCCCCCCCCCCCACCAATTCTAAACAAGAACGTGGCATCATTGACTGTCGAGTGTTTTTGTAGAGAAGCTTCATACACAATAATGGCCACTACGTAAGTGTGGTCACATGACATCTGCGTGTTGCTTTCAGTGCTGGACACTGAGGGACACGTGCAAATATCCCTCCGTCCTGGTGGTCACTGAATCATTAGTTATAAGTGCTTTCTAGCAGCCATAAGACCCTTCATCGTCCCTTTGTTCGTTTATTCACACATTCATTCATCTGTCCTTTCATTCGTAATGGGATTGCGTGTTCTCCTGTTTGAGTTAAAAGGCCGGTCCCGAAATGAACTCCTCTAGCTGCTTCTAAGGCCGAGGAAGATTAAATGACTTTTCCCAGCATGTGAGGAGTCAAGACTAGGATCTACACTCTGGAATTCCTTGTCCAGTACTGTCTCTTAGGGCCATGCTGGATAAGGTACTGCAGTTGTATCGTGGGGAAATTGCTGGCATGTACCACCTCCTTTGACTGGTCGCAGCACTTAAGCTTTTCGTTGCCGATAGCTTTTCCTGGGATTTTAGAGCTAGAAAGGATCTTAGACACTGTTTTTGCCCCATTCCCTAAATTTAGAGCTGAACTTAGGCTGTCAACCCTTGCCTGGGGGTAAGAGCGACAAGTGCCATCATAGAGGGGCACGCAGAATGTTTGTAGGACAGAAGAGGAACTAATTACTTTTCCTGGGTGAGTTGTGGTCTTTGAGGGATGAGTAGGAGCTCGTCTGACAGAAAAGAGGAGGCCCAAAGCGTCCTCTGCTGCAGGAAGAATAGAGCTGTTCAAGCACAGAGTGTATTTGGAGAACAACAGATTACCTGTTGTGACTTGAATGTAGGATGGGGGTGGAGGGCTCTTGAGATGAGGCAAAAATTTTAAAAGATGTAGTTTGACTGGAGTTTGAACTCCTCGTGTGCCATGTTAAGCAATATGGTCTTTATGTGGATTTCATGAAGAGAAGTGATATGATGAGGTATGCAGTTTAGGAAGAGAAAATACGGTGACCAGAGGTTGAATATACTAAAGAAGCCAGACACTGGGTTAGGAGGTCTATAGTGTAAAGTGAGTGTGTGGAATGAGACTCGAGGGCAGCTGAGGAGAGAACCTTCTGGAACGCTACCACTCTTCATGAGAGACAGAGGAAGAGGACCTGCTCAGAGAGGCAAAGGGTAATTGGAGAGTGTAGACCTAACCATAGCAGCCATTCATCGAGTACCCACCGTACACCAGGCGCTCCATCAGATGCCTGAGAGACGTGACACCGCTTTGGCCTTGAGCGGCCCTGTGTGGCTAGTATTCTTACGGGAAGCCGGGGACTCTCACGGGAGCCAAGGGAGAGAACATTTGCAGAAAGAAGGAACGGCCAGGAGCAAGACAGGTACTGGCACAGTGCCGTGTGGGCCCCAGGCAGGTGATGCTGGCTTTGTTTTTCTTCCTAGGTACTCGCAGCCCCTGCATGAGGAGATAGCTCTGCATAAGTACCTCAAGCACCGCAATATCGTTCAGTACCTGGGCTCTGTCTCCGAGGATGGCTACATTAAGATATTTATGGAGCAGGTGCCTGGGGGTGAGTAGTCACTAGGATTCTGGTCTCGTGCTCTGAAATTCATTGATGAAAATATAATATGAACATCATTATCCATCTTGCCACTTAAAAAGTGGCAGACCTGTCGTTTAGATGTGGTGGAACATTTGTTTCTCAGAGGAGTTGGATACAAACTTTTCGATGTCGCATAGTCTATTGCTGGCTTCATTCAATCATCAAATATTCATTGAGGATCTACTGAGTGCCAGCTGCCGGGCTCAGCGCTGGAGACAGATGAATTAAAGCATAGTCTCCAGCCTTGAAGCTTTCAGTCTGGGAGTTTAAAGATGGCTTGGAAGGGCGCCTGGGTAGCTCAGTAGGTTGGGTGGCCGACTACAGCTCACGTCATGATCTCACAGTCTGTGGGTTTGAGCCCCATGTCCGGCTCTGTGCCGGGAGCTGGGAGCTCGGAGCTCGGAGCCTGGAGCCTGCTTCCGATTCTGTGTCTACCTTTCTCTCTGCCCCTTCCCTGCTTGCTCTCTGCCTCTCTTTCTGTCTTTCTCAAAAATAATAATAAAAAAAAATTAAAAAAAAAAAGATGGCTTGGAGAAGAGGGGACAGAGGTCTTAAAAATGACACTGCAAAATAACAGGTTTACTGTGAAATCAAACACCAGTGCTTTCTCCACAAAATCCCCCGTATGCAGGCAGTATTGTGTGGGGGAAGAGTTCCTCTGACCTCGAGCCCGGAGTGTCTAGTTTGAATAGGTCCCTCCATCTGCAGGCTGTGTGACTTCATGCAAATTCTTCACCTCTGTGGCCCCCCGCCCTCGGTTTCCTCATTAAATAAATGAATTGTAAGGTCGGAGTAATAGGGGCGCCTGGGTGGCTTAGTTGGTTAAACGTCCAACTTCAGCTCAGGTCATGATCTTGCGGTTCTTGGGTTCGAACCCCATGTCGGGCTCTGTGCTCAAAGTGTGGAGCCTGCTTGGGGTTCTCCTCCTCTCCCTCTCCTCTCTCTCTCTCTTTCAAAAATAAATAAAACTTAAAAAAATACCCTGCATTTAAAAAATAAAGTAAAATCGAAGTAATAATAGTTACCATAATGATTGGAGTAGTACTAATTATTGGAACAATAATGACCCTAGCTCAGTGGGTTGTTGGATGGATTAAATGAGATAGTGTATGTAAAGCTTTTAAAATGGTGCCTGGCAGAGAGCAAGAGCTCATTAAGTGTTCATTTAAAAAAGTAATAATAAAATTGGGGCACCTGGGTGGCTCAGTCAGTTGAGCATCTGACCCTTGATTTCAGCTCAGGTCATGATCCCAGGGTCATGGGATTGAGCCCCATGTCAGGCTCTGTGCTCTGAGCGTAGAGCCTGCTTAAGATATTCTGTCTCTGTCTCTGTCTCTCTCTCTCCTTCCCTCCCTCTCCCCCTCTCCCTTTGCCCCTCTCCCCCATTTACATGCTCTCTCTTGCTCTCTAAAATAAAAAAAGTAAAAAACAAAAGAAATAATGATAATTATGATCTGAATACAAACACTCAAACTTCAGTTAGAAATCTGTATTCATTGATCTAACCAACAGTTACTAAGAACCTACTATTCTCTTAAGAGCTTAAATGTGTATCTAGCCAGGCAGTGGGCTAGATTTTGAAGGTTACAATAAAGATAAAATGGTTTGTTCTTCCCTCAAGTTGCTCATAGTCTAGCAGAAAATATATCATTGCTGTTCACATTATTTGATATTCCAAGGGCGAGGTTTAAGGATGGCAGCAGAATTGTAGATAGATGTGCACAAACCCTTTTACATATGGAGAAACTGAGGCAGGTGGCAAGGTTCCTGTAGCACTGTGGAAGGTGTCAAGCTGAGGCTGGCTGCTGCCTGAGGGCCTGCAATGATAACCTCTGAACCAGATGCTTAGAATTGTTTTCTTTGGGCCCAAAGGTTCAATGTTTAGTATAATTGAGTCAGGGGCTGGGGGGATGGTAAGATAGTCCTGCCCCTGTGACCTGGCCCCGAGGGCTTCTCCCAGTGGAGATGGACAGACCCCGGCTTCTCTGATCCCAGTCCCTGTCTCCCTGAATGGCCCCTCATTCTGGTCCTTTCCACCTCTGATTTCCCGGCAAGGCATATACAATGTGGCTTTGACCCAGGCTGAACAGCCGAGACATTCGTGCAGAATCTCCAGCAGGGGGCTGGTCTTCTCAAGTCCAGAGTGCGTGTTGCACTCTCCTCCTGACTCCGTGAAGCTTAACAGAGCTCTACCCAAAGGGAGCCCCGCTGAATTTTGGAGGTCACAGGGGGTTCCTGTTCACCCTCCATCTCTGGTCCCTTCTCTGGCTGCGCTGCTTGCACATCTGGAAAACAGGCAACAGAGGGAGGAAAGACGCTTCACTTGGCCAGGATGCAGCCATGTTGGTATGATTGCTTGTGTGAGGTTAGAAATATCACCTCGCTGGGCCACTGGGGTGGCTCAGACGGTTAAGCGTCCAACTCTTGATTTCCACTCATGTCATGATCTCACGGTTCGTGCGTTCAAGCCCCACGTCAGCTCTGCACTGACAGCATGGAGCCTGCTTGGGCTTCACTCTCCCCCTCTCTCTCTGTCCCTCCCCCACTCTCTCAAAATAAATAAACATTTAAAAAAATACATCACCTCGCTTTATTTCCCTGACTCTTGTGATTGAATCTTCATCAACCTGATGAGTTTTCTGCTGTGTCCATTTCCAGGAAGCCTTTCTGCTCTTTTGCGATCAAAATGGGGGCCAATGAAGGAGCCCACCATCAAGTTTTACACCAAGCAGATCCTGGAAGGCCTTAAGTATCTCCACGAAAACCAGATTGTGCACAGAGACATCAAGGTGCTTGCTCATCTGAGGCAATGAGGTTTCATTTGTGCATTTCGGACCACATGAGCTGCTGGCTGGCAGTCTGCAAACTGACCAGCTCAGAGAAGGGGAGGAATGGAGCGTGACGGCCCTCAGAGTGCCGAGTCGAGTCTTGCTACGTACTTGTGACTGTTTCTTCAGGTACAAATCTTGTTTCGTGTTAGCTTGTTTAAATCTGCCTTTCAGCATTTGGTGTTTTTTCTTTGCTGAAGGGTGACAACGTTCTGGTGAATACCTACAGTGGAGTGGTGAAAATCTCTGATTTTGGAACCTCCAAGCGTCTTGCAGGAGTGAATCCGTGCACCGAGACTTTTGCTGGTAAGCAGGACAGGGCTTGGTGTGGGCGGCCGTCCCGGAGTTAGGTTTACCACGCACCTCTGCGCGACAGTTGGCAGTTGAAGTGGATGGCGTCTTGTCCCCGACTTCAGGTGGTGTGAACTTGGTCACAGTGGTGCACTGAGCCAGCTACCTGTGACAGCACTATTGCCACAACTGTCTTATCTTCACAGGTTGGGTAGGTGTGGTGCTCTGCTGAGGTTTTCTGAGGGTTTCTGACCGCTCAGGAAAGTAGCAGCATCTCTTCTAAGTTAATGTCATGGGTAATTCTGAATCCTGCTAGCTGTCAAGCCACTTGTTGGGGTGTTTTACTGGTCTGTCCTAAAAATAGCCTGTTCTAGTTCACGAGTTCTGGTGCCTTGTGCTTTGATGGGGTTATGTTTCCAAGGGAAGCTAATTGTTCTGGGGAGTATGGTCTTGTAAGTGGGTTCGAGGAACTGGATTTTCTTCTCCGTGTGTCAGTGATGGAATCGTGTAAGTGTTTAGAGGGACTGGATTCCGAGAGTGGTATAAAATTACCAGCTAGCTTTCCATTTATAAGACCAGGGAGTTGAATGAGGTTCAAAAGCTACCTGTGGCTTTTTGAAATTCCTGCTTAAAAGGAATTGATCCCTGGAAAGAAATACTGATTTTGAATAAGGAAAGGTTTATGGTCCCCTAAGGTATAATAAAAGGGTCACAGAGGTCTTGCTTGATGGAATTAAGAAACAGTGCTTAGATTATTATGGCTCTGAATAAAGCTATAAAAGAAGCATGACCGTCCTCTGTCCTGGAGCACTAAGCTGTAGTGTGGACAGATTTGGCCTTGGTCTTAGTTAATGTCTCGGCTCTGCTCCAACAAGAGGGTTTTCTATGTCGATCGCTAGACGCCCACAGTGGAGGCACATTCCCTGTCTAAAGAGAACTTTTATTTGTCAGAAATGGCATTGCGCTTGTAACACCAGAGGAGATACACGCACCTAAAGATGGGAAAATATTACACCAAGGACTCCACCAGAATCTCACAAATAAAGAATGTGTTGAACTTTCATTTTTTGTTTCTGATAGAAATATACACGTGTCATCATGTATATGTGAGTATGGATGTATATATGACTGGCACATTTTTTTATTATGCTAATTGAAAATGACTTCTTTCCTCCTCTTTGGAAGTCACCAATTAGCTTGGCAATATGTAGCAAGAGGGTCTCTGATATAACAAGGAGTTATTTCAAAACATAAAACCCCTGACAATTTATCTCGTAATTAGCATCCCCAAGGAGAAAAAAAATTCACAAAGAAAACGCATGTATAATTCATCATTGCATATCACATTTTCCCCAAGTAATTGGCTTGAGGAGGCATGAATTTTGCATTGCAAAACAATGCAGGGGTGTTTGGGGGATAATAAAGAAGGGGTCTCATTTTGGGTAGGAAATTCCCCTGCATATCATTACTCTTTGCAACACAGAGTGGTTCTGTAAAGAAGTCTCAGCTGGTTGGTTGCAGAGCCCTGCTTGGATGCCTGAGGTTGTGGTAGGGCTTTTCCATACAAATGCCCGGAGGCTGTCAGAGCCTGGAAGGAGAGTGAGAGGTTTCGGCAACTTCTGGCACCTAAGCCTCCCCCTCCCGTGTTCTTCTCAAGGGTTTTCACTATAGGTATAAGCCAGCTAGAACAGGAGGAAGGGCTGTTATGACCCAACCGACTGAGCCACCCAGGTGCCCCCACAGTTTGGCTGTTGTGAATAATTTTGCTACGAACATTCACAAGCCTTTGTGTAGACATAAGTTTTCATTCATCTTGGGTATATGCCTAGGAGTGGATCTTGGGAAAGGAACTCTGCTCTGGTCTATGGTTGTGAACATCTTTGGTTCAAATTCTAGCTCAACCGTTTGCTAGCTGTGTGACTTGAGGCATGTTACTTAACGTCTCTGTGCCATAGTTTCTTCAGAAGTAAAATGGAGTTGTTCATAGTACCTAGATCGGAGGGTTTTTACGAGGATTAAATGAGTTAATATTGGTGAAGTGCTTTGACCCGGTACCTGACTCACAGCAAGTGCAGGTGAAGTATTTGTTAAATAAATAAATAAAATAAATACTAATTTGCACTTAGAAGATCCCAGGTTATCAGAACTGGCAGGAGTCTTTCAGAGAATCAAGTTTCTGTGGGTAACAAACATGTTGAACCTGTCAGACTCACAGGGTGTAATCATAAAAGTCACCCCCTCTTTGTCTCCCACTGCCCTCTATGCCCTGCCCACAGTGGTAGTCCTTTCCTGAGACTTTGCCAGCCACCCTCAGGCAACTGAGAGAAAGTCTTAATGGAGCTTCGAGAAGCAAACAGTCTGAATTGGGTAATTAAAAGGGGCCACACTGGGGCTCCTGGGTGACTCAGTCGGTTGAGCATCTGGCTTCGGCTCAGGTCATGATCTCGCTGTCCGTGAGTTTGAGCCCCGTGTCGGGCTCAGTGCTGACAGCTCAGAGCCTAGAGTCTGCTTTGGATTCTGTGTCTCCCTCTCTCTCTGTCCCTTTCCTGCTCGTGCTCACACACTCGCTCGCGCTCTCTCTCTCTCAAAAATAAGTAAACGTTAAAAAAATTTTTAAAGGGGCCACACTAATGTACTCATCAACACTCTGGTCCTCATTCCAGGGATAGCGACCTAACCCTGTGCCTGCAGATCTGGTGGCAGGTGGCACGCAATCTCGAATCTCGTCCTTTCTCACCTGCCCCCCCAGGGGGCTCCCCAGCTGCAGGAAGGGGAGGAGAGGGGCACAGAAAGTGGTCACTTGACTGGTGCTGTTCTAAGCTGGATTTGTTTGCTCTGGGACTGGCTAATGGTTATTGTCAACGCTTTCCTGCCAGATCCTTTGTAAGTCCCACGTCATGGGCAGAGACCTGTCCTTTAGTTGACTGCTTCCTGCCCCCCGCCCCTCTTTTACCCCTCACATTGTACACACTCCTCCGTGTTTTTCTCCTGAGGGATCCAGGCCATAGGAAATGGCCTTTGAGCAGGATTCCTGTAACAGAGACCCTAAAGCGGTATTTCTTTCTTTTTTTTTTTTTTAATTTTTTTAATGTTATTTATTTTTGAGAGAGAGGGAGGGAGGGAGATATAGTGTGAGTGGGGGAGGGGCAGAGAGAGGGGGAGACACAGAATCTGAAGCAGGCTTCAGGCTCTGAGCTGTCAGCACAGAGCCCGATGCGGGGCTTGAACCCACAAACTGTGAGATCATGACCTGAGCTGGTCGGATGCCCAACGGACTGAGCCACCCAGGTGCCCCTAAAGAAGTATTTCTACACTGGGTCCCACATCTGGCGTCCAGGGTTCATGCATCTTTCACCCACTGTCAAGAGGGCATGGCCGTATCCTCGGACGCTATGGACCGCTCCCCTGGGAACCAGTCCTGTGTGCAGCTTACCAGCGGGGGACATGTACATGTGGAGCTCTGTATGGGCCCAACGAGGAGTCCTCATCTTTGGGTTAAAACAAAGTGGTGTCCCCTCCTACCAGGCCCGTCCTTGGCCAGGGCAACCAGGGTGGTACAGGAGGCATCTTGTTTCTCTTTCCGGTACTTCATTAATATGAAACTTGCAAACTTTGGGCTCTAACAGTGTTTTCCAGGGCCTGTAGAAAACGCTTATGCGTGTGCCCTCCTTTGGAGTGTGACAGTTCTGAGTGCGTGTTGAATTGCCCGAGTCGCCATTTTGGGCACAGCCTTTCCTCGGCTCCTATAATGAGAGGGCAGACCTCCCGGCACAGCAGTGTCTAAAGAAGTCACTCACAACATCCCCCACCTCTAGTCTCTCCTCTCTCGATCTTTTTAATCCCTTGATCTGGGTGGCAGGACCCTGGGCTAGAGGCCTGCGAGGTGTGTGACCACTTCTGTCGGACCCCCTTTGAAACATGTGCCTGTCGTCTGTGTCTCACCCCTTGCCTTGGTGTCTGGCTTTTATCTTGGCGCCTCGATCAAAACTTCTCAATTATTGTCCTATGCCATGCGTTTTTGTCGCTGGTGATTTGAAAATCCTGCTTGGGCAGTTCTCCGGGAGCCCCCACAATTTCATGTCCCCGGTGGTCTGGGTCCATGCCTGTGGGTCTCCTGTCCCCTTGTTCTGAACTCTGTACCCCCGATCACATGACCTGTGTGTGGGCACATCTTGGGGGACGTGCAGTTTTGAAAGGCTAGGATACCCTTAAGAGAGCCAGATTGAAGGCAAGCAAGTTTCCGAGGATTTCCACATTATTCAGATGCCCCCCCAACCCCCGCCGCTGGCATCTTTACTTGATTTCTCAACAGAAGCCGATTTGGTGCAGCCGATACACACCCACAACGTGCTCACCGCTTGGGAACAGTCCCTTGACTATTGGAAACAGTTGTGTGGATCCGTCTCTATTGGATGTTGACTGTGAGTGGGTGGTTTTTCTGTAAATCTGGTAGTCAACAAAATGGAGCACCCGGTTCTCTCTTACCGCCCTACGCCTTCCAGCTATGTGGGAACACGTCACATTATGGCTTTGGAAATCCTCACGTCAGCTCGACTTTTGTTCAGGCAGCATTTGCTTCCCTTGTGCTTGTCCTGGATTCATTGCATACATCAGCAGTGTCATGGTGAACAGTTCCAAATGTGGAGACAGAAGACCTGAGTTCTAGCTTGAGCACATCTGCTGCCTTCTCTGAGGCTCATTTTCCTCATGTATAAAATGGGAATAACTGTTAGATAGCACTGACCTTACTGGGTTGTGAGAGTCACAGAGACAGTGCTACGTGGAGATGCTCTGTAAGTCGTTGAATACTGATGGGAAGTCAGGCATTGTGGCCATTAGCCTCCAAGATGGCCCCCAGCGGACCCTGCCGCCTGGCCTTCACAGCCTCGTGTAATCCCCTCCCCTTGAATGTGGGCTGGACTTAGTGACTCACTTCTCTCTTTTTTTAAAGTTTTTAATTTTGAGAGAGTGCACAAGCAGAGGAGGGATAGAGAAAGAGAGAGGGGGCGAGAGAAAATCCCGAGCAGGCTCCTTCAGCACGGAGCCCAATCTGGGGCTCAATCCCATGAACCATGAGATTATGAACTGAGCTGAAATCGAGAGTTGGACACTTAACCAGCCGAGCCACCTGGGCACCCTGATTAGTGACTCCCTTCTGATGAGCCTATGAAGGCAGAGTGGCAGTGTGTGACCTGGAGGCTAGGTCGAAGAGGACAGCGTGGCATCCCTCTTGCTTGCTGTCTGTGGATCCCCGGCTCCGGGGGAAGCCGTGTTTTGAGCAGCCCTTTGGAGGATCCCACTCGGTGAGAAACTGAAGCCTCGTCCCACAGCCTGCCTGAACTTAGAAGTGGGTTTCAGCTCCAGTCTGCATTTCCCTTGACTGTAGCCCAGCAGATACCTTGGCTACAGCCTAATTAGAAACTCTGGGCCAGATCCACCCAACCCAGATGTTCGTGGATTCCGACCCTTAGAAACCGCATGACATCCTAATTCCTGTTTTAAGGTGCTAACATCTGGGCTAATTTATTACATAGCAATAAATAACTAATACGGATGTCCTTGCTAAGTCCCTACATTTATAAAGGGTGATGTTTACTATGTTGTCATATAAAGAAAATCTCTAAATTTGGCATCAAGCGGGCTTAGCCTCCAATTATGAAACAGTTGTACTCTGGTGCACAGTTGTTTAGCGAGGGTCAGTAAACCATCGCAGTTTGGTATAGTGCTATTTTCTATGTTGCAGAACTTTGTAAAAGTTCTTTTAAGAGTTAACTTTTACTCGTTGTGTTAGTTGGGATCCAGGCAGGAAAACCAAAATCGCCCCAGTTATTTTTACAGAGAGAATTTAGTAGAAAAAACGGTTTACTGGGACTGAGTTATCAGAAAGCAGCTTCTGTTTCTAGGGCTTGCGGGGAGCACAAGGAAGGGTGTTACTGGAGTGGAGCAGGCAACTAGTGGTGGGGCAAGAGGAAGCTGGATCTGAAACTATGAGGGGACAAAAGAGCTAGAAACTGGAGCCAAGCACTGCTACTGGAACCAGCTGAGGGTCCAAAGTGCAGCTCCCTCAGAGGGACAGCGGCAGATATGGGGGAGCAAGTAACCAACCTCTCCTTCCTCCCTCCTCTAGGTATGCCTGAGCAAGCCCGTTTGAGCTCCTCCTCCCATGGTAGCTCGCGCTCTCTCGCGCGCGCCCCCTAGTGGCAGAGCCTAACGGGAAGCTGCAGGCAAAGCACAAATGGGGTTTGCAGAGTCCCAGAACCAGCATCATAGAGCAGAGCTGAGAGAGAGAACAGCTGAGTTAACAAAAAGCACAAGTCTTTCCTTGATTAACAGATTGTGGATTAGTTAGTAGGCACATCCTCTGTCAAAGCCTCTCCATTCATTATTCACAGCAGCACAAGCCTGGGAGGGGAGTTTGTGTCACTGGAAGTTCCCTCCCTGGGGCTCTAGGATTTCCCAATGGTGCAGCAAGTGCTATGAGCCTGTATCTTGCCCAACCCTGCAGCAGCTGAACACTTCCCTAGCAGGCTTTCAGCTTTGGAAACCAAAACCATCATTCGTGCCCTACTGATCTGTTGAGCTCACAGACCCAACCCAAGTTATGTTTCACTTTAAATTAGTTTGAATTTTTTTAAACATTTATTTATTTTTGAGAGAGGGAGAGAGACTGTGTGAACAGGGGAGGGGCAGAGAGAGAGGGAGACAGAGAATCCGAAGCAGGTTCCAGGCTCTGAGCTGTCAGCACAGAGCCCGACGCAGGGCTTGAATTCATGAGCCATGAGATCGTGACCTGAGCCGAAGTCAGACGCGTAACCGACTGAGCCACCCGGATGCCCATAATTACTTTGAATCTTTAAAAATTGAAGAAAGTAAAATTCATGTCATTCGTCTCACCAGCCATATTTTAAGGGCCCAATGGTTATATGGGGCTAGTGGCTACCATATCGAACTGCACAGATTTTCATTATTGCAAAACTCTGTGGGTCGGTGCCTTTCAAATGCTCATTGGGAGGAAAAATACTAAAAGACATTGGATCTTCAAGAGGAAGATGTAGTACATAGCTTCTCCAAATTTTTTTTAAACCAATGAGCCCTTTGTTTTCATTGATTAAGACTCTGGAGACTTGCTTTGGCTGCGTGATCTTGAGATAGGCACTTGAATTTCTCTGGGCATCCGTGTTCTCTGTTCACACCTTGGCCAGTGTCATATGCAGGTTTGCTCTTTATTAGAAACCACTTTGCCAGCATGTAGTGTCTGGTGCTGTTGCTTTCCTTGGCCTTAGTTTCAAGAAGAACCTATGATTTTACTCCCGGAGCCCTGATTGACCTCCCTGCCCCCATCTCTGCAGTGCTTTCTCCTCCCAGCACTGTATCTGATCACCACCTTCCCTGTGGTAACCTCTGACGGCCCGTGACCCACAGGAGAAAGTCTGAAGCCAGAGCCTTCATTATGTACTGCTTGCCATTCGGGCCGTGCCCTCGCCGCTGCCTCCTTAATTTTTAACTCCTAATACCCTACTCTGTGTCAGCTTCCGCTGGTGGTTCCCCGAACTCACTCTGTACTGCACACCTTCGCACCTTTGCTCAAGCTCTTCCCCCAGCCTGGGAGTCCTCCCATCCCACTGTCCACCTCCTCAACCCGCCTGGTGGGAGGCCGGCTCGCTGGCAGCCCCGTGTGCCGCCTTCTGTGGCTCTGCCTCCGTGTTCGTTGCGGGGTCGGCCGTCACCCTGCCTGCTCCTGGCCGACGACCGCACGCCGGCGGCGTGCTGGACCAGTGTGATGTTCCTCCAAGGGGCAGCTTTTGGTCAGGGACTCCCCAGGGGCCTGGCCGAAGCTGTCCCTGGGCTGTTCTTCTGTCTGAGACTCTGCCCACCTCTTCGTTCCCTGCCCTCTCTCCCAGGTGTCACATTGGCACTGAGCTTGACAGTTCCCCCTGCCCATCCTGCTCCCTCCCCCTTTATCCCACGTGTATTTCTCCCCAGTAAATCTCTCTGGTGTCCAGTGCTGTCTTAGCATTTACTCCTCGGAGAACCAGACTGATCCAGGTAAAACTTTCCCTGACTTGAAGCAGGCAGAATCAAGCACTTTTTCATCCGCTTTCTTGGAGCCCTCTGCTTTAGCACTTACTCCATTTTGCCGTTAGCCCGCCCCCACCGTCGTCCTATCATCTGTCACTTCCACTAGGCAGCTCCTGAAGTCGGTGGGGTACTGTGTGTCCTGCGTTCTGTGCACTGACTGGATGGGGTTGGGGCCCATTTGTCCTTCGCGGAGCTGAACAGTCTTCTCTCCGTGTGAGCAGTATCGGAGGAATGGGCGTTGTCTGCCTCTGGTCAGAGAAAGGACGCAACGGCATCATTTATGCATGAGAGCAGGCTCCGTCTGTCATTAACGAGAGGGTTGAAGTCCACATGCTTGTTTACCAATGGTCCGCTGAGATTTTTGTGCAGCTTGGTGCCCACAATCTTTATTTTTTTCCCCATAGGCACTCTGCAGTACATGGCACCTGAGATCATCGATCAAGGACCTCGCGGGTACGGCGCCCCGGCGGATATCTGGTCCCTGGGCTGCACCATCATTGAGATGGCCACCAGCCGGCCTCCGTTCGATGAGCTCGGTGAGCCGCAGGCAGCAATGTTCAAAGTAAGACATGTTTGGTGATTGAAGTTGCTGGTGTCAGGGAAATAATAAGTAAAAAGAAAATCTCCTGCCACTCCAGAAATCTCTCCACAAAGGTAGAAGAGAAAGCAAACAGTTTTATTGTTGAATAGGCATTAAATCAGAATGCGATGCAAGCCACAGGCAGTCCACTAAGTGGTTGCAAGGACAGAAAGAACTTGTCCTTTTCTCCAGCCAAGCACTACCACCCTCTGACCTGTGGTCTCAAAGGAAACGATCACTAGTCCTCCCGTGTGTGGACAGGATAGTGCCACTGGTCACAGTAGTGCATCCAAGGGTCACTCGATAATTGGGACGACCATTTGCATCAGCTAATTGATTTTACCTAAAGGAAAAATAAACTTCTCCAATATTTAAGATAGGAGGTAGTTTTCGAGGAAGACACTACTGAAGTTAGGGCTCCCCCGCAACCGGAAACTGGGAGATAGAGATAGATCCTTCTTGATGTTGACATTTCCAGGAGTTGGCCCTCAGGTCCTAGAGAAAGGCGTTCTTGGCAAGAGGCTTATTCAGCTTTTAAAAAGATTCACATAGCGTCTCAAAGACACCAAGAACTTGCAGTTACAAGTTTTCTAAAGTACATGCTCTAAGAAAAGAGGGGGAGGGGAGGTCTCTTCCCTTATTTTCAACAGGGAGGATGAAGGCTCTTTGTTTTCTGGTGGGGTTTTTTTTGTTTTTTGTGTTTTTGTTTTTTGGGGGTTTTTTTTTTTTTTTTTTTTTTTTTTTTGTATTCTACCAGTCTTACTATTAGTTTTAAAAATCATAGCTGTTGGGGCACCTGGGTGGCTCAGCCATCAAGCATCCAACTTCAGCTCACGTCATGATCTCACGGTCCGTGAGTTTGAGCCCCGCGTCGGGCTCTGTGCCGGCAGCTCAGAGCCTGGAGCCTACTTCGGGTTCTGTGTCTCCCTCTCTGTCTGTCCCTCCCACACTCGCTCTCTCTTTCAAAAATAAGTAAACACGGGGGCGCCTGGGTGGCGCAGTCGGTTAAGCGTCCGACTTCAGCCAGGTCACGATCTCGCGGTCCGTGAGTTCGAGCCCCGCGTCGGGCTCTGGGCTGATGGCTCAGAGCCTGGAGCCTGTTTCCGATTCTGTGTCTCCCTCTCTCTCTGCCCCTCCCCCGTTCATGCTCTGTCTCTCTCTGTCCCAAAAATAAATAAACGTTGAAAAAAAAATTAAAAAAAAAATAAGTAAACACGAAAAAATTAAAAAAAAAATCATAGTTGTTAACATATTATCCATGTGATTTTTATCTCCTGCTTCTTCCCATACTGTGAGGAACTCATCATAAACATCATGTTGCATGTTGTTTATTTCTAACTTTTGCTTGTGCAACTAACATTTTTTAAAATTTTTATTTAACTTATTAATTTACATCTAAGTATATAGTGCAACAGTGATTTCAGGGGTAGATTCCTTAATGCCCCTTACCCATTGAGCCCATCCCCCCTCCCAGAACCCCTCCAGGAACCCTCTGTTTGTTCTCCATATTTATGAGTCTTTCATGCTTTGTCCCCCTCCCTGGTTTTGTCTTATTTTTGTGAAGCCTCTTATTTTGAATCTGTATTTGCCCTTAACACTAGGTGAGGCTCAAATACCACATGGGCCTGTATCTTTGGAGGGCAGGTTTCTGACTGGTTTTGAAGAGGTGGGGCTTCGGATAGCAGACAGTGTTTACTTTGTCATTCTAAAAGCCCTCCCCGAGCTCACAGGAAGGCCACCCCAAGTATTGAGGCCCACATGAGACCGACTGGCCACCATGGGGGGCATTTTACCACCAGGCCTGCTCCCTTGGGAAGGGACATGCTTCCCATCCCACGGGAAGCTGATGCCAGGATAGCCCCTTGTGTCTAAGGCCAGGTCTGTGGCTTCTGGCTCTGAGTACACTTGGAGAAGTTGAAGAGAGGCTGTGGTCTTAAGAGTCCCTTAGCAGCAGTGGCCTCCCTGGAGCATTTTTGGTTGCCTGAAGGCTAAGGAGGAGGAGAGTGGGTTCACTGCTTATGGACAGTGAGGTCACAGTGCGTCGAAGCAACCCGATAGGACATGCTCCAGAGGCCTTGCTTCCTTGCTTCTCTGCCAGGCATGGCGGCCCCTCGGCCCGTCTGCCCTGCAGCCTTGCCTCCCGCGTCTTCGCCGGACACTCCAGCTCAGCCTCTGGCAGAACGAAAAGGAACGAGTGCAGGTTTCTCGGCGAGCGGAGTGCAGGCCGCTCAGCAGACGGACTGCTCTGCGCTGTGGGTGCCGTGGCTGCTCCCCTCAGCCCGGCCCCTGCAGAAGGTTCTCAGAGCAGCGGTCAGGCGGCTCCAACGTCAGGACCTCAAGTCGCCGAGTGTCTTCTGGCCCCCACAATCACGACAAGACCCTGAACGCGTGGGCCGGGGGACAGCGGTAACCTTCCCCGCCCTGCGGCGTCTATCCGTGGTGGAGCCGTGTGGCTGTCGAAGATCCTACCTGCAGCTTCAGTCGCAGGCCTCGGGACAGATACTCGCTGGTGCAGAGACAGACATCGGGGCCAGAGAGGTGATGATATGGAGAGACACGGAGGGCGGCACGCCGAGGCCAAGGTGAGGGTGATGTGTCTGCAAGCCAACTGTTGCCGCAACCGCCCGAAGCTGGAAGAGGCAAGGACGGATTCTCTCTAGGTTTCAGAGGGAGCGTGGCCCCGTCAGCACCTTGACTGCAGACCTCCAGCCTCCCAGACTGAGAGAGAATAAATCTGCATTGTTTTCAGGCACCCGGTTTGTGGCGCTCTGTGAAGGCAGCCCAAGAGAACTCCTACAGGGGCCTTCTGAGTAACAGCAAAGCACCTTTAGAAGTAACATAGCGACAGGCACCAAGGTGCCGCCCACGTTCGCTCTCTGCTTTCCGACAGTCTTGTGGGGGACGCCACCCCTCTCTCCTTTTAGTTCTTGCCCTGAATTTCGGTCCCTGGCCCCTTAGTGCCCTTCCCCCCTGCCCCTCAGGTGAGGGGTGCCACTGTAGGTGTCCTGCATTTCACATTTTGGGGGGATATTCCATCCAGTGTTTAGTGTTCTCAAAATCTAAAACTCGATTTAAAAACTTTTATTTGATCGTGGTAAGAACAGTTAACAGGAGCTCTACACCCTTAACATACCTTAAAGTGCTTGCTGCGGTATTGTTGACCCTAGGTACAGTTGTTGTACAGCAGAATTCTAGAATGCGTTCATGTTGGTTTTGTTTGTTTTTTTGTTTTTGTGGGGTTTTTTTAGGTTTTTAAACTTTATTTTTATAAACATTTTTTTAATATTTATTTTTGAGAGAGAGAGGTCGCACAAGCAGGGGCAAAGAGAGGGAGACACAGAATCTGAAGCAGGCTCCGGGCTCCGAGCTGCCAGCACAGAGCCCTACGCGGGCTCAAAACCACGAACCGTGAGATCATGACCTAAGCTGAAGTCGGGTGCTTAACCAGCTGAGCCACCCAGGCACCCCTTAAACTTTATTTTTAAAGTTTGTTTTTTGTTTTTTTTTTTTTTTGAGCAAGAGAGTGCAATCGGGTGAGGGGGCGGGGGTGGGGAGAGAGAGAATGAGAATGCTAAGCTCATCATGGAGCCCGATAGCAGGGGGCCCATCCCAAGACCCTGGGATCATGACCTGAGCCCAAATCAAGAGTTGGATGCTCAACTGACTGAGCCACCCAGGTGCCCCAAGATTTTTTGATTTTTAAGTAATCTTTGCACTAAACGTGGGGCCTGAACTTAGAAACCCGACATCAGAAGTTGCATGCTCTTCCGACTGAGCCAGCCAGGTGCCCCAAGAATGTATTCATCTTTCTTACCTGAAACCTCATGCCCTTTGATTAGTAACTCCATGCACCCCCACCCCCAAACTGCTGAGCCTCCCTGCGTGTGGCCTCAGGGCTCCACTGAGGACTAGAACAGAAGCCCCAGGACCTCTTAAGCCCTACGCTCTGAAACTCCTCTGATTTCACTTTTCCAACAACCTACTGGGCAAAGCAAAGTCCCAAGAGGCCAGCCGGGCGAGTCGTCGAGGGTGTTCTAACCCACCAGCTCCTCAAAGGATGGCAGGGGTAGGAGCTTTATACTGAAGGCACGTGCACCCGGATGTGCCTGAGGCCTCACAGTCACGTAAGTCACATAGGTCCCCTCTCCCTTAAATGCAGGTGGGGATGTTTAAGATCCACCCTGAGATTCCAGGAGCCCTTTCAGCTGACGCCAGAGCATTCATTTTATCCTGTTTTGAGCCTGACCCCCACAAACGTGCCACTGCTGCCGAGCTGCTTAAAGAGGGTTTCTTAAGGCAGGTGAACAAGGGCAAGAAGAACCGAATTGCTTTCAAGCCAGCAGGTGAGGTCTGCCTGGACAGCGGGGGTGCCGCCCGGGGCGCGGTGGATGCCTGGGCCCCTCTGTCACCGAGAGTGCCTGCTCTCCAGAGCCGCACGCACGGAGCCTGTCCCTGTGAAGAGTGGCAGGGATTGGTGCAGGGGGCGTAAGAGTGGTCACACCCAGCCAGTGAATGTCCCTTGATTTCCTGACAGACAGAGGGAGCCCCACAGGTGACAGCGGCACACACCCCCTCCCCTTGTTAAAGTCTTTCATTTGAGATTGTGCCGAGAAGGGGGGCCAGGGGTGCCCTGCCTGGGTTTTGGGTCTTCGGTTGGTGCAGAGTCTGGCCTTTCCCCCTCTGCTGCTCCTGACCTTGATTAAGGGGTGCAGTAGCTGTCCTACAGGTCATTGAAGCAAAGTGGCCCCTTCTAGGGCAATGAGCCCTACCTGGCAATGACATAAATGTGGCCTCTGGAAAGAAAGCTGTTGGTTTTCTCTTTCCTGGTGTGAATGGAGTAGAAGCCAGGACAGATGCTCAGCATCTTGCTCGGGGGTGACGAGTTGTGTTTCTGTCAGTGTTTCCTGAAGGCTGGTTAGAGACGCGGTCTTGGGCCTCAGACCTGCTAAAATGGAACCTACATTTCAGGGACCCCGGGTGATTGACTCTACCGCCCCGTTAGAGCAGCACAGACCTAACAGTCCCTGCATGGGTCACCTGGCCTGAGGGGCTGAGGCTCACCCTCCCCCCTCCCTGTCTGCCCCCACACAGAGGGTACCCGGGGTGCCACCCTGGCCCTGCCCATGTCTGGGGAGCCCATGGGCAGCAGCAGCAGTGACCACGGCTCTGTCTCCCCGGACTCTGATGCACAGATGGACGCGTTCTTCGAGAAGGCCCGGGCACCCAAGCACCGGCTCAGCCCCCTGCATAGGTACAGCCCACCCACCTCCCTACACTGTGGGCCAGGAGCCAAATCCCTCCCAGGTGAAAACCAGATGGCCGCCCGGGGCTTTAGCTTTCTGCACGGTTAGTAGGGCGGCCAACAGTGCAGGTGAAGGCGGCAGGCAGCGTGTTCACTGCGGTCACTTCCCCATCTTCCTGTTCCTTCCCCTCCTCTCTCGTCCCCTCCGCCCCTCCTCCCACCGTCCCCATTTTCTTTCCCTTTCTTCCCTTCTCTCTCCCTCTCTCAAAACTGGTGCTGTGGGGGTTAGAAAAAACACTGCATCTCTCTTCCACCTGCCTGCCTCCTGCAGTTTCACCTTAAGGGTGGGGACTGCCGACTCGCCTCTTAGCCCCTCCCCGTGGCGTCCCAGCCTGGAGACTTTGTTCCAGGACATGCAGGGATTGTCGCATGTGTTTGTCCGCAGCGTTCCAGATGAGAGCGCAGCCTCCTCCCCGGAGGACAGGGACCCGGGCCTCTTCCTGCTGCGCAAAGACAGTGAGTGCCGCGCCATGCTGTACAAAATCCTCTGGGAGGAGCAAGACCAGGTGGCTTCCAACCTGCAGGAGTGCGTGGTCCAGGTAGGGCCGGGTCGGGGGAGCTGCTTATGCCGCCCCCTCTGCCTGGCACCAGGTCCCGGAACAGGGACGAGTCTCCTGCTGCCCTGGACGGTTTGCAAACTTACGGTAATCACCATAAGTATTTCCCAATGCCCTTCCCTCTTCCAACAAGACAAAAGAAAATACAAAGCAAAAAAAAAAAAAAAAAAAGACTCCACCAAAGCCTGAATTTGCAGAACACTGCGGTGAACCGAGGCATGGAGTGGTGCTGCCCCCTGGCGTAAAACAAGCCAAATGCAGCACAAAGCTTAGGGACTCACAGCTTTTGCCCTTCATTCACGTTAAACTTTCGTTTTGAACCCCCAGCTGCAGGACACATTGAGTTGCCCTCAGAAGCTGGGAAAAGGCCACTTTAGGGGGAAAGGTTATGGATAAAAATGTTTGCATTTTAAACTTTTTTTTAATGTTTTATTTATTTTTGAGACAGAGACAGAGCATGAATGGGGGAGGGTCA
>NW_024420490.1:5096920-5138967 GCF_014898765.1 Herpailurus yagouaroundi | reverse complement strand
CCCGGTTGGTGATCAGAGTTCAGAAGACTTGCATCTCTCAGCCGGCCACATCAAGCAAATAATTGGGATCCTGAGGGACTTCATCCGCTCCCCGGAGCACAGAGTGATGGCATCCACGATATCAAAGCTAAAGATGGACCTGGACTTTGACAGCTCGTCCATCAATCAGATTCATCTGGTACTGTTTGGATTTCAGGATGCTGTAAGTGTTCCGCCTGGCTCTAGAGAACGAGCTAGAAGGCAGGAAGCCCACTGAAGTGGCTCACAGCCGGGACCCTGGAGTTCAGTTACCATCTTCTCCCCTAGTCCCCATCTCTTCTGTGTACACCTGAATCCCTAGTTTCAGCAGTTCATTCTAAACACAGAATATGCAAGTACAGGTGAACGAGGGGATTGTATCTGGCCACTAAGAGCAGGAGTGTAGGACTTGGGAACAAGTGGCATCTACCAGCTGAGTAGGCATGGGGTTTAAGCTTATGTGTCTGTGCAGACAGATGTGAGTTGCTCCAGGCGTGAGACCGTGTCTGGTCCAGCTTTGTGTCCCACGCCCCCAGCGAAGAGCCTGACTTTTCATAGGTGCACCAGAAATACTCTACGAGTAAACAACAACGAGCCCGGTGCGGGAGATCCGATCACTGCACCCATCCCGAAGACCCGGCATGACTTAGGGTCAGCTTGGAGGGAGACCCAGTCCGGAGGGAACGTATGTCAGGTAGAGATGCAGGGCAGCACGGTTAACATTTTATCTCCGAGTAGAAGTAAACTAGAATTTGTAAGAACTCCTATTTCTTGGACGTACAGCAGACCAGAAATCTGGATTTTTGTGATTTATAGGTGAATAAAGTTTTGAGGAACCATTTAATTAGGCCCCACTGGATGTTTGCGATGGACACCATCATCCGGCGAGCGGTGCAGGCTGCGGTCAGCATTCTCATCCCGGGTAAGCATGCCGCCTTCGTGGTCCAGGGCGGGCTCAGGCCATGGGCGAGGTCACACGTGTGCTCCGCGCTCAGCAGTGGTTTTCTCCTTCCCATCTGGGCAGTATACTTCCCTGCAATTCAGCGAACGCTAGCAACTTCTCGAGCCATACTTCTGTGTCCCCTACCCATAACCAAGGAGACTGCACAGAGCCAAAACTTGTCATCGGAGAGGGAGCCCTGGGCCTGAGGGCCGGGATCCCGCAGTGCCCCCCGCCTTCACTCAGGAATGCCTACTGGTGGCTTGATGGTGCCTACTACGGGCTCCGTCTCCTGTCAGAATCATCATGGGGTAGCTCTAGAAATCTTTGGCTTTTTTTAAGTTGCTTTCTTCAGTTAGAGACAGCGTGAATGGGTGAGGGGCAGAGACAGGGAGAATCCCAAGCAGGCTCTGCTCGGTCAGCACAGACCCCGCCGCGGGGCTTGAACTCATGAAACCAAGATCATGACCTAAGCTGAAGTGGACAGTCACATGCTTAACGAGCCACCCAGGGGCCCCAGTTTTTGGCTTTTGTACCTCTCATTTGTCATTTGTGAAGCCACAGAGCCGCTTAATAACCAAGTTCTCTCTCCTGCCGTGACTTCATCCTCCGAGAGGGGGAGGCTCTGCGCCTCTCGTGTTGACATTGCCGCTTCGTCTCTTGACTTTGCTCCCTCCCTGTCATGTCCTCTCCTGCCTGGTTCTCATTAAACCCCAGGACTTCCATCACTCCCCACTCCAAGCGGGCACCTTTTCTGTAGTAGAACCACCCAGGGCAGGCCAGGTTGGAAGCCTGGTTGCACCTCTGTAAAGCCATCCTTGGCTAACTAACTTAACGTCATTCAGCCTCAGTTTGCTCATCTATAAACTGGCCGTGAGCATCTTTTCACTGCTGAGAACGGAGTAACGTCTCCACCCCATTTATTTATAACGTCAGCAGTCCTCTGATGGAGCACTGCCTTGCTGGGCCAGCCTCCGAACACTCCCGTTCGCTGGCATAAGGACAGAAGCTCCACTGAGCCCTGGCCTTGTGTCACCACGGTCCTTTCTCCTTCCGTCATTTCACAGAGCTCCGAGCCCACTTCGAGCCCACGTCAGAGACCGAAGGGGAGGAGGAGGACCCAGATGAGGTGGAGGACGACTCTCCCCCCGCAGACCTGCCCGGGAGTGAAGGGCACACGGCATACCGAGGGAGCAGCCCCCCGTCAGCGGGCGCCCCAGAGCCGCAGCCCCAGCAGCTCCACCACCGGCACCTGAGCCTCCAGCTGGGCCAGCTCAGGCAAGAAACCAACAGGTGGGCAGGGGTGGGACAGCGACCTGGGCCAGGAAGGTTATCACTCTGCTTGCCTGAGGGTCTCGGAAAAGCATCTTCACCAACAAAGTGGGCAAGGGGGCGGTCTCAGCTTCAACTGGGGGAGAAAGCCTCCCCTTCTTTAACGTTAGGAATCAGAGAGCTGCGATGCCTTGCCACCAGGCACAGAGCAATCAGCCGTGCCGAAGGCACCAGCATCTGGGGAGTTTTTTTCTGTCTCTTCACCAAGGTGAGCCCCCTGGCATGGTGTGTGGGTTCGGCAGAGAGCAGTGGACAGCTGCAGCCTGCCCCTACGGACGTAGCCAAGCCAGGGGTTGGTGTCCCATAACCCTGACCCTGCAGAAGTTTACCCTCCTCTCTTTGAATCTCTTCCGTGTGATTTGTCAGAATTAGCCGGCAGGCATTCGTGGCCTTCTTTCCCAGCCAGGGGACCCTGGCATTGGTGTGAGGTACCCCCGAGAGAGCTGGTCTGTTTTGTTCACTTCCTGGCACATAGTAGATATTCGAAAATATTTGTCAAATGAGTAAAATGAGTCCCGTTTGCCCTGGGTAATCACATCAGTAGACCTATAAAGGACAGAACCCACGGGCAGAGCAAATGAGTTGGTCCTGGTTCCAGATGATGCCTTGTTGCCATATGATCACTACTAATGCCAATTAATACTTGACGAGGAGATATGGTATCAGCTATCCATATTTTGGAAGAAACATTGTATACACTCCAGGGATCTCTGAAGTTTGACCTTAGGCAGATCTAATCACTTCTTTTTAGAGACCTAGAGGGTTTTGTTTTCATTTTTTTAAGCTTATTTATTTTGAGAGAAAGAGTGCAAGTGGGGAGGGGCAGGGGGAGAGAGAATCCCAAGCAGGCTCCACGCCATCAGCACAGAGCCTGACGTGGGGCTCGCTCCCACGAACCGTGAGCAGACATCAGGAGTCGGACCCTTACTGACCGAGGCACCCAGGCGCCCTGAGACTGGAGTTGTAGTTACTAGGTAGCGGTAGCAAAATTGTGAAAGCTTTTAAAATATGACACCTGTGGAAGCTCGTGATAATTAGCACCACTTTAAAATATTTTCTGGTGGGGCGCCTGGGTGGCTCGGTCGGTTGAGCGCCCGACTTCAGCTCAGGTGACGATGATCATGGCTTGTGAGCTGGAGCCCCACGCCGGGCTCTGTGCCGACAGCTCAGAGCCTGGAACCTGCTTCTGATTCTGTCTCCTTCTCTCTCTGCCCCTCCCCCACTTTTCCTCTGTCTCTCCCTCTCAAAAATAAATGTAAAAAAAAATTAATAAAAAATTTTCTGGTAAGGTTTATAATTACTAAATTCCTAAAATGTTACATATGGGCTCAGTGGCTCTTCATCTACACTGCTGATAGTCCTTCTGTTACTTTGCAGTGTCAGTAGAATTAGTAATGACAGCAGCCGACTACAGATGGCAGACAAGCATGCCCTCCCTCGGTAGCACGCCTGTCCCTACAGCATGGAGATGCCTTAGCTGCTGTCAGGTAGAGCACGAGGATGGCACCTCCCACCCAGAGTGGCGTGGCCTGGAGGCACCTGGTCTGTCCTGAGTGGGAGGCCAGCCCCTGTGAAGCATTTAGCAGTCACTGGTCCCACAGACGTCTGGAGCTGTATTCCTCCCGCTTGAGGGGGTCTTTTTGCCGGCTCCCTCCCACCACTGTCCATCAGAAGCAGGGGCACCCGGGTGGCTCAGTCGGTTGAGTATCCAACTTCGGCTCAGGTCATGATCTCAGTTTGTGAGTTCGAGCCCCACATCGGGCTCGCTGCTTTCGGTGCGGAGCCTGCTTTGGATCCTCTATCCCCCTCTGTCTGCCCCTCCCCTGCTTGCACGTGCTCTCTCGCTCTCAGAAATAAATATTAAAAAAAGAAGCAGCAGGGTTTCTAGCTCCTTGGCCTCCTCCCCAGAGGAGAAAGAGCCTGAGAACTAGTTTCAGCAACTTGATCTGACGCAGGGAGACAAGTTGTAATCATCAGATCCTTCCTGGCTGAGTTTACCGATCACCCTCAGGTTATCTTTCTGGTTCCTGATAGGTTTTGAGACAAAATAGACCCATGCCCTGAGTGCTGGTCTTTTTTTTCAAAGGGAGGAAACACAAGGTAGGTGCCCAGGTACAGGCTGCAACCAGATTGTTGGGACTGTGTAATTTTTTTTCAACCTGTAAGGTTCAACAAATGTTTGTGAATTGAACTGAATTGAATGATGTTAGGCTCTCTCTGGATAATGGCTTGTTTGTTTAACCAGACTTTTGGAACACCTAGTTCAGAAAGAGAGAGAGTACCAGAATCTTCTACGGCAAACGCTAGAGCAGAAAACTCAAGAATTATATCATCTTCAGTTACAGTTCAAATCTAATGGTGAGTAATTTTCCACTTGCTCTGACTTGGGGGAGCGAGACCACTGAAAACCTGCCTAACGGTCTAGTCAGTCTTGACACTGCTGCAGTTATTCTCTATGAAACCAGCAAGCACTCCAGTAGATTCTGGAATACTAATCAACGATAAAAAGGAACTGCCGGTACATTCAAAAACACAGATGAATCACAAATGCATTATGCTAAGTGAAGGCAGATTCAAAGGCTACACACTAGGACTTCCTAAGTATGGAATATTTATATATGCACTACTCTGTTAAAGGCAAAACTACAGGGACAGAAAACCAATCAGAATGGGGGCAGGGAGGGGACGGATTATTCAAGGCCACAACAACTTTTTGGGGTGATGAAAATGTCTTACCGCATACCTAAACAGGGCGATTTACTACCTACCTTCTGAATTCATTGTGTGCCTACAAAAGGGCTACAGCTGCCTCTTGGAATGTAGAATGGATAGGCTCTGGTACAAAAATCTCAATACTGAATTGTTTCCTCCTTTGATTTCCAGTGCAGATAAGGATGGGATTCCTTACAAAAGGCATTTTAAAGACTAGAATAAGCATTTAAAGTGGTAGACCTATAGCATATCAAATTCCAAAGAAGGAAAATCACCCTTACCTGTGGTTCCTTTAATCTCTGGAAAGTGAAGCCAATAATTGTGTGATGTTGTGCACTGTGGACTAGAGCTGCTAAGACAGGTTTAATGAATTAATTTGCTTTCAAGTCACATTTACGTTCTGGAATAGTTTATTTCATCCAACTTATCTTTGCAGAATTAATATACAACAAAACAAATCTCTCATCGTTGCAGATACTCCAGAGAACCCAGCATCCCCACCTGGGTCTCATGGGCAGAAAACAGATAAAGAGCTTGTAGACTGGTTACAAGAGAAAGGAGCAGATGCGAGTACAATAGAAAAGGTAAATTTGTAACAAAAAAACATTCCTATGCTGTAATAATAACAAATAATAATAGCAGCTTAGCTCTTATGTATTTGATGTCTGTTTCAGATTGTTGAAGAGGGTTATACACTTTCTGATATTCTAAATGATATCACTAAGGAAGATCTAAGACACCTTAGACTACGGTAAGAATGGCTTCAAAACACTAACAGAAAATGACTTTTTTTGCTTATGCTTTTAAATAAAGCAGTAGAAAACAAAGGGCTGTTAACTTTCCCCCTTCATTGAAATTAATTTCCTATCTGGGTAGTGTGTTTTCTAAGCCACAATCTCAGCCCCCAACGCTGGAGGTTTCCTAGGATCCGGTTGCGTATGAGTCAGAAAGAGGGAGGGGAAACACAAAAGCTCTCCCCCTCCCATCTTCTGCCATCCATGCGCCATCCAACCCTTTTTATTCTCTAGCAACCTGGCATTCCTGCACATACCTCGCAGGTCACGTCCCCTTCCTACTGGGCACAAATACAAGAGGACGTATCTTTAAGTTACGAACTGCATTTTGGCAAATCTAGACAAGTCTAGAATTACTTAACATAGCTTTTGACATAAGAGCTACCCAGGTATTTGGTGGGGTTTTCAACTTCTTTTCTTACCACTCTAAAAAAGACTCTGGATTGTTTCCTAGTGGCGGTCTCCTCTGCAGGCTCTGGACAGCAGTCTCCCAGTACAGAAGAAAGGCTCAGGGGTCCCTGGCCTCCCAAGATGAGGCTGAAACTGTCGGCTAAGCCAGGGAATAGAGGGAGCCAAGAGCTGTCATCTTTGTTTAAACTTCTGTTAACCTGACATGAATTTCACCGAGTTTACACAAGGAAACCACCACTATTTAAGACCTTGAAGTTTTAAAGACTTACAGAAACGGGATGGGTTTTTTAAACGTGTTGTTGACTTATCAACATGTTTTAAAGGTGAGTGGAACCTTAGCATTGTGAGAACAGTGACTGAACCCTAATTTTAACATCCCAGAATAGTATGGCGTTCTTAAAAACGGATGAAAATTCCGTACACCCTATAGCACTTACTGGAAAGCAGGCTGGCATCACTGTTCTAGACCATGGGGTACTTACAAGATTAAAATGTTAAGAATATGCCTTCTGTTTGATACTGAATGTACATAGAAAACTATGTTTTGTATTTAATATATAAATGAAGAGGTCTTATTTAAAAATGGAATTGTCCTTCTATACCCTGCCTGGATATAATAAATATTGCGTTTTATTGAGCAGTGGTCAGTGTGAATCGGCTTCAGCCTCCACACGCACACGTGCCACTACAAGGGTCCAGGGAATGATCCTACTCCCCTCGACTGATGGCAGAGTTGGACAGGTAGAAATGGCCATTTTTCACTTAATGTATACGATTTAGCAAATACTTCTCAATTATTAAAAGAAATAGAACTATTTTAAGTCTAAAATACCCTTTGTAACTTTCACACTAAATACTTAGGTGTGCAATAACGTCTTTCAACGCAACACTATACAAAACACATGCAATTACTATCTTAGCCTACATCCTTTCTTTTTATGGGTTTTTCTTGCTTAATGTTAAAAGTGGAGAACACAGAGTCCCTTACAGTTGAAAGTATCACCATCCGTGATGTGCAGTTTCCCTTTAACTGATGGACTTAAACTTGATCCACTGATTTGCACCCCGAACTTCAAAAGGTGGGTCGCTGCTGTAAATGTGATAGCCTAGTTCTTCCAAAGGCGGTTCAGGATCAGCGGTGGCAAACTGGGCAGCATCCTCAATCTCTTTCCTCACTTCAACATCAATTTCCTAAAAATCAGATTATAGTTGAGGAGGTTTTTGAACACACAGCAGCTTAGGTACCAACTAGCTCTACCTGGAACCTGTTGCTAGTATACAAGTGCTAACAGTTGCTATTTTTGAAGGTGATGATTGTTTTTTTAAATTTTGGAACATTTATGAATTTAACATCCAAAGTCTATTTTTAGGGAAAAAAGAATGGTGCTACCGGGAGGGTTAAAGCTTTTGCAAATACGACTGATTCATGTGCTGTGAAACCTTCCCATTTACGGAGGCAGTTCCCCCAGGAGCGGCAGCTTTCTGTGTGCAGAAAAACGCGTTGCCCAGAAAGGAGAGCAGAGAGCCTACCTTTAATTCTTCAACACTGGCCAGGTTGCTGTTCACCATTCTATCCTTGAGAAGCATAATAGGGTCACTCTTACTTCTTACTTCCTGAATCTCCTCTCGTGTACGGTAACTACAGGGAGGCAAACGAATAGGTAAGAACATTTCCGGTACAGCAAAGACCGTTCTGTGAAATACAGATGTATGTTTCTGACCGGGAGCACAGCAATACCTCTGTCACTGTGGGAACAGTGCAATTCTACTTTCAAAATACAAGAACCCCACCTCTAACACTTCTGTTAAGAGCTGCTTCGTGTCTTTGACAGGAAACTCTACCCTGGCACTTCCCCCGGCTTCTCGGGCGGTCTGACAACAGGGGCCAAGCCTTTATTTGCTTCTTGGCTCTAGATGAAGGGTAGGAAGGACGGGGTAGAGCCTCTTTATGTGCCCACCGTCCCACCCTTCTGAGCTTCTACATTTGATGTGGGTGGGGAGAACTACAGACTGTGAGGCAGAATGCCAAGCAGGAAGCAAACGTGAAGACCCCAGAGAAGCGTGGCCAGCAAACCCTCAGACAGGTTTTCCAATCCCTCTTCTATGATACAGCTGACCCCTGAACAACGTGGGGGTCAGAAGCACCAACTCCCCATACACCCCGTAGAAAATCTGCAAATTTTGACTCCCCCAAAAAACACATTTTGTACATGCGTATTATATTCTTAATGTAAACTAGAAAAAAGTGTTAAAATCAGAGAACAAAAATACCGTTCTGTAAGAAATGGACCCATGCGGTTCAAACCTGTATCGTTCAAGGGTCAACTGTACTTCCTTGTCCTAAGTCACATATAACCCCACAAGGAAGGGCTCTGCCGTTTTTTGCAAACACCAAGGACATTTTTCCCACTTGCTCTTTATAACGTTTTCCCTTAGAACTCCAATCTACTCCAAGGCTTGTCAGGGCTTACTCTGACTAAATCTACTTCTTTTAACTGTGTCACACACTGGGATGGCAGCGTTACATGCCAGAATTACTAAATCGACAAGTAAAACTATCTTCCTACCATAACCTACCTCTCACTGATAGATTTCAACATGTTGAATACCCCACGTGCCAGGTGGCCTCACTCCACACCAGCTTTTCAAATTCCGAGTCTTCATGGGGGTAGTGCCTACAAAAGCTACATGCCCCTAAATACATAAACTCTCCATACCGTCGACCTGTTTTATGCAATGATTTCTCTCTGCAGTTTTTTTTAAAGGGGCCCGAGCTCCCAATGGAGACACAAAGTCACATGCTCTACCAACTGAGCCAGCCCGGTGTCCCCCTCTGCAATTTTTTTTTATTGCTGCTCTTGCTAACAAGAGCGTAGTGCATGCTGTGTATTATAGGCATTTTCAGAATGCTTCCAGGCAAAGACTCCTATAACTACTTTACTTGATGTCAACTAATTCACCGCATGAAGCCCACTGGTGTCTGGCTTCCGAAGCAAAGGCAGAAATGTTTGCTTTTTCATGTGAGTAGCCACACACAAAGCCCAGCCACTTGGGACACCACACCCAGATTTCCCCTGACCGTACCTGACACCAGGGTCACTCATGCTATGTCCGTGGTAGCGGTAAGTCTGTAGCTCCATCAGTATGGGCCCCTAAAACAGAACCCAGTAGAGACTGAGATGATGGGCACAGCATATCCTTTCAGAATCAAAGATCTTCTCGTCGATCTGTAAATTGGCTGAGTCGTCAAGAATTCCTATTACCTGACGTAGCTGTTCTCATTTCTAATACCTGTGTATTCCGTTTCATCCTTCTTTTTTTTTTTTTTAATGTTTGTTGAGAGAGGGAACACAAGCGGGGGAGCAGCAAAGACACAATGTGAAGCAGGCTCTGAGCTGTCAGTGCAGAGCCCGATGCGGGACTCAAACCCATGAACCATGAGACCGTGACCTGAGCCAAAGCCGGATGCTTAACTGACTGAGCCACCCAGGTGCCCCTCTCCTCCTCATTCTTAGGAACTTACTGGAATCCAAAAGGCATTTAACATGTTATAGAGCCCACTGATCTTAATCATTTTATTAGCATGGTATAAGATATATATATAAGAATCCTATGAAACAGCTGAGATTTAATGAAGAAAAACCTATTAGCAGTTATGACACCAAGGGGGAGGGTGTCAGTTTATCTCATCTAGTTTTCCCCCTCAGTCACAGAGGACATGATCTACAAACATTTGGATCCTTTTAGAAAGCTAGAGAAAAACATGAACCTAAGATCTCACAGAATAAGACTAAAAGCAAACCTGTATGTGCTGGAAAGTACAGAAGGCAGAAGAACTAAAGCTAGGCTGGGTAGGTGAATCTCCTCCCCCCATTTCACGCAGTGTTTCAGAGGGGCTGGCGACCAATCCTGCTGCACATGGATCTGGCGAGTGTGTGACAAAGACGGCAGTCATGGACAACATCTGCTGTTTAACCCTGCGACTCTGCCGGCCAGCCTGACCACCCCTAGGACACCTTCCTCCTGCTACGCCAGCCCCCTTCCAGAAGACGAGGTTGAACACTGAGGGGGAGAGGATGGATCTAGGATCCCCGGGCAGTTTGGGTGCGGTAGTTCAAGTGCCTGGGGTCCGATCTGGGCTGTGGCGTACAGCAGCTATGTACCCTTGACTGCTCTGCGCCTTAGGTTCCGGTCAAGAGTTGTGCCGATGAACACATGAGAAGTAGTTACTGCATCACCTGACCTACGTCAATTCCTCAGGAACGGTCACCTGTTCTTTCTGTTCTGTGTCATCCAGGAGCTACTGAGAAGCACAGTGGGTTGGGCTAAGGGGGTTTCTAGATTCCTCTAGTTCCAAGATCAGGCTGGGAAAGTCAACACATACCACAAACCGGTGATAACGTTTCTACATATGTTTGTACCCCACATATTCTTTCAGGAACTGGGGAAGAGGGGAATGATACCCACCTCCCAAGCCTGGACCTCTTCTAGTCTTGGGAGTCTGAATACAGACCGCTGAGCTCACTGCCACCTCAGTCATACTCTACATTTCCCCCTCTGCTCCACCCCCTGCCCCACTAGCATCACAGCTGTCCGAATCTTACCACACAGGGGAGGTCACTGAAAGGTCAACCCTAAGGACATGCTTTCTGGGCTGTGCAACACCAACTTAGGGAGAACATCGTTCTTTCCACCAGCTCTGATGGCACCTTCGCCAACCTCACTGTTGCCCTCTTCCTCTACTGCTCTCCCTGAAAGGTCGAGATTCTCAACTGGAACAGGAAGACTAGGATTACACACTTGAACCATCATATGTAACTTAGAGAAGACAAGCTTACACTGAACACCTGTTATCCAAGCAAAGTTCTGTGCTGAGCACTGTGAGGGTCTCCAGTGTTCATTCGAGGGGCTTATGGAGGGGGTGGGTGGGTAGAGGTTGGAGGCAAACCACAAGGCAAAATGCTGAGGAAGCACTCAAAAGATTTGCCCTAAATGGAGGCAACGTGGGATCTTTCATTTCCCAAAAGGTGAGCTACCAAGACCACACTATTTACAAAGGGCCCCGATTCACTTGACTCTGCTTCTACTTTATACATAACCTCAACTACCAGCTACCCCTGAAGAGCTACGATAGACACACGGGAGGCATTCTTTTAACTTTAAGACAAGCATCAATAGAAATCTCTAGCCCACAGGCCTAAGAGAAAGCCTTACCTTTCCAGATCTACAGTAGGCGGCTGCAAACCTCGTCGCCTCCCGGACACACAGGATATCCATTCCATCTACCTGTTGATACACAGGAAAGGGGCAGAACATAAATCAACCTAAAACCATTTTATTTTTACAGGACCTATTTGTGCACTAAAAACCGAGAACGCTTCAACGTGTGTGAGATTGTCAAGGTCACGCACAGAGGCATCAAGGGGGTAGCCCTGGCTTCACACCAGATGTCCTTACCCTCAGCCCAGGAATGAAGTCACCTCTCTTGTAGTAATCCGTGCTGGCCGCTGCTCTCTCAACAGATGTTCCCATTCCATAGCGGTTATTTTCACAGATGAAAATACATGGCAATTTCCACAAAGCTGCCATATTGTAAGCTTCGAATATCTGACCCTGGAAGTATGTAGAAGAAGTTCAAATGGTTTCATTTTGCCATTTTTCTCTAGACTTCTTCATCATCCCCCGCAGCTGCCCTCTGACACAGAAGTTTTCACAAAACACGAAATGCCTCACCTTCCACAAACCAGCTTTTGAAACCAACGAGTGTGTGTTAGGGAAAGGCAGCAGCAAACATCTCTTTTTGCAACCCAAGGAAGGCACAAACCAAATACCACCACTTGTTAAGTGGGGTCAAGGCAGTAGTACGAAACACACTGGCTCTGTGGCTACCTGGTTTTATGCTTTATTGTAAATGCTAGGAGACCCGATGGATAACCAGAGTGAACCGGTGCCTGAGAATCAGCATCCAGAGCAGTGCCTCAGAGTATCGTGCATGGGCTGGTGATGACTCGGGCCATGACAGAAGTACAGAAAGAGTCGCGGCTCACAGACCGTGAGAGGAGTCTGACGATGCCAGGGCATCCAAGAGAATGAGTCTGTACGTTACGGTACTGATTGAAGAATTGGTTTGCAACGGGGTAAAATGTGAAAAGGTCTTTCAGCCGCTGAGCGTTTGTGAAGCACTGAGGTAGAGGCAAAGGAGAGTTCCCTCACAGGTGTGCCCGTACAAAGCGCTTGGTGAACAGGCCATGAAGTAAACCTTTAATCTGGCCATAAAACCAAGTTTTAGCTTTCCACGAATGGCTACTTCAACTAATAAGCAATATATTCTTTCTCTATCAATGAACTATGAACGTTCAACGCTTTAGTAATAAAACTGCAATGGTTATTAAAAACTTAAGAGGCATATACTCACTTGGTTAGCAGCACCATCGCCATATAAAGTCAAACAGACCTCATCCTTTCCGTTATACTTACAGGCCAGAGCAATCCCTGCTCCCAGGGGCACCTAATATTAAGGACAACCAAGAAAAGAACCACTGAGGTTTATATATACAATGGAATACTACTTGGCAATGAGAAAGAAGGAAATCCTGCCATTTGCAGCAACGTGGATGGAACTAGAGGGTA
Source organism: Herpailurus yagouaroundi (assembly GCF_014898765.1). Taxonomy (NCBI): domain Eukaryota; kingdom Metazoa; phylum Chordata; class Mammalia; order Carnivora; family Felidae; genus Herpailurus; species Herpailurus yagouaroundi. The sequence continues at coordinate 5,126,130 of NW_024420490.1, read as the reverse complement.
TTACGCTAAGTCAGTCAGAGAAAAACAGATACCATATGTTTTCACTCATATGTGGAACTTGAGAAACTTAACAGAAGACCATGGGGGAGGGGAAGGGGAAAAAAATAGTTACAAACAGAAAGGGAGGGAGGCAAACCATAAGGTTGATGGGGGGGGTAGGGGAAAATGGGTGATGGGCATTGAAGAGGGCACTGGTTGGGATGAGCACTGGGTGTTGTATATAAGCAATGAATCAAGGGAATCTACCCCCAAAACCAAGAAGACACTGTATAGAATGTATGTTAGCCAACATCCCTCCATGAGGAGGGAAATTAATGCTCCGCATTTTAACTCCTGGCCAGAATTTAAGATAAAAATTACAGTGTCACTGCAAACTCCCTCTTCCACTGCTATCTCTAACTACTCCACCCCCATAATTACAAACTGGTAGAACAGCATGAATAATTCTCATTCTCTTTTAACCATGAAACAACATTTCTGCAAAGATTCCACTACTAAAGAGCCAAAACATGAAACCTAATTTTTTTTAACATATAATAGAATTTCATTAGAAAACAAACCAAACAATCTAGTTACATTTTTACACTGTTACTTCTTCACTATTCACTAACTGATGAGAACGAAGAGGACTACATAAGCAAGAAAGCTGGATTTATTTCTAACTAGGCCCCTAAGATCCTGATCACCTGCCTTTCCTTGTCAGACACTAGCATCAGCAGTCTACAGCTGGGAGAGGTAGGGCAAAGTGGATGTGACAAAGCAATCAATGTACTTAAATGGAAAAGGTGAAGGTACAGCTGTTACTACACACTCTTGCTTCTTTATAAAACCTGACAAATACCTAAAAGGAAGAATTTTAAATCACTGTCCAAACCTGTTTATTAACTGATCAAATGGTAGGCTATGAAGCAACAGGTCTTTTAAAAAACACCAGGCTCCCTGGGGCACCTGGGTAGCTCAGTCGGTTAAGCATCCGACTTCGGCTCAGGTCATGAACTCACGGCTCGTGGGTTTGAGACTCTGTGCTGACAGCTCAGAGCCTGGAGCCACCTTCAGATTCTGTCTCTCTGTCTCTGTCTCTCAAATATAAAATATAACCTAAAAACATAAAAATTTTTAAAAAAAGTACACCAAGCCCCCATAGTCCTAAAATACTTCAAGAGAACATTCTCTGGGGTGTGAAGATCTTTAAGACATGGTCTAAGGCCAAATCAAGGCAAGCATGCAATCCTCATCCTCATCTCGGGTCACCTGAGCTCCGACGATGCCGTTGCCCCCGTAGAAGTTTTTGGCATACATATGCATCGATCCGCCTTTCCCTTTAGCGCAACCTCCTCTTCGTCCTAGAAATGGCAGCATATACACATCAAAAACCAAATATACAAAAGAAAATCGCACGCCAAGTATTTACTGAGAGGGTCAACCATGGGGACTCACAGGCTAATTCAACTGTATAAGCACCCATCCCTCTATGCAAATACATGTTCCACTACATCCTTTCATGAACACCAATCCAGTCTCATGTCCTTGACCTTTATCCTTTAGACGTTATCATGATACCCTGGACTTTTTTTCCAGTTATAAACATCTTCTGATTTCCCCTACACTGGTACAATGAACAGTTCAAAAGTCAAAAGGGACATGAAAAAGATTCCTAGAATTTAAATTGCATACAATGAAATGCTCCTACCCCATTTACTTTCTATGACTGCTAGATTTCTACTGGCATGCTTGAGTGATCAACAGTATTCTGATTTTACGGAGCTAACATTTTTAAATTTCTACCTGAAGGACCAGATGACCTCAAAAACGGTCAGTTTACTCAAAAGCACAAGAGAGGTACCAGAGCACCAAAAGGAGAGGCTTTCTTTCTTTTTTTTTTTTAACTCAAAAAGGTTTTAATATTAAGTTGTAATAGCATCTTAATATGAGAGATCTGCAAAGTTATTTCAGTAATTTTTCTTTTTTGAAAATCAACAGCAAACCTGTAAGCTCTGCAAGAATTTCTCGGACAGAAAGTCCACGAGTAAAGGTGAAGCCATGAGCCCGATAGGCTGTGATAAGATGGTCTGTGGGATTTATGCCGGCCTCCAGGCCCACACAACAAGCTTCCTGCATTAAAAGAAGCAGCAGCAATGAGTCAATACAATTCACATTTCTAGATAAAAGAATCCCTAGAATATTAGGAAACATTTGGCCTAGCGGAACTCTTTAATAACCACAAAAAGAGCTCTATTTTTCATCACAAACAGAGTAGAGGGTAAAGCACAAGCCAGAAGCTGCAAACCGGCAATCCACAGATGTACAGTTTCAAGCCCATACAGTGATATGGAAAAAATCCCGAATTAGACATCAACATTAATATTGGGGGAATTTCATGTGAAAATCCAGACCTCTGTCTTCTCTAGAAGAAACAAACAACAAGAAGCACTAATCTCATATGTCCACATGGCATCAACCGGCTAGAACCAAGTTATGATGCCCCTGGTGGGCAGGGGGGCTGCCTGCTCAAGGTCACTACCAGTCCTAGTCACCGTTCTCTAGTTTTGTACAGCTGGCCTTCTTCACTCCTTTATTGCACCTAGCTAGTCCCCACAGTCATTTGAATTTGTAACCCTTGGCCTAAATCCACAAGACAAAAATCAAAATGAAAACCCTTCCCCCAAAAAGTATATCCAGTACAGGTGATCACAGTGCCATGTAAGGCACAGGGGCATGTGAAAAAATTCTCCAGTGTAAGCTTCATAGCAGGTCTTGGCATTCTCATCTTTACTCTGACAAGCCAGTCTCGAGTCCTTCTGATGCAAAAGGCAAGGTAAAAACCAGTAAATACAAACCATACTGAGGCACCTGGGTGGCTCAGTTGGTTGAGCGTCTCTTGATTTAGGCTCAGGTCTTGATCCCAGGGTCATGGGACCAAGCCCAGCAATGGGCTCTGTGCTGAATGTGGAGTCTGCTTGGGATTCTCTCTCTCTGCCCCTACCCCATGCTCTCTAATTAAAAAACCACAAAACAACCATAATTAAATTCCTAAATCTAACATGGTTTTATTACAAAACCACCACTTACCTGACCATCACACAAGTGACAAAAACCACGAATAATTTTCTGTTTATACAGCTGATCTGCCTTTAATTCCATTCGGCGAACAGTCTGCATCATCCTATAGTATTTGAGCCCATCCTCCCTGGTGAGTACCGTGGTGACAGGAGGGCCCTCTTCCAGTCGGTGAAGATCACATTTCTGAAATGGAATCAGACAGTTAACTTCCAGTTACTACAACATAAACACTGCCAACCCATTCTAAGATCTAATATCGCAACAATATTTAATTCAAAAAGCTGCAGAGGAGCACATTGGAAATGCTACATATTGCTTCTGACTCCTTAAATCATAAAGTTCACTGTGCAATGGGATGGAGTAGAAAAGAAATATTTCTAAGACGACTTTCACTGAGAACCCCTCGAAGTAAAAGGAGTTACAGGTTGAAAGACAAATTTTTAAAGAAGCACTCTATTCCTATTGAAATATTTTACTGAAACAACATTCTAAATTTTGGATTTTCAATTTTTTTAGGTCTCCCCCCTTCCCCCTCCCCAAAACACCAGCAAGCTGCTGAGCAAGAAAAGTGAATTCTAACTTTTGCTAAACTTCTCTGAACCTCTGACTCTAGAACATTTGGAAGAAAATGGTAAAAGAGCATGAATATCAAAATGTTCGATTTCAAAGGTAAAACTCTGTAACAAAGTATACCTGTGGAAATATTATTAACACAAAGCAAAACACCTCTTACCTTAATTTCAAATGTAGCATCATTTGCAAAATTACGGGATGCCACCAGCACTCTGCTTGCCTTGAAAGACCAAAATATACAAACATATCAGTACTTTTTATTTTTAGGTATTTTTGAAAGTCATTATTATTATTATTAACCAATTATCAGGATGCAGTCCTGGAATTTTCATAAGCCCCAACACATTCATGGGTTTATCTTCCTTTCTCTTCACTGTGTTGGGATCTTGTCTTCAAAATGATTCCATGCTTTGGCCAATGAAACATGATTATACACCCTTCCTGAAGGCAAACAGCAGAAACATAAAGGAGGAAAAAAAAGTCAAACCCATCTACTTAGCCATTTTGTTTCCAAAAAAATTACATTGAAAATATAATGGAGTTATTGGCCAACAGAAAAGACTAGACAATCTCTGGGCTTTGTTTATAGTTATACACTGAACAAGCTAAAGCTTTACTTTCAGAATTCTTCTTCAAATAAAACTGTGATTCCATTCCTACTTCAGGCAAACCACCATTCTATGAAATGGTTCCATAAAAAAAAAATATTTCAAACTATTCAAAGTATGAGATAAATATGTTTGTGAGACATGTACAAGACAAAAGAAAAGATACTTAGCACTCCCTGACTTACAAACAATGGACTTGACAGACATTTTATAATCTGAACAGCTTAGGTCTTCAGTAGGCTCTTCCTGAAGCCTCAGAAGGGAGAGATGTTCTCTGCAACAATGTTCCCTTCTTGATGTTATGGGTGGCTGTCACTGCTTGGGTGGTAAAAAGATGGGGGAAATGTTTCCTTTTCACTTTCGACTGAACATACCTGCTCACAGCAAAAATACTGCTAAGTGATGACCAAGGTCCAGACTGGACCACAAACATTTAACCAATTACTATTATTATATTAGTTTAGCCACATTCTGCCACGTTTTCACACGCTGATATGTAAAGTTACATGACTTCTCTTCATGGAGACTTGAAGCACATTCTTGACATCCCACAGAAAGTACCTGTGATGTGTTCCTACAGTGTGCCACCTTACCATCCAGCTTCTAGCACTGGACTTGATCTTGTTGAGAAGGGTAAAGACTAACCTGCTAAATGCACCTCCAAGTATACAAAAATCTATTATTTACTTATCTTTTCACCTATCAATATACCCTTATCTGATAAAGCCAACAAAACAATGACACTGCTGTAGGAAAAATGCCTCAACACTAGAAATAAATGCTTCAGTTACAGGTAGAGAGAGTCCATTAGTATACCCAGAATACGTGAAGAAAATTGAGGAATTTGGACAGAAGCTAAGAGGGGTGAGGTGACAAACTAATTTCTGGTAATCATGAAACGAACCTATTATTTTTGCCGGTTCACAAATACTGCTGTGGAGCCAGAAATATTTCTTGTAGTGCAAAATAAATTTCCAGATACAGCTACAGAAACTGTAGTCTTCAGAAATATTTAAAACTAGAGACCTTGGGGCAGCTGGGTAACTCAGTAGGTTAAGCATCCAACTCTTGATTTCAACCCTGAACCCACGGTTCAGTTCAGGAGTTTGAGCCCCACGTCGGGCTCTGTGCTTGACAGCACGGTGCTTGCTTGGGGTTTCTCTATCCCTCCTCCACTTGCACGTGCACATGTGCATGCTCCTTCTCTCAAAATAAATAAGTATTTTTAAAAATATATAAAACTAGAGACCTTGTGGAAATACTTTATTGTACACCTGAAACTAGTATTACTGTTCTCTGCAACATTTTTCCCTTCCTGATGTTTGTATGTTAACTGTATGTTAGCTGGAATTCAAATAAAAACTTAATAAAAGCAAATAAAACTAGAGACCAAACCAGCCAGTAACCAACCATACCGGTGAAGAGGTAAATTTTTCTTTCTCCATCTTAAAGTTGAAACCAAGAATGACAGAAAATTCTATATAATAAAGAGCAGGAAGGAAAGGCCAAAGATTATGACTGCCAGAAAGCTACTCATATATTTTCTCATCGTTTCATTATTATGAATCTCAAAAATTAGAGGAATCACTCATATAATGGGTAAAAGGAGCTGAGTTGAAGAAGCTGAAGTTAAAGAAGCTGAAAGTCCTATCAGAAGTCTGAGTATATAATAATTTGTAACTGTTGAGATTGCTGAAAAAATTACCTTTCATTTTCTCTGGAGAGCCATAAAAAGCTTCTCTGTTAAATGGGATTCCTCTTTGAGAGACCATGGACAAACCCATTCACATTAAAAATAAAAACTCTGAAGTTCTTAAATACATGGGAACCATTCAAGTGAAAGGGGAAAATGGTTCAAAACTTTCAGATTCTACAAGTGTAAATTAAAAATCTTACCTATTACCTAAAAAGCCAAAAGATTACTGGTAGTGAAATTCTCACAAAATAAGGGATCATATTGGAAATACAAACAGTAAGACAAAGAATAAAAATTTTAAATGCAATTTAATCTGTGAAATAACTGAAGACACTCAACCTCATTCAAAGATGAAATCACAGGTACTTAAGTAACTTAGGTTACCCTGGGCTCTCTACTTTCATTTTAGAGACTCTCATTTTGTAGAAGGTGCTAGCATCCAATTTCTAAAGGTTTTGTGGGTTGGTTGAAAGGTGGCAAGCCGAGAGAGAAGAGTGGAACAACATCCTAAGGCTTCCACCTAGGCCGGCCCCAGTAACCCCCGAGAAGTGAACATTGCAATAAATTACAGCAACATTTAAGATATTAATTCTACAAGATTAATTCTTTAAGATATTAATACTACATCTACTTCACACAATGAGTTTGTTAAAGGACAAATTCCTTACACTTCTTTGTATCACCTATGCTTGGAAACAGGTTGTTTCTGTCTTGATGGGAGTAACATCAGATATGCTTCATTTTAACGACACTGTTGGAAATCAAAGTGTCAAACCCAGAATCACTGGGAATGTGTGGCAAACTGTGCAACGAGAAACTTGTCCAGTTCATCTAACAATGATCTTTTCAGTGTTAAGAAGTATAGGTTCAAAGAAGAACATATACATCTATGATGATTCTAAAACACTTTGAACACTCTAAGCAACCTGTATTAACACAACTGAAACCTGATAAATAAGCACACTAGACCCAAGACCTTAAAGTACATTGAGCACTTTGAGGACATCTCATCAATTATTACAGTTTATGGAAACACTAATTACCTGATTCGCTCTGTCGCAGGGAGGAGCTATTAAACAGGGTTTCAGCCCACAGACACACATAATCCACGCTGAATAAACAATTCTTCAAAATATTTTTCTGTGCCTTAGTATAATTAATGCCACATATACAGGCATCAGGAGAAACATGCAAAATAGCCAAAAAGAGGGTTCAAAGTAAGGAGCATTAACTCTTTCACTGTCTCTCATCCTCAAGAATCTATTTCTGCTGTAATAATCTTTTCTCTCAATAAAAATTTGTGACTAAATGAAGTTATATTCCGCTCTGGTTTTATCCAGTTAACAAATCACTGTAACCCAAAATTCATTTCTATTTGATTTTTGAGGAGGCCAAAGTTTTATTGAGATGAAGTGCAATTTGCATTTCAGGCTAACGACTTGCCGGAAGACTGCAAAACACAACCAGGAGTATTTTGGACAGTTGAGTGAATGAGAGTCTGATATTAAATGACTTCTCTGTAGTCACAGAGAAACACAGGTGACAGTAATTTGAAAACTCACATACCAATTTTCCTCTTTCTGTAGAATATCACCAATTCTATCAAAGTTTTTCTTTTCTAATGCAACCCTTTAAATGTAACATAATACCGAACTAAGACCTTTATATAATGTTGAAAATACGTTTCTATTACTTACATTCAACTTAAAACTGCAGTTGTGGAGATTAAATAGCCTAGTGCCTGGCACTTGTTAAGAGATCGGTAAGTGTTGGTCGTATCATGTGATTTACAGAAATAACACTTAAATGTGCTTATCCTTCAGGTAGATCTGGTTACAATTACACGCTAATAACTGATTAACCAAATTGTGTTTTGTAGTCATTTCAGTCAATGGGATTCCCAGAAGGCTATATACTTCCTACCTTTCGATGATATCTGCCCATACTAAGCAGAAGTGCCACAAAGTCCTGGGAGAGTTACTAGAAGCTGAATTGCAAGGCAAGTTTGGCTACAGTTATACCCAGTAACACTACCTTCCACTACCTAAGAGGTCAAAATGGTTCAAGGTCTTAGGCACATCTAAGAGCTGGAGCCGCAGCCTCCAATCACCACTGCTGTTTTCTTTAGCTACTTTTACCCTAAGCGTACGTAAGGGGGAGGGCGGTTTCCTCTGGGTTCTGCTTGACTGCCTTTGAAGCAGCTGCCAAATAAAACCTCAACGTTTTAGGGGAAGGTTTGCGGGGGGAGCGGGGGGGGGGGTGCTTTCTGGTGAGCATGACCCGGTCTTAACCCTCCAAAGCTGAATGCAGGTGTTCCATAAATGTATACCCACTGGGCACTGAAATAACACTGAACACAGATGGCACCTACTATGTACCAGGCACTATTTGGAAAGGTTTACATACGTGTCACGCGTTTAAGCCTCACGACAACCTCATGGGGTAAGTACTCGTACGTATTATCTTCCCTTTAGAGATAGGGCAACTGAGCACCAGAGGTTTAAAAAAACTTGCCCAAGGTCACAGGGTTAGTGAATGGTGAGGCAGGTGTTTGAACACGACCAGTTTCCGGATTTCACACTCTTAACGTACTATACGGCCTCTCAGTCAAGAGGAATAAAATTAGGAAGACTGAAAATGAATGGGCAGGATCAACTGGAGACTCGAGGAAGCCCAAGGCCCCCTTTTCTGTCTGCAGTAAATGAACGGGCATTTCTGGAGCACACCAGCTTTAGCAGGCGCAAGGAGCCGCGGCTGACCTCCACGCGGACTTTGCAGAGCTCCCGTCCCCATTAACCGCCGAAGGGCCCAGTAGCCCCTTGTCCCGGAGTCGGAGCGGAATGCACGGTGCGAAAGCAAAAACAAAAGACCCGCGGCTCCCCGGACGCCCCGCAGCGCCCTAGGCGGCACCAAACAGCGCGCCCCGAGGCCCGGGCCGCCCTCCCGCGTTCTCCAGCGTCCGGCCCGCCTTGGACCCAGGCCCCGCCTCAGCCCCGCCGGTGCCCTACCCCGGGCCGCCCACGCCGCCTCACCGGCTTCTGGGCGACGCCCGACAACACGCGGGAGACAGCTGCGAGCATTTTCCTCATGGGTTGCCGGCAGAAGCGGCGACGACTACTCCCAACAACTCAAGCGCCGTGGCCCCGAACCCTCCAAGTCTCCTTCAGGCGCCCGGAGCGGAAGCCACGCCCTAACCGCTACGTGACAGAACGGAAAGACGTCAGGCGCCGCGCCGGCCGCAGGCCTACCGGGAAGGCTCCTAAGGCGCGCCCCGCCCACCAAAAAGGCCCGCAGCCGCTCATTGGGTGTGGGAGCCAGGGCGGGCGGGGTTGGGGAAACTCCCGTCACCGCGCCACCGGCGGGTGAGGATCCGGGAACTTGAGGACGCCTGCCTGGGAAAGTGGCGCCCGGCTTCCGGGGCCCTGCGGGAAAATGGCCTTTTCCTTGGATTTTGCAACTCTGATTCGGCGTGCACGATTGGAAATCGTGCAGGTCACCTACAGTGAGCCCAGTCCTGCCGGTGCTGCACTTCTATAGCCTTCGGTCAATACACGGGATGATTCAGATTAATGGCACGGTTGGAGCCAAAAGAGAGAATATTTGGTTTCTGTAAATGGTTATGCTGCCAACTTGAGTTTAAGAGGTCATATAACAATTGTAGAATGCTGTCCTTTCTACCTGAGCCAGGATAAAAAAATCGGTTCCCCAAGTAAATACTGAGAGATCAGTGAGAGTGTAGCAGGATTCTCGCACTGATAGTCGTGACACCGACATCGAGGCTTTTCTTTCCTGGAAGCAATTTATATTCCTGCCAGTGGCACCGCTCAGTTGGGTTCGTATCCAAACAACTGAGCCCCGAACGCCACGTGGGGTATTTTTTTATATACTTTTTACTTCTTTGTTTCTCATATATGATAACACATAGTCTGATTAAGTGGTCTCATGTTACAAGGTCGTAAAGGATGTTGTCAAGTACATAGCAAGGTTGAGGGGTTTTTTTTCTTTCCTTAGGAAGGACACCCTATGACATCCCCCCCCACCCTTGGATGCTCGGACCCCTTTATTTAGGGTCAAAGAGCATCACCTTGGTTTAGAGGTTTATTTATATAGGCTGTTCTCCCACATATCTAGTATAGTCCACCTGAGGCCTGCCATTTGATGGCCACATTGACATTGTCCCAGGCCTCTCAGAGATGAGACAAGTTAGACAAGGGGTGGGGATCTGGCTCAAGGTTATCTGGGGTCCCCCATCATTGGGTTTTTTTGGGTAGTTGCGTTATAAAATCTTTGGCCTAGGCACATTAAGTTTTGAACAGAGACGACGGTGAACTTTTTCTGCACTAGGCAGGACAGTTTTTTTTTCCCAATAATTGAGCTTTTAAGAAGCCAAGCCTGGATAGTAGGACTGGGGTGTTTTGTCCTACTATAAGGCTTGTGGGGATCCAATTTTTTAGTCTCTTATGTCCATTGTTTCCCCATGTTGGTACCAACGAAGTATTCTATCCACAAAAAGAAGGTGAGTGTTAACAGAAACCTCGCTTCATATTTTTAGCCGGCCGGGGAGGGCCTCGGCCAATCCTATGGCAAAGAGTAGAGCAAGAATCACAATAATACTGAGAAATGGGGAGTGACAGTGCATCACAGTAAGGAAACATATAGAAAATAAGGACAGTCTTTTGTTTCATCGAACTGTCGATCCCTCAAACTTCTGCCGTGCATAGTTAGCTTCCGGAGTGGCTAAAGCAGGGCTGCAGTCTCCCAGAGCCTCTGGGGTTGCAGATTGCTTCTTCCATATGGTCAGCTTGCACAGTGTTGGTGGATCAGTAATGCACTCCCAGTTTCGAGATGCTGGCCTCACTCTGCTGTAGTGAATCCAGGGACCCACTTCGGCTACCTGTAGTGCAGGTGGGGTGGACAAAATGACAGTGAACAGGCCCCTCCAGAATGGTTTTAGGGGTTGGATATTTTATTCCTTTATCCATATTGCATCTCCTGGTTTAAAGGGGTGAATGTCTGTGGTCAGATTCACAGGTAATCGTTCCCTGACCCAGTGGTGTAAGGTGGTTAGGTTAAGGCCAAGGGCCTGCATCTGTTGTTTTAGGGTTAGATTGTCTATCTCATTTAGATCCCCCCTTATGCCCTGGATAATGGGGGTGAGGACACCCATAAAGGATTTCATAAGGGGAGAAAGCACGAGCCGGGGGAGGAGCCGAGGGTGGGGGGAGAGAGAGAGAGAGAGAGAGAGAGAGAGAGAGAGAATCTCAAGCGTGGAGCCTGATGTGGAGCTCCATGTCACCATAGTGAGATCATGACCTAAGCCAAAATCAAGCGTCAGATACTTAGCCCACTAAGCCACCCAGGTGCCCCTCCAATTTGTAATGAGTAGGATATTTTCTCACTTTTTTTTCTGCCAGAAATGTCAAAACTAGAGTTGGAAGTGACCCCAAAGGTAAGGGACACTTCAGGTGTTATATGAGTGGTGACAAGCTAAGGTTGCAGTTAATAGTCATTGGCTATGGGCCATGGTGATCTCATCTGTGCTAGAACGTTAACAAAGGACTCTTGCACCTGGAGGAGGAAAGGCCAGGGAGATGGAGAAATAATTATAAAAGGCAGGGACCTGAGGAAGAGAAAATCTTAAGAAAGAGGAGAATAAAAAATAACAAGTGTTGGGGAAGGTGTGGAGAAAAGGAAACCCTCATGCACTGTTGGTAGTGATGTAAATTGTTGTGGCCACTATGGAAGACAGTATGGAGGTTCCTCAAAAAAATTAAAAATAGGGGGCGCCTGGGTGGCTCAGTCGGTTAAGCATGTGTCTTCAGCTCAGGTCATGATCTCATGGTTCATGAGTTTGAGCCCCACATTGGGCTGTCTGCTGTCAGCGTGGAGCCTGCTTTGGATCCTCTGTCTCCCTCTCTCTCTGCCCCTCCCCGCTGTGTCCCTCAAAAATAAGTAAACATGGGGCGCCTGGGTGGCGCGGTCGGTTGAGCGTCCGACTTCAGCCAGGTCACGATCTCGCGGTCCATGAGTTCGAGCCCCGCGTCGGGCTCTGGGCTGATGGCTCAGAGCCTGGAGCCTGTTTCCGATTCTGTGTCTCCCTCTCTCTCTGCCCCTCCCCCGTTCATGCTCTGTCTCTCTCTGTCCCAAAAATAAATAAAAAACGTTGAAAAAAAAATTTTTTAAAAAAAATAAGTAAACATTTTTTTTAAAAGTAATATTTAAAAAAATTAAAAATAGGACTACCATACGATTCAGCAATCCCACTTCTGGGTATCTATGTGAAGAAAATGAAAATACTAAAACCCCATATAGTAAACTAATATGTTCACTGCAGCATTGTGTACAATAGCCAAGGTATGGAAATAACCTAAGTGTCCATCAATGGATGAATGGATAAAGAAGATGCAGTCTGTATGCAAAATGGAATATTAGCCATAAAAAGAAGGAAATGGTGCTATTTGCAACAACATGGATGGAACTTGAAAGCACGATCCTCAGTGAATTAAGTCAGACACAGAAAGACAAATACCATATAATCTCACATGTAGAATTTAAATAAAGATAAGAACAAAAACAAAACCTGGGCTTATAGACACAGAGAACAGATTGGTGGTTACCAGAGGTAGGAATGGGCGGTGGGGGAAATGGGTGAAGGGAGTCAAAATGCAGAAACTTTCAGCTATAAAATAAGTAAGCCCTGGGGGTGGAATGGCGACCTTAGCTGATAATATTGTATTGTATATTTGAAAGCTGCTAGGCGATTAGATCTTTAAAATGCTCATCACAAGGGGACAAAAGGCACTGTGTGGTGGTGAATGTTACCTAGACTTCCTGTGGTGATCATTTCACAATATGTACAAATTTTGAATCATGTTGTGCACCTGAAGCTAATATGATGTTATATGCCAATTATCTCCATTTTAAACCAGAAAAAGAATCCCTTCATTTCTTAAAGGAAAATAAACACTGACGGGTTCTATAATAATGTAAAAAAGGGGGGCGGGGAGGACTTCAGAGCTTGGGTGGAACTGGAGATGAGGGACTCCTTCTCTCTCCAGTGCTCCTGTCGTCCACTGCTCTCTGCTCTCCACTCTCGGTGAAGCCGGAGGATTGGGAGAAATATGCTTTTTGACCTTTCCTTTGCAAAGCTCCCCAAAACTACAATCGAGCTGAACTTTAGGGCAAATCATGGTCCTTACACGCCTTTGGCTTTCTTGGTGGGAGTTGTCCCCACCCGTGAATGACTTGGCATAGAAGGATCATGGATCATATACCCAGGTGAAAAAGTCAGTGGCTACTTGAGTGTTTGGTGTGCTAGGCCCCAAGCTGGTGGAAGGATTATGGCTAAGGGCTATTTTGACTTTGGAACCATATAAATGTTTTACGTAACCATAAAACAAAATGGAATAAAAACAGAAATGAGGGGTAACCAATGAATTTAACCATATACCAAGTTGCTGACATAATGGCACAGAGAATGGCCTGGAGCTATTGACTAATGCAGTAGTAAAACCAGAACAAAAACAGCTGCTAAAGACATCTTAAATTCTTTTCAGTTTATCTGTGTTATTGTTATTTCTAGATTACACACACACACACACACACACAAAGTGAATATATAATTATGTTAATGTCATTAGGAATCAAGATTTTCTGCATAAAATGGACACAAATCAAAGAAGTCAAAGCCTGGTGGTCCCGAATTTGAACTGGAAATAGCAGTATAAAACTATCTTCCCTTAAAAGATACACAGTAAAACCTTGCTTTGTGAGCATAATTCGTTCTGCAAACATGGTTGTAACCCAAAGCACTTGTATATCAGAGTGAATTTGCCCATAAGAAATATTGCAAACTCGGGCGCCTAGGTGGCTCAGTCGGTTGAGCGTCCTGACTTCCGCTCAGGTCATGATCTCGCAGTCCGTGAGTTTGAGCCCCGCATCGGGCTCTGTGCTGACAGCTCAGAGCCTGGAGCCTGCTTCAGATTCTGTGTCTCCCTCTCTCTCTGCCCCTCCTCTGCTCATGCTCTGTCTTTCTCTCTCTCTCTCTCAAAAATAAATAAACATTAAAAAAAATTTTTTAAGAAATATTGGAAACTTAGGTGATTCGTTCCACAACCCAAAACTATTCATATAAAAATCATTACAATACTGTAATACAAAATAAGAAAATCAAAATAGAAAAATTAAAAAAATTAACCTGCACTAAACTTTGAAAACCTTCAGGGCTGGTGTGAGGGAGACGAGAGAGGAGGGTTATTGTGTAGGGCGACTTTCACTCTGACTAATGGAATCATTGCTATCTATTGGCTCAGTGGAATCTTTTTCTTTTTGTGCAACTTTAACAAGGAACTTATCCAATGACACTTGCTTTTGCCTCCTTTTGAGGATTTCTTGGAATGTGACAATGCATTGTCATTAAAGAGATTCCTCACTCACACTGCTGCAGCCTTATTCGGGTGGTGCTTTTCTACACAATTTCGCACTTCTTCCCACATTTCACACATCTCCCTAATCTCACTTGAAGTGAGGGATTCCACCGCCTTTTTCCCCTCCTCCTCTGCAGACGAGATCTCCTCCGTAACCTCTTGCTGTAGCTCTCGATGCAGATCCGTCATTTCCTCAGTGGTCAGCTCCTGGCCACGTTCCTCCACCAGCTCCTGAATGTCATCCTCATTCACCTCCAGTCCCGTGGTCTTCCCCAAGGACACAATTTTAGTGACAACTGGCGGCTCCTGTTCACGAGCAAGCCCCTCTGCGTCATGCCCAAGAACGCATTCAGGCCACAGTTTTCTCTAAGCAGAATTGAGGGTTCTCTTGGCGACCCCATTCCAGGCTTTATCGACGATCTGGAGGTAATTCACGATGTGGAAATGACTTTTCCAAAATTCTCGGAAGGTAAGGTTTGTTCCTTCAGTCACCTTGAAGCATTGCTGAAATAGCGCTTTTTAAACTGTAAAGCTTTTTAAACTTTGAAATGACCTGCTAATCCATGGGCTGAAGGACTGGAGTGTTGGGAGGAAGGAACTTGACCTTAAAAACTCGAATTTCTCCAGGAAGTCATCCTCAAAGCCTAGAGAATAAGCAGGAGTATTATGCATAACCAGCAAGGGTTTGAGAAGCAGATTCTTTCCTAAAAGGTCTATTTCTTCACTGTAGGACTGAAGGCCTCATTGATCCACTCAATGAACAAGATAGGAGTGACCCAAGCTTGCTGTTGGACTCCACATAACGTTTAAGTGGCTCTTCTGCACCTTGCATTTCTTGAAGGCCCGTGGATTCTCGGAATGATACATGAGCTGGGGCTTTACTTTAAAATCCCTGCTTGCCTTAGCACAAAACAAGAGGGTGAGACGGTCTTTCATGGGCTTGAAACCGGGCACTGCTTTCTCTTCTTTGTAATGTAGGTCCTCTTTGGCATCTTTTTCCAAAAAAGCCCCGTCTCATCGCAGTTAAAAACTTGCTCCAGCAGGTAACACTCGGAAGCCATGAGCTTCTGGAACTCCATAGCGAATGCCTCAGCTGCCTTAGCATCCGAACTCACGGCCTCTCCATGCCTCACAGCACTATGATACTTCCCCTCTTAAAGTTTTCAAACCATCCCCTGCTTGCCTTGAAGCCTTCTTTGTTTTCTCTTGACGTACCCGGCAGTTTACTTACGAGGTTGGCGTACAAGGCCTTTGCCTTCTCGCACATAGAGTTCTCACAGTCACCTCCTAGTTGTTTCTCATTTATCCGAACGAGAAGCAACTTTTCTACATTTTTCAGAACATGTGGCCATTGTTTTGATATTCTAGTGACTCCTTTTGCTGCCTCTAGACCCCTTTTCTCTTCTTTCTTCTTTAATATTTTGCAAATGGCTGACTTAGACTTCTTATAAAATCTTGCAATTTCAGCCACTCTTACATCTCGTTCATACTTCTCGATGATTTCCTTCTTAACTTCCACCACAATCATATCCTTCTTCTTACTGCCTTTCTTTTCAACCTTTTTCTGCATGGGGGCCATCGTATACGCTCGCAAGGATGTTGACTACAGTACAGTATTAATCAACTCTTGTCACAGACTGTATTTAATGTAACTGGCAATAAGGCAGCAGAGGAAAGGGTCTCTATCTGCAGGCAGCCTGATCTAGAATGAAGCAGAACATTCCTAAGCTTACTCTTGTCTGGAAAAGCAAAGGACTATCCACAGGTGCTCTGAAGGGACAAAAAATACACTAGTGCCAGTTGTGGGCACCTTCCAACATTCTGAAAAATCACTGATTCCCGCCAGACACCACGGCCTGAGACCAAGCATGCAAGCATGGGAGATGATCACCCACAATCCCACAGAAAGAGAGCGAGAAAGAGAGAGAACCATTGGCTCAGTTGTGATCATGTGATGTTCAGCGTCATGTACTACTTGTATTGCAAAACATCACTCATTTATCAAGTTAAAATTTGGGGCACCTGGGTGGCTCAGTCGGTTGAGCGGCTGACTTCGGCTCAGGTCATGATCTCGTGGTCCGTGAGTTCGAGCCCCGCGTCGGGCTCTGTGCTAACAGCTCAGAGCCTGGAGCCTGTTTCAGATTCTGTGTCTCCCTCTCTCTGACCCTCCCCCATTCATGCCCTGTCTCTCTCTGTCTCAAAAATAAATAAATGTTAAAATTTTTTTTTAATTTATTAGAAATGTTTGCTTGTCTTTTGGAACACTCGCAGAACAAGTTACTCGCAATCCAAGGTTTTACTGTACATCCTAACTGTCCCCACTGGAAATACTGAGAAACAAAGAACTGTCCAATAGTAATTATTCTGAAAACTGGTAAAAAAAAAAAAACAAACAAACAAAAAAAAACACCTGGTAAAAAGAAAGAATCAAGGTTTTATCTGGCCTCTTGTAAACCAATAGTTAGGGAAAGTTCTTTATGGGACAGTTTCTGCCAATAAATACAGAAGGAATCCTGGAGTTTTCATATCCCTGACGTTCAATAACAGATCTAGCCACCAGGAACTTTATAATGCATGACCAAATAGCGCCTGATCAAGCAGCAGCCTGCACCTTCTGCCAGAGACCAGCCCAGGTGCCTCACTCGTCTGCAGAATGTTCCTGCCTCTAAATCAAACTAGAACTCCAGCAAGCCTTAGACATCCTACCAGCTGACAGGATGCAATCTGTAAAATCAAAAGATGGGGAAAACATTATAGGAGAGATGAACTAGTGTCTTTAAAAACCAAGTGGCCGGGGGCGCCTGGGTGGCTCAGTCGGTTGAGCGTTCAACTTCAGCTCAGGTCATGATCTCAACGGTTGGTGAGTTCCAGCCCTGCATCGGGCTCATTGCTGTCAGCGCAGAGCCTGCTTTGGATCCTCTGTCCCCCCCGCCCCCTGCACCTCCCCCGCTCGCTCTCTCTCGCTCAAAAATAAACATTAAAAAAAAAAAAGCCAAATGGCAGGATTTAAAAACAACAGGACAAGGGAAGTGTCATATGTTAAGAGATTTAAGAGACTTGTTAGGCAAATGAAATCTGGCTGTCTCAAACAAACCAAATGTAAAAAAAAAAACAAAAAAAACCCCCAAAAAACCAAAGACATTTAGTAGGTAATTTGGACAATTTAAACACTGACTAGATGTTTGATGATATCGAAGAATTGTTTAGGTGTCCAG
This sequence comes from Herpailurus yagouaroundi, assembly GCF_014898765.1. Classification (NCBI taxonomy): domain Eukaryota; kingdom Metazoa; phylum Chordata; class Mammalia; order Carnivora; family Felidae; genus Herpailurus; species Herpailurus yagouaroundi. The sequence continues at coordinate 5,108,552 of NW_024420490.1, read as the reverse complement.
ACACTATCAAAGTCATTTTAAAAAGACTTCTTATCTGTAACAGATACATGCTGAGGTATTCGTGGTTGAGATAATTTGATATCTGAGAGCGGCTTTAAAATTATCCAGCAACAGTGGTGGCCTCGCTGGGGTACCTTGTAAGACGGTCACAGGAAACCGGGTGGGCCGATGACCGATAACCATCACAGCCGAGTGGTGCCTATGTCGGAGGTCACCGTACTCTTCTCTCTACTCCTGCGGATCTTTGACGATTTCTCCTTGTGGAAAGAGCATTATAGATGCCAGACACCGGCGATTACATATTAGACAGTTATGTTTAGTTGATTTAAGAAAATCCCCATTCCCACTTTTTGGTATTTACTATAGGGCCGGGAAGCTATGGAGGACTTGCTCATGTCAGGCAAGTGTAGACATTTATAAACAGCCGGTTCACAATACACACTGCACACCTGTAAACCAGGCACTGGCATTACAAATGTCAGGGGCGCGATGGCTGTCTTGGAGCTCGTGGTCCGAGGGGCGGGGAGGGGGCAGACATTAAGCAGATACATTACACACATAATTACACATAAAATTAACACATTTCCACTGTAGTGAGTGTCATTAAGGGCAGAGGGGCTGGGGGTGGTCAGGAAATGCTGAGGGAAATCTTTTTAGGTACAGTCTGCCAGCTGGGGGCTGACTGGTTAAGGCGAGGCAGGCACACAGCCAAGTGTGGAAAGAAGCTTGGCAGTAGATCCTCCTGGTCCGTTCAGACCTCATCAAGGATCTAGACATTTGTCCCAAGTGCAAGGAGATGCCGAAGAAGAATTTCAACATTAGCTTTGCAAGATAAGATGTACCCGCATATCACAAGATCCCAAGGGAAATCAATTGGAACAGGTGCCACAGGGTTTTCACAGAAGCATGGGTTTCCTGAATCCATGGTAAGATGTATGAAAAATGGTGGGCGTGGTTCTTTCTTTCTTTGTTTCTTTCTTTCTTTCTCTTTTTTTAATGTTTTTATTTATTTTTGAGACAGAGACAGAGCATGAACAGGGGAGGGGCAGAGAGAGAGAGAGGGAGACACAGAATCCGAAGCAGGCTCCAGGCTCCGAGCTGTCAGCACAGAGCCTGACACGGGGCTGGAACCCACAGACCGCAAGATCGTGACCTGAGCCGAAGTCGGACGCTCAACCGACTGAGCCACCCAGGCGCCCCTATTTTTTTTTTTTTAATGTTTTTATTTAGGTCCGCTCTTTCTATTAGCCAACACAGTGATGTGGACAGATGGATTCCAAAATCGTCCCTATTGTGGGTGCACTCAAGCTGGAGAGAACGTAAGCATGAAAAGCTGGGACCCCCGGGTCTGTATTTCAGGCCTTTGACCTATTCTGTGTGGTCCAACAAGAGCAGGGGAGGATTTCCTTTCCATCTGTGGTTGCATCAGCCTGGGCCGGCTTTCATCAGACCACAGATTGCATCACCTCGCACATCCTTCCAACTCTGGCCTCATTCTCCCACCACGCAGACCTTTGCTGACCAGTCTGGCCTTAAGTTACCATCAATCATTTTCAGGGGCTGATTCCCCAACCAGAAGCAGCCTTTGGAAACCTAAGACCAGGCTGAGGGAGAGGTGGCATTACACCTGGGCTCTGGAACCAGTCCCCCTGGGCTCCTATCTTGGCTCAAGCTCTTACTAGCTGTGTGACCAAGGGCATGTTGTCTAGCCCCTCAGTGCCTCAGTTTCCTCATCTTTAAAAGGAGAATAATGACAATATTCATGTCACAGGGCTGATACGAGGCTTATACAGATTAGTATTTGTCAAGCACTTAGAACAGCACCTGGAATTCGGTAAATGTGCAAATCTTTAAACCTCTTGGTGCCTTGCTGTCCTCATGACAAAAGCAACTTTTAGGGGCGCCCGGGTGGCTCAGTTGGTTAAGCCTCCCACTCGATTTCAGCTCAGGTTGTGATCTCGCGGTTTGTGAGTTCAAAGCTCCGCATCAGGCTCAGGGCGACACTGACAACCCGAAGCCTGCTTGGGATTCTCTCAATCCCTCTCTCTCTCTGCCCCTCCTGCACTTGCTCTGTCTCTCTTTCTCAAAATAAATAAACTTAAAAAGAAAAGAAAAGCAACTTTTAGAAACTTCTATCTTCCAGATATGCTTTGAAAATGAATCAGTTTGGTACCTGGTTGATTTAAGGGGTGACTACTACCTTTACAGTCAAGTTTAACTACTGTTTGGGGACTACCACCAAGTGCTATTAAACAAAGGGACAGAATCTGTGTCACTGTAGTACCTGGCCAAAGGTCAGGAAGCAGCCGGGCCGAACAACGGCAGACCGTCCAATGGCAAATGTGGGGTGCTCAGTGAGCTCTGCACCTGATGTGACAGCTCACGGCTTCTTACTGCATCAGGTTCTCCCCTCGCGAAAACGCACAGGGCCTTGTCAATTGCACAACTGGCTTCACCGTTGACAAATCTTGCCAATCTTTTTTTTTTTTTTTTAGATTTTTGATCTTTGATTTTGATTTTTTGGTAAAAAAATCGCTTTTACTTATTTATTTTTATTTTTCGAAGTAAACTTTATTAGCAATCCAAGAAACAGATTAGAGTAAAAATGATGCCACTTTTCACTTAGTAACTTGAAGGAGATTTTCTGTTTGTTCATCTGATTAATTTTCTGTTTTAAATGGTGCTGCTACTTGGTACTGGCAAAAGTGAGATCAAACAGATACTTGGTTCCAACAGCGTTTATACCCTGCAGGGACTGGGGTAACCGAAACCCTCTTTCTGAAAACCCATGTGGATGGGTGTCTCATTAGTTTTAGTTATGATACTCATTTGTACCTGGTACTTCTCTTTTTTTTTTTTTTAAGTGGGCTTCATGCCCAGCATGGAGCCCCAAAGTAGGGCTCAAAGTCACGACCCTGAGATCAAGACCCGAGCAAAGATCAAGGGCCAGAAGTTTAGGCTGCTGAACCGACTGAGCCACCGAGGCGGCCCTGCATCTGGTAATTCCTCTTTTAGAATGCCCTAGGAAATATTTGGATCTATCAACGAAGGTTTTGTTCCAAGAGGTTCATAGCAACTTTATACCAAATAAAAGGGGAGAGGGAGAATAGCTAAGTCCCCAACATTAGAAAAATGCTTAAGTACATTGTATTTTGGGACCTCATTCTTAGTGGTTGTATAATATTATTTCAGTGCATATATTTACACATATATGTATTTACCGTTAAAAATGATGTATATAGAGGTACCTGGGTGGTTCAGTCGGTTAAGCGTCTAAGATTATTTATTTATTTATTTTTAATATGAAATTTATTTTCAAATTGGTTTCCACACAACACCCAGTGCTCATCCCAACAGGTGCCCTCCTCAATGCCCATCACCCACTTTCCCCTCCCTCCCACCCCCATCAACCCTCAGTTTATTCTCAGTTTTTAAGAGTCTCTTATGTTTTGGCTCCCTCCCTCTCTAACTTTTTTTTCCCCTTCCCCTCCCATGGTCTTCTGTCAAGTTTCTGAGGATCCACATAAGAGTGAAAACATATGGTATGTGTCTTTCTCTGTGTGACTTATTTCACTTAGCCTAACACTCTCCAGTTCCATCCACGTTGCTACAAAAGGCCAGATTTCATTCCTTCTCATTGCCACGTAGTATTCCATTGTGTATAGAAACCACAATTCCTTTATCCATTCATCACTTGATGGACATTTAGCCTCTTTCCCTAATTTGGCTATTGTTGAAAGTGCTGCTATAAACATTGGGGTACAAGTGCCCCTATGCATCAGCACTCCTGTATCCCTTGGGCAAATTCCTAGCAGTGCTATTGTTGGGTCATAGGGTAGATCTATTTTTAATTAAAGATTTTTATTTTTAAGTAATCTCGACACCCAGTGTGGAGCTCCAACTCACAACCCCAAGATCAAGAATCGCATGCTCCACCGACAGAGCCAGCCGGTGCCCCGATCTTGCCAATCTTAAAGAAAGCTAAAGCGGGGATTTACCAAACACAAGGTAGGGGTAGTTATGGAATTCACCAAACAGCTACAATAGGATTCTTTTATGAAACATTTCCTCATCATTTTAGAACTAGTGCTTTTCTTATTGTATAAAAGCATGTTCAACGAAGAAAATCTGGAAACTAAAAAGAAGTCTGTGTGTCACCTCCCAGTGATACTCTGTCACGACACATTTACATATTTTTTAAAATGTATAGAAATGAGATCAGAAGATACCTCATATTGGGGCGCCTGGGTGGCGCAGTCGGTTAAGCGTCCGACTTCAACCAGGTCACGATCTCGCGGTCCGTGAGTTCGAGCCCCGCATCGGGCTCTGGGCTGATGGCTCAGAGCCTGGAGCCTGTTTCCGATTCTGTGTCTCCCTCTCTCTCTGCTCCTCCCCCGTTCATGCTCTGTCTCTCTCTGTCCCAAAAATAAATAAACGTTGAAAAAAAATTAAAAAAAAAAAGATACCTCATATTTTGTAATCCTTTCCCCACAGGTGATTAAATCTTTTTAACAACCTAATTTTTAACTCCTAATACTAGATTGTAGCTACAATTCAACCACTCCCTTATTGTTGCACAATTAGATGGCTTTCCACTTTTACAGTCATAAACCATGCTTGGTGAGCATATTTGTAGCGATCATCTCATCTAGATTTTTTTTTTTTTTAGGGTACATTCCTAGAGGTGAAGTTGCTGGGTCGGACAGCACGCAAGCACTTTAGGGATGTGATTCATATGGCTACTATGCCTTCTAGGAAGGGTTAAACCCTTTTCAGTAAGTGAGGCCCATAGAAAACATTATACCTATAACAAAGGGTGGTGGTAAAGGGGCTAACAAGTGGGACTCGGAGAAAAAGTGGTGTCCTAGGTTCACTTGCTTCCCCGACACCATGAGGAGAACATGGCACATACCTTCCCTGGCCCGTGTGTGCCCCCGGGTGGCTGGATCTGGGGGGCTGCAGGGCCAGGAAGACAAATGTATTTACAAGTAAACTGAAGAAAGATTGTGTCAATAATTTGTTTTGTTCTGGGATCTTCCAAGACTTGTTTACCATTGCAGAAAACTCCTATCACCAATGGTAAAGCTGCTAGTGGTATTCGACTCACTGACTTAACACCTCACTTCCATCTACACCCGCAGCTGTTACAGAGAGGGAGAGATTCCGCGTTCGGGGGCAAACATCCAACCACTCCATTGCAGCTCTAGGTATTCACAGGCAAGCCAAGGTATGAGTTCGTAACACATTACTTTGCTTTCCTTTCTTCTTTATATTAAAGTCTTTAAAATATATAAGAATTGGGTGTGTTGGTAGGTAATATTATCCACGAGTTGCATTTCAGAATAGTAAAGAGGATGTTTAAAAACATTTGCTATGAAAAGGGACCATTGGGCTGTGGTAGCATTGAGAGCAGTTGCTGGCGACCTCTGGTGGCACACTCGAGCATTGCTTCACTCAGCTAGTGGTTCTTGGGCTTAAAAGCTTGTTGGCTCCAAAATGTGATAAAAAAAAATGACCTTTTTGGCAAAACTCAAAGCAAAAAATTCCCTGAGTTGTTCTTGGCCGTCTATCTCATCTGTCGTCATTTGGATCCACCCCCACCCCGGGCCACACAGCTACCATTCCCTAAAGTGAAGCCTGGTCCTTTCCGGGGAAGGATGCCGCTGCACAGGGCTCCTCCTTGTTGATGTGCTGGAGACCGAGCCGGGGAAATGGAGGGAAAGTCAGGAGCTGAGGGAAGTAACGCCAACCCCAGGTCTCTGTTCAGAACTAGAAAATGTAAGCAAAGAGGCAGCTTATGTCACATCCCATTATTTTTTCTGTCTTACCTGCTGGGGCCTCCCGGCTTTTTCCCCTCCATGCATAGCAAGGTCCCGGCGTGTACTTTCAGCACAAGCTTTCCTTACACAAGTGATTCTCCATCTTAGCATGCATGAGCCTCACCAGTCCGGGCGCGGCCTGTCGGGGCCGCCCCGGCTTTCGGCTTTCGGCTTTCGGCTTTCGGGAGCTGGGAGAAGGACTTCGCATTGCCCGCAAGCTCGCAGGGGGGGCAGGTGCAGCCTGTTTGGGGAGGAGCTCAGGCGGCCTCAACTCCTGGTCAGTAGTGAGCCATGTTTACCATTCTCATTTCCTGAGACCACAATACTTTGCTCCATATCCTAAGTGCCCGGATTTTAGGGAATTTGCGGTTTTCTGAAGGCAAGCCAGCGCAGGACCGCAAGGCCGCCTCATAGAAAGGGGCTCCGGGAACCCTCTCCTGGCGAGGGTGGGCGGAATCAGGGGTGATTACCAAGCCCCCCCCTCCCCCCCCGCCTCGCCCAGGGGGAGCAGGGTTTCCTGCACCACAGCCTCTACCCCAAATGGGGCCGCGTGCACCCAACACAATGCCCAATCGAGAAAAACGATTTCCCTCCTCCTGGCAACTCCGGGACCTTTGAGAGGATCCCGTCTTCCAGCGCATGAGTGTCTTTTCAGGGAGAACTAGAACCTCAAGTGGCCAGAGTCCTTGTGTATTTGTCATTTCTCGTGGACTTGTTCTTTGCAGTCACTGAAAACCAAAATCTTGCCGGGCTTTCTCATAACTGAATAAATATGAAAGCAAAAGACATGGGGAACGAAGAGAAGGAAAGATGTATGGGGGAAGGCGGAGAAACCTAGGTTGGGAGGACTGGCTGCAAAGGGGAAGAGCGGTGATTTTTCTGGAAAGAAAAAAGTCGAAAGAGGGAGACGGCAGAGGAACTGGAGACAAAACAGAAGGCCAACAAGATCCCCGTCGCCCCTGCCGGGGCGGTGGTGTCCACGCCCTGGGCGCGCTTCGCAAGCGCGGTGTGCGCACGTTTCACGTGGGACCGGTCCGCTGACCCCGGTCCGGCCTGCGGGATACCCGCGGGGGTCCCCCGAGCACGTTGTCGCCGGGGTGGTCCGCGTGACCCACGGCATCCGGCAGGAGCTGACACGGGGCTGTGGGCGGAGGCGGCCGCCCCGTCGGAGCTGCCGAGCGGACAGGCCCCCGGGGCCGGCGAGCCGCGCAGACTCCTTCAGGCCCCCTCGGGCCTTCGGACGGCCCGCGTCCTGGCCGCCGCCTCCAGAGACACCCTGACCCCCACCCACCTGGCTCGGCTGCTTCTGGATTCCCGACCCCCACCGAAACTGTGGAACAATAAACGTTTGCTGCGTCGAGCCACTCGCGTTTGTACCGGAACAAGACACGTCTGCTGAAGTGGGGGAGGCCCGGGAACGCGGAGTCCCGAACGAACAAGGAGAGTTCCAGACCGATTGCCCTGCCCTCCCTCTCAGCTGCCCAGCGCCCTGTGTTTCAGATCTCCCTGGGGCATCATTTTCGGGTGAGGACCAGGACCCCCTGGTCTAAGTCGCACATTTCCAGGATCACCGTGGGACGCGGGAGTGCTCGCCACACTTCTTCCTGCCGCAGCGCGTGGCGAGAACGGTGCTCTTTGTGCGGCGCAGTGGCGTGAACCTGCCGGGCTGCCCTCACCCCAGTGCGGAGGCCCCACACGGGTTCTGGCCTCGGTGAATGTAGGGGCGTAGTATGCTGACACCCCTATGGCTCATCTGTTGCACCCCGACTGCGAAGTTCTCTGCGAGATGATCTTTGTGGTTCTGCCATCTTTCTCACCCCGGGGTTCTTAGCTGAACCTCAGAACACCGAAAATGACGTGACCCTCTTTCCAATTCTCGCGGAGAGCACATAACCCTTCCTATTCTAGGTGCAGAAGAGAGGTTCATTCCTTACCTACAATGGATGCTCCGGGTGTAATCCTCTCCCGGGCTAAGGCCTGGAAGGTAATAGAACTTTGCCAGTGAGTCATGGTGTCTTTCTGAAAGAATGCAACCTTGCCAATTTAGAGCTGGGGTAGCTTTAGCAATGGCTAGTTCAGGTCTCTAGTTCACTAATGGACAGACTAAGGCCCAGAGAGGTTAAGTAATTTGTCTGAGATCACACAGCTAAAGTTCTCTGGAATGAGAATAGAACTCAGAATTCTCGACCTTTAGCCTAAATTCCCACTCTGTAAGACTTTTAATGGAGAGTGAGGGAATAAATGCATGAGCAAAACTTTTATTTCTTGGCTTTATAATGCCTGCAATTTACTTTAACGTAATCCAGTGTAAATGGAGTGCTATAAATGTGTCTGGGAATTCACTTTAATCTTCTCTACCTTAGGGGCAGTCAGTTAACCTGTAAAGTACCCTAATCAGGGAGCCACACTTCAGGGGTAGGTTATTAACATTGGAAGGACCCTAGCCAGAAGTCCATATTTTAGGGGACCTGCAAATACCCTAAGTTTCCACCGGAAAGGTTACCAATTCACGTACGAAGTGTTAGAAATGATTTTCAGTTGGTGAATTAAGTGGTGTTCAAGACATGCTATTGGCTAAAAAGATGACAAGGGACCTGAGCCCTTGCATGAACATAGTATAAGAAAGAGTCTGACAAGTCAGAGCTCCACCGCCTGTGAGGTAGTGGCTTGTGCTTGCTGCTTACTGAGGACTTTGTCATCTCTATCTGTCGCGGATCAACATTTTGGGAAGAAGCGTGTGACAGTGCCGAAAAGGAGTAAGCAGAACCCTCAACTGCACATGGGAACAGAACCGTGTGGCAGGTTCTGGGCCTGCATACGAATAAATGATTTTGACAGATTTCTGTGGCTTCTTTGCTTGTAACATGCCAGCGAAGTGATAGGGAGGGAAGGAGACAGAGTTTCTGCCTACTTCAGTTTCAGGAAGCTGTCGGATTTATCCAAACAACCTGACAAAGTTGAAGTCCTGGTTCATTCATTCATCCAACGGATATTTAGGGAGCACCCATACTAGGATTTTATGATACAAAAACAGACAAAATCCCACATTGTAAAGTTGTGTAGATAAGTTTGCGAAAACATATCCAAAGTAACTGGTAGGTTTAATCAAAAGGTATCCTGAGTTCTTTAGAGAGACCCAGGAGGGCAGAGCTTCCTCAACTCTTTAGTTTTCCAAAAATGAAACAGTTGCAGAAATTACATGAGAAAAGAAAGCCATTTATGTGTGAAACTAAAATTTAAGGAGTATTTCAGTGCTTCTCAAAGTGCAGTCCCAGACAAGTAGCATCAACATCAACCAACACCTCATTAGAGATGCAAATTCCCAGACCCCAACCCAAACCCCCCAAATAGGAAACTCGGGTTGGGGGCCTGCAGTCTTTCTTTTAAAGAGCTCTCCAGGTGATCCAGATGCCAAGTTTGAGGATCACTGGTCTACTTCTTAACAAAGAGCAATTCCACCAGGTGGGACTCTTTCACAAGTAACAAAAAGACATTTTTTTTCTGTAATTGCTGGATGATTCTGCCAGGTGACTCTTACGTGAGAAATTAAAAACATACCTGTTCTGTAATTGTAGGAAAATTCCACCAGGTGGCACCCTAACCCGAGTAGCAGAAAAAACAGTGGTTTTGCAATTACATACTTCCACTAGGTGGTATTCTAACTTGAGTACTAGGAAAAACATATGTGCTCTGAAATTATATGATAATTCCACCAGGTGGCACTCTAACCTGAATACAGCTTTCCCCGAACTAACCACAAGTGAGTTATGCCACTTCCCTCTTTGGAGAGGACTGCATTAGTACCTGTTTTCCCTAGGTGAAAGAAATCCGAAGAGGATTTTCACTTTTGTAATAATGTACTAATGTAGGTCCTTCCTAAGACCAAGCAGTGTAACTCGAACTTTTGGAAGGGAGGGGACACTCTTTGCTTTATGCCATTTCGGCTTAGGAATGGTTTCATGGGAACCTTCAACTTTTGGATAGCAAGGGAAACCTGTAAGAAAAACAAACATGTTATGTGATTGCAAGATAATTCAACTGGGTGGCACTCTAACCTGAGTAGGAGAAAAATGTATCATGCAATTGCAAGATAATTCCACTAGGTGGCATTCTAACTTGAGTAATAGGAAAACATCTGATTTGGAATTACTTGAAAATTTCACTGGGCGGCACCCTAAGGATATAGGAAAAAACTTCTCTGATCCGCAATTGCACAATATATCCACTGGGTGACACTGTAACTAATTAGCTAACTAGCCAACTAACCAACTAACTAGCCAACTAGCTAAGTAGCCAACTAGCCAACTAGCTAGTTAAATAAAAGAATGGACAGCTAAAGAGATAGGTAAATAAATAAATGAATGATAAGAAACAATCAAACAGATAGTTCGATAATAAAGAAAAATAAATAAATAAATAAATAAATAAATAAATAAATAAATAAATAAATAAATAAAATTGTTTTGCGATTACACGCTAACTCCACCAGGCGGCACTGCAACACAAAAAGAAAATAAATAAATAATTGGTGCTGCAATAACATAAAAATTCCACCAGATGGCACTCTAACACAAGAAATCGGGAAAATACAATTGTGCAATTATAGAAAATTCCACACGATGGCACTCTAACATAACAAATCGCTGATTGCTGTTCTCCAGAATTTCCAGTAGATGGCACTCTAACATAAGAAATAGGAAAAATTCACCTGTCTTGGGAAACTTTGGCATTTAAGTAAACTTTTTACAAAATACATGGTAACAAATTTATAGGAATTATTTATTTATGAATTCAAGTGTAAATTAAAATGTAGTAATACGCTTTCAGTGCTTTGGACATATCTTAATTACAGGGCTTATTCTTTGCATTTAAAGAATATTTTTTAAATATATTTTTTAATTTACACCCAAGTTAGTTAGCATATAGTGCAGTAACGATTTCAGGATTAGATTCCAGTGATTCATCCCCTATGTATAACACCCACCACTCATCCAGACAAGTGTCTTCCTTAATGGCCCTTACCCATTTAGCTCATCCCCCCCATCCACAACCCTTCCAGCAACCTTCAGTTTGTTCTCTGTATTTAAAAGTCTATTATGTTTTATCCTCCTCCTTGTTTTTATCTGGGGGGTGGGGAGAGAGAGAGAGAGAGAGAGCGAGAGAGAGACCAAGCGGGGGAGGGGCAGAGAGAGAGGAAAACACAGAATCTAAGCAGGGTCCAGGCTCTGAGCTGTCAGCCCAGAGCCCTACGCAGGGCTCCAACTCACCAGCCATTAGATCATGACCTGAGCTGAATGAACCACCCAGGCGTCCCTTATCCTTTACATTTTAATGACTTGTTTGTACATTCTTCCCACCATTGGCGGGTCCTCTAGGGCAGAGACTATCTAATTTTTCTACCTCCACAGCCTCTATTACAGTAACTGATGCATAACAGGAATTCTGTAAGTATTTATTTAAAAAGTGAGAGAAAGAATGAATGAAAGTGTGAGAAGCCAGTGAAGGTCAAATAAATGGAGGGAAGACATCACGAATCTAGAGTTGTTGGGCTGTATTCCCAGGGCTTCCGCGCCCAGCAGTTGGACAGGTAGGGTGAAATGTAGAGGAAAATGTGCTTGAGACCCAAAAAACAATGATGTTCATCTAAATGCCTTCCAAATTTGAGGGGGGGAATCACCAAATTATAAGATTTTTGTTTTAAATTGGCGAAGCGTAGGGTTACCTGGGTGTCTCAGTCAGTTGACTCTTGATTTCAGGTCAGGTCATGACCCCAGGGTCTGGGATGGAGAGGCTCCTCGGGCTCTTGCTTGGGA